>NC_083317.1:21826198-22187483 GCF_963455315.2 Globicephala melas | reverse complement strand
GCAGAGATTTTAATTTTATTCATTAATTCTACAATGATTTATTGATCATCAACTCTATAACTGCCCCTTTATTGGCACTTCAGATAATGTAGTATTAGTAAAAATCTATCAAGCTGATCACATTTTGATGTCACAAGATAAGCTGACCATTGGCTTTCCCTGCCCTGTGATTCACTGTAAAATAATGTACAGACTGTGAGTATTAATTATGAATAGAAACACATATTCTATTTGTGGGATATAATTTCACAATAGTATGTGACATACTAGTGTCTATACTAATTTCTTGTAAATCATGTAATATATAATAATAGGATGTGAAAATGTTTTCTAAACTTCAAAACACTACTTACATACAAACCATATGATCTTATTTATTAGCATATGACTGAACCTTTGACAGCATCTGTTATTCATCAATGAAATGGGAATATATATGCCTGCCTCAAAGGTTTCATCACATAATGAACATAAATATTAAATTTATGACCATCTGGTTACCAACAAAGCTTATAACTGATGGCACATGCAACATTCACCAATAAACATTTATTGAGTATTTTAGATATGAAATGCACCATTTCATTAGCTTTGAGAAATTGTGCAAATAAAACATACATGATATCTAACCTCAAGATTACATGTTTATAGGGAAGACAAAGCATGCACATAAATAACTTTAGCATAAGGGAAGGAAGGAAAAACAGTCTTATTTATTTATTTCTAAAACCATAAATCAGGGTTCATATTAGGAAGGATGTATACAGTACCTTATTTAATCCACTCAAAAACCCTGTGAGAGAAGAGGTTTTTAATTTAAAAAGAAAAGGCAGAATCTTGAGAAAAGTGTTTTAGCTTCTGGGGAAATATATATATATATATATATATATATCTAAAATCATAACACACTTCAGTGTGCTCCTCCAATTTCAATTTAACATTGAAAATTATTTCTTATTATATGATCACCATCAGGTGAACTTTCAATTTATTTTCTAGAGAACAGTTGAAGGAAAGATATGTCTGAAAAGCAAAATGTTTTCAAAGGTCGTGAAAGGGAAAATGCTGACAAAAGATAACAGGACATTCTCCTAGGGAGTACCTACGAGAGCTTCCCTTCCTCATTCTCTGGCTTTTGAATAAAAGCCTATCTTGTTGACCAAACTCAGTTTCCTTAATGGCAGCACAAACCTGAGCAGGAAAGAACTCTTGGACAGAGGGGAGGGGAGATGGGAGTGGTTCAGTTTAGCTAGGGCCCCAAGAGGTGGACTCACATCTAATTTGGTAACAAGTGGTCTGAAGAGAGAATAACAGCAGGAAGAATTTGGAGGATTTTTAAAACTTCCAAAAAGATTGGCACAGGGAGATTTCACATTTCTGTGGCTTTGCCTTAATGCCAGAAGCATCTTAGTATGATGCAGTTCAGCTAAAACATCTATGGAAACTCCACTGTCTTTGGCCAGAGAAACTGGAGGAAAGAACTTGTGGTAACAAGTGATGCTGGGATATGAGGGGGTCACCCTAGAAAGGAGATAGTCTTATAAGGGAGATCTTAAATTTTGTGCGTTAGAAATGCCTTAGTCTCTGGGTGACCTCTGAACCATATATACACATATATGCATGGTAAGCTAAAAGCTGTCTGGACTGAGACCTGAGATGTCACCCATCACAGACAAGACAGAGTACTTTTAATCTAAGTGAATTAATTACCTACTAAAACAAATATATCGACTTTCTTCAGAGAATATAAAAGAACCTAGTTGTCACAACATAATATTCATAACGTTCAGAATGCAATCCAAAGCTATTCAAGTTATTCAAAATATCAAGAGGATCAAAATCATTAGGTATTATGGAAATTCAAACTGAAAATCACAATAAGATGTCAATGTACATCTATCAGAATGGCTAAAATTTATAAAACTAATCCTGTGATGGTAAGAATTTGCAATCTAAAATATTACCAGCCAGTATGTAAAATATTTCACTTTGGGAAACTATTTTGAAAATTATTTCTTAAAGTTACACCCTATACAATGTGGTCTTTCTATTCCTAGACATTTAACCAAGAAAAATGACAGCATATTTACAGGCAAAAACTTGTATGCAATCTTCATGGGACTTTCATTCATAATCAACCCAAAACTGGAACCCACCCACATGTCCATCAACACATTGGTAAATAAATCCATGTGCTGTATTCATATAATGTAATACTACTCAACAGTACAAAGGAATAAAATACTGGCAAATACACAACATGGATGAATCTCAAAGTTGTTTTGATGAGTGAACATAGACACAAAACAATACATAGCATAGGACTTAAATTCCATAATATTTAAGAAAATGCAAACAAATCACTAAGGGTTGCCTAAATCCAAAGTCAGGGGTAGGAGTCGGCTACCAAGAAAACAAACAAAAAAACAAACCAACACATCTTTTAGGAATCATGACAATATTTTGTATCTTAATTATTGCAGTGCCTTTCTGTGTATATACGTATGTCAGAACAAATCAAAGTGTATGCCTTAAATGGATACAATTTATTAAATTTCACTTAATAAAACAATGTGTGATGAATAAACACTCAGATTAAGTTAACCTGTTATTTACTCTATTGTCTCAATCCAGAAATGATTTAGAATAATAATAACATGTTATCAGACCCTTTGTAAAGGGAATTTTGTGTATCACAGTGACTTTAAGTTCTTTTGTCTTTCCTGAGCCTCATATGATCTTATTATAAGAGTAAGGAAAATTATATACTTGTTCCTTTAAAAGCTTCTTCAAAGTCACATTATAAAATTAGGGCAAAAAATCAATTATATAATTTAAATCTAAAACTGAATAAATGTCAGACAAAAAAATTGAGATATGTTAACAATTTAACTTAAATAGTTCAGGAGAAAAAAGTCATTTATACTATTTTTATATTTTTCTGTACATTTGAAATTATTTAACAAATTTAAAAATGTAAATAAAACTCAATCATATTAGGTATAAGAATCATGTAAATGTTTAGGATATGATACTATTAGAGTTTGAGATTTTTAATTTTTTAATGTGTAAAGTTAAATACTGTAATTATATTTGGCAGGACAAGAATAGATACTGAATATAAACCTAAAAATAATTATTTTTAGTTTTTTTGGAATCAATTTTTCATGGCATCACGTTAAACAAATTACATTGAAACCTTCATTTTAATTATCAACTGTCTTTTCAAATCCTGGTTTAAAAAGATGAAATATATCCTTTTTAAGTAGGAAATTTTTCATGAAATTTCTTTTTTTTAGGGATTTAAAAATATTTACTATTTTATTTTACAAGTCTGTATTCTTTTCTTCTAATTTATATTGGGTCAGATTTTACAGAGAGACTGTTGGAACTTGGTTATTTTGTTTCCATATGATATAAAATATAATATTTCATAACAAGTCTCCCTAATACACATTCAAGATATGATTGCTCTGGTGTGTGCTAGTTTTTGAAAAACTTGCATTTTTTTTTTTTTAATGATTTTCATCGGTCATCAAAATTTGAATCTTTGATCACAATTTTTCCCTTCTGTTTCAACTATTTCTAAACTCCTGGGAAATATATTATACATATTATATAATTTATTATACACACATATATGTATGTGTGTATACATATGTAAAAGTTATTGTCTATATATCTTTAAATAAAAACATCATCATTGAAAAGGAAATAAGTGTATCAGGTAAGTACATTAATGTTAGGAAGAGGGCCTTTGACCTGGATGGGAACTGTTAAGACATACGGTGGTGGGGTGGCAGGGAGCAGAGTGGGCCAACATGCAAAACCAGCCTTGGAGATTATTACTCAAGGGATATTGGACAAATAACCTAACTGCCTTCATCTTTTGTTTTCTTGACCTGTTAAGTGTGGATATCACCAAATTTGAAAGCTGTGGTATGTACTAAAGATAACATATGCAAAACTGGGTTGATAAACTATAATTTTCACCATTCAGATTACTACAAATAAGTAGGAAAAGTTTCTATCCTCCTTTACCCTTCAATTCTCCTTTGATTGTGGTCTTAATTAGAGGATCATTGCAGCTGTGCCCCAGGCTGGGTAAAGGTCAATGATGCACACTTGACATCTTTGTATTTTTTTCAACAACAAGCTAAAAGAAGAGGAGGAAATCATCCACAAACCACACTGTCAGACTGGACTAGCCCTCTTTGTCCTAATTTGTTCCATAAGTTCCATGTTTCTATTCCTGTGTATAATTTTTAATAGTAGCATGTAACAGCACACTAACCTTGTTCAAGTGAGAATATCCTCCTTAGCACTGTGAACCTTTTATATCATTATCAAAGTAGACATGTTGAAAGGAAAACAAAAACACTACTACATAATGAGATGACAATTGAATTTTACAAATATTATACAATAATAAGTTAAATAATTGTAATTCTGTAAATTATAAATAAATTCCACCATTGAAATTATTAATAAACCTTAATTTTCATTGATACTAAAAGTACAATTTACTTAAATTTATTTGGAAATTTAGAGAAACACTTGCAGTTTCTAGAAACTCAAATTCTTATTGACTACTCAAAGAAATTACTCATTTTACATTTAGACAAGGGAATAAGGAAAAACACGGTTTTAACAGTGAGGTGGTAATCAGCAGTATTTTTTTAAATTAGAAACTTTCATAAAATCTACAATTTTGGATCATGTTAATATGTTTTTGAGTGGTTACTAATTAAGCATAGGATATTTGAGATTTTTGACACGGAATATTTAGTATAACAAAACAAAACATAGTTCTTAAAAACAATATTGAAAATTATCACCTTGGTATTTAAAAACTAAGATTCTGGATCTTCAGCTGATTAAATCTAATACAACATACATTAGTGTTTAGTGGCAGGCATTTCAGAGTGCTTTTATCAAGAGGTCTAAACAATCACAGTGGGTCATAATGTCAAATCAGTGGAATAATTCATGAATCAACTCATCCTCTAACTTGTTTTCACTTGCCAAACAGTTGGCCCTAACCCCTAGTGAGCCCATGTTCAAAATTAGAGATTTACAAAGGTAAAAACGTTTTGTTTTTTTAAAAGAGCATGTTTTTGAGGTCATTAGAGGATATTTTTTTTCATTTTTGTTCTTAGTTTTGAAGACTCGCTCCTGTAGGAAGGATCTCTCTCCCTCCCTCTCTCTCTCTTTCTCTTCCTGTCTCTCCCTCTCTCTCCCCCAATGCAGGCATACCCCAGAGATGTTGTGGGTTCAGTTCCAGACCATTGCAATAAAGTGAATATTATAATAAAGTAAGTCACTCATTTTTTAAAATTTCCCACTGAATATAAAATTACATTTACACTATATTGTAGTGTATTAAGTGTGAAACAACATTATATCTAAAGAACAATGCACATACCTCAATTAGAAAAGGTGTAACTGCTAAAAAGGACTATTGTCTGGCAACTCAGTATTGCCACAAACCTTTGATTTGTAAAAAGCACAATATCTGTGAAGTGCAATAAAGCAAAATGCAATAAAATGAGGTATGATTATATATATAGTTTTTCCCCCCTTTTTCCTTGCATAGGGTCTCATGCTAAATTAATATATACATAAATTTGCAAAGTAAAACAATATAATGTATTTTATAACATGCAGCCGAAGTGGCTCTTAAGTTCAGTTTATGACAATGAAACACAATAAGTTTGTCTCTGTATTGATCATGTACCAATATAATGGAGAGTCACAGATTTCACACAAAGTTTTTTGATAGGTTCGATTACTACAAGTGATTAACAAGGAAGTAAAAGACAGGCAGCCAATGAAATATATTACTACTAATGGCAAGCAACTCCAGTGCACTTAAAAATTGTCATGAAGTACAGTTGGCACTCCATATTTGCAGGTTTGGCATCCTTGAATTCAAGCACAGATAAAAAAAAAATATTCAAAAACATTCAAAGAAAAATTCAAGAAATTTCCAAAAAACAAAACATGAATTTGCCACATGTCAGCAACTATGTATACATAGAATTTACATATATTTACAACTATTTGCATGACACTTGTATTAGTCATTATAAGTAATCTAGAGATGATTTAAAGTATAAGGGAGGATGGGCAAATGTTACACCATTTTATATAAATGAGCATCTGCAGATTTTAATATTCTAGGGAGGTCTTGGAACAATCCCTTAAATAACAAGGAATGACTCTATCCTGCAATTCTATGTATATTATTAGGAAGGAATACTGGATTTTGCTCAAATAGTAGCCTCACTGTTTAGCAACATAATTCACAATTAAGTGCCCCTCCTAAAACATGATTTTAGAAGGGATTAGAAAACAGCAACCAAATAAACAGAGAAGAAAATACAGAGTTCTCTAAATTACCCTATTGCCTGAGAATTTTTGGCCAAAAATCAAACAAACTCCCTTCTCTTGTCAGAGCACAAATTAGTTAATTTATAAATTATATTATATTTATTATAAATTTAATTGTAATTAATTAGAAATTATAAATTAGTGATAAAGTTTTAGAACTCTAAGGAACTAACTATAAGTAGGGCTTTTCCACATATTTTCTTTATTCACTAATTAAGATAATAAGTTAGAACCAGATATTGGGAGGTGAGGGAGGGAAGGATTGGAAGTATGGGATTAGCAGGTACAAACTAGTATATATAGGATGGATTAAACAACAAGGTCCTACTCTATAGCACAGGGAACTATATTCAATATCCTGTGATAAACCATAATGGGAAAGAATATGAAAAAAAATATATGTATACATAATTGAATAGAGATACAAACCTACCTCAAGAAACAAGAAAAATCTCAAATAAAAAACCTAATCTTACATCTAAAAAACTAGAGAAAAATGAACATACAAAACACAAAGTTAGTAGAAGGAAAAAAAAATCATAAAGATCACAGTAGAAATAAATGAAATAGAGACTAAAAAAAGAGTAGAAAAGATCAATAAAACTAAGACGTCATTCTTTGAAAAGATAAACAAATAGATAAACCTTTAGCTAGACTCATCAAGTAAAAAAAGAGAGAAGACCCAAATAAATAAAATCAGAAACAAACAAACAAAAAAAAGAAGTGACACCTACACCACAGAAATATAATCATAAGAGATTATAAAGAACAATTATACACCAATAAAATGAACAATCTAAAAGAAATAGACAAATTCCTAGAAATATACAATCTCCCAAGACTGAACCAGGGTGAACAGAAAATATCTACAGACCAATTACCAGTAATGAAATTGAATCAGTCATTAAAAAAACAAACAAACAAACAAAACACCCAACAAACAAAAGCCCAGGAACAGAAGGCTTCACAGGTGAATTATGCCAAACATTTAGAGAAGAGTTAACACCTATCTTTCTCAAACTATTCCAAAAGTTGCAGAGGAAGAAAAGCTTCAGAACTCCTTGTTCAAGGCCAGCATCACCCTGACACTAAAACCAGAGAAAAAATATTACGCAAAAAGAAAATTACATGTCAATTCACTGCTAAACATAGATGCAAAAATCCTCAACAAAAACCAAATTTAACAATACATTAAAAGAATAATACACCATGATCAAATGGGATTTATCTCAGGGATGACAGGATGTTTCAGTATGCCCACAGTCAATCAGTGTGATACACCTCAATAATAAATTGAAGAATAAAAACCATATGATCATCTCAATAGGTGAAAGCAAGGCTCTATACAAAATTCAATATGCTTTTGTTATAAAAACTCTCAACGAAGTGTGTATAGAGGGAACATATTTCAATATAATGAAGGTCATATGTGACAAGCCCACAGTTAACATCAAACTCAATGGTGAAACACTGAAAGCATTTTCTCTAAAATCAGGAACAAGACAGGGATGCCTACTCTTGTCACTTCTATTCAACATAGTATTGGCAGTCCTAGACAAAGCAATCAGATAAGAAAAAATAAATAAAATAAATCAAAATTAGAAAGGAAGAATTAAAATGGTCACTATTTACAGATGACAAGGCACTATACATAGAAAATCCTAAAGTCACCAAAAAATTACTAGAACTCATCAATGAATTTGGTAAATTTCCAGGATGCCAAAGTAATATACAGAGATCTGTTGCATTTCTATACACTAACAACAAAATATCAGAAAGACAATTTAAGAAAACAATTCTATTTACAATCACATCAAAAAGAATAAAATACCTAAAAATAAATCTAACTAAGGAGGTGAGAGACCTGTACTCAGAAGGCTCTAAGGCACTGATGAAAGAAATTGTAGAGGATATAAACAGATGGAAAAACATACTGTGTTCAAACTGGAAGAATTAATATTGTTAAAAGGCTGTTACTACCTAAGAGAATGTACATATTCAATGCAATCTCTATCAAAATACCAATGACATTTTTTACAGACTCAGAACAAATAATCCTAAAATTTGTATGGAAACACAAAAGACCTCAAATAGCCAAAACAATCTTAAAAATAACAAAGCCGGAGGTATGACACTCTCTGATTTCAAATCATAAAGCAAAGCTACAGTAATCAAAACAGTATGATATTGGCACAAAAAGAGACACATAAATCAATGGAATAGAATAGAGAACCCAGAAATAAACCCATATTCATATGGTCAATTAATCTATAACAAAAGAGACAAGAATGGGGAAAAGATAGTCCCTTCAATAAATGATAGGAAAACTGAACAGCTACATGCAAAAGTATCAAACTGTACTACTCTCTCAAATCATGCAAAAATAAATTCAGAATGGATTAGACTTAAATGTAAGACCTGAAACCATAAAACTTCTAGAAGAAAACATTGGCAGAATGCTCTTTCATACCAGCCTTAGTAATATATATTTTTTTACCCTGTCTTCTCACTCAAGGGAAACAAAAGCAGAAATAAACAAATGGAACTACATTTAACTAATAAGCTTTTGTACAGAGCAAGGAATTAATCACCAAAATTAAAAGACCACCTACTGAATGGGAGAAGATATTTGCAAACTATACCTGATAAGGGGTTAATATCCAAAATGTACAAAAACAAAAAATCATACAACTCAACATCAAAATAACAAACAACCTGATTAGAAAATGGGCAGATGATCTGAATAGACATTTTTCTGAAGAGGACATACAGATGGCAAACAAGTACATGAAAAGATGCTCAGCATCACTAAACATCAGAAAAGTACAAATCAAAACCACAATGAGGGCTTCCCTGGTGGTGCAGTGGTTGAGAGTCCACCTGCCGATGCAGGGGACATGGGTTCATGCCCCAGTCCGGGAAGATCTCACATGCCACAGAGCGGCTGGGCCCGTGAACCATGGCCGCTGAGCCTGCGCATCCGGAGCCTGTGCTCCACAGTGGGAGAGACCACAACAGTGAGAAGCCCACGTACCGCAAAAGAAAAAAAAAAAAAAGAAAGAAACATACAAAACCACAATGAGATATCACCTCACACCTGTCAGAATGACAATTATCAATAAGACAACAAATAACAAGTGTTGGAGAGAATGTGGAGAAAAGTGAATCATCTTGCACTGTTGGTGGAAATGTAAATTGATGCATCCACCATGGAAAGCAATTTGAAGATTCCTCAAAAAATCAAATATAGAACTACCATATGATCCAGCAATTCTACTCCTGGGTATGTACTCAAAGAAAAGAAAAGCATTAATTCAAAAAGATATATACACCCCTATGTTCATTGCAACATTAATATGGAAGCAACCTAAGTGTTCATCAACAGATGAATGGATAAATAAGATGTGGTATATACATACAATGAAATATTACTCAGCCATAAAAAAGAATGAAATTCTGCCATTTGCAACAATGTGGATGGATCTAGAGGGTATTGTGCCTAGTGAAATAAGTCAGACAGAGAAAGACAAATAATATATAATTTCACTTATATGTGGAATCTAAAAAAGAGAAAATGAACAAACATAACAAAAGAGAAACATAGTTATAGATACAAAGAACAAACAGGTGCTTGCCAGAAGGGAAGGGGTTGAAAGAGGAAATAAATATGTGAGGGAGATTAAGAGGTATAAACTTCCAGCTGCAAAATAAGTAAGTCACAGGTATGAAAGGTACACTGTGGGGAATATAGTCAACAATTATGTAATGCATTTGTATGTTGACAGATGGTAACTAGATTTATGGTGGTGATCATTTTGAAAAATATAGAAACATGGAATCCCTCTGTTGTGTATCAGGAAGTAACATAATGATGTAAGTCAGTTATACTTCAAGAACAAACAAACAAACAAGCAAACTCACACAGAAAAAGAGATCCGATTTGTAGTTACCAGAAGTGGGGAAGTGAAATTGGATGAAGGCAGTTTAAAGGTACACACTTCCAGTTATAAGATAAATAAGTACTAGAGATTTAATGTACAACGTGATAAATATTATTAACAGTGTTGTGTGTTATATATGAAAGTTGTTGAGAAAATAAATCCTGTGCTCTAATCACAATAAAAATATTTCTATTTCTTTAATTTTGTATCAATATGAGATGATGGATGTCACTAAACTTATTGTGATATTCATTTCATGATGTATGTAAGTCAAATCATTATGCTGTATTCCTTATACAGTTCTGTATGTCAATTATATCTCAATAAAAATGGAAGGAATATAAAAAAACATTTTGGCCTAAGATGGAGTCACTCATGCTAAGTCCCACATCAGCAAACTAAAACTTAACTAAATTTTTAATCTCAGCTCCCCAGAAAAGGATGGCCTCTGTTAATTAGGGCTTACTGCTTAGTCTATGTTATCTGACCCAGCTCCAAGACTTCCTTTTGTTCCATATAAGGAAAGTAACCCTTCTTTAACCATCAGTAAATATTCGGTATAACTCCCTTGTCAGTTTCTGATATAGGGGAATGGATTACAAACACGTACTTCCTTCTGTTTGAGAGTTAAAAAAAAAAATGAAAACAAAAAAAAAACTCTATTCATTATCATTTTCATGTAAGGATAATTGAATAAGTGCTTAAATAGAGAAATATAATCTAAGATTTTCAGGAAAATAATTCTTCTGAATTCAGACCTCATGAATTTATACTGATTTACTTAATGAAAATTGAGTGGCAGAATCAGTATATAATATTGTATGTTATATATATATCTCCATTCATTTATTTAGTTAATTATTAGCCTTATTACCTTTGGGATTTTTAATAATTGAGCTATTTGTAAATTTTTGGCAATCAAAAATAAATTCAATTGAATCCATGCATATCAAGAATTTAAAACAGCAAATGACAAGAAAGAAAGCACACTTGTAGAATAAATTAAATAAATATGAAATAATGGTTTCCAGATCATGCATAAATGTTATGTAAGCTTTCTAAAATAAACACAGAGATATATAATTCAGCAGGAAGCCAGAGTTTCAATAGAAACAGATATCACACTGTTAACTTATTCAGTAACATCAGGTAGTGTATGAAATGGTGTCCCCAAAATGACAACTTGAATAACAATTTGAAGCAATTAAAAGAATCACTGTGTGGGTTTTTTTTTTTGATGATAGAAAATACATTTCATAATTATCTGATATTTATTTGAGGAAAATAAAAATGAAAAATTCCATGATGAATCAGAAAATATAGGGCCAGATCCAACGTAGAGAAAGACTTTCATTACCTAAACAGCTAATTCTTAATAGACTAGAGCAGCTTGTATTTTATCCTTTCTTTTTGCTAGATTAAAAATAAGTACTGTTTTAATATTAACAAAAAGTATTGCCAAGGACGTGTAAGTATCAGGACAGCAAATATTGAAGCATAAAAACCATTTGGTTTATATTATAGTTTTACTTATTATGATAAAAATTAGTATATTCATTTTTTTTTTATTTTCTTCTACAGAATGATGAGCATAACTCTTAGGAAATGATGAGCATAATCCCCTTAATGCAAAATGATATTTGGGGCAGACTGATCCCACTTATTGAGAAGTGGCTATGCTAAAATGCATTTATTTCAGATCAGAAAAGGGCTGGTCACGACCACATATATCCTGAAAGATGGGTGATGTCTAACTCTCCTTTCAAAATTCCTAGGTCTTTACTCATTAGAAAGTTTAGGGATAACGTGATTGCTAGAACTGTAAAATTTATAGCTTGAGTTCAACTATACTTTCTTCATCTACTATTTATGTGAAATCTTGAAGTACCAAGCAGCAGGGATGAAAACAACATATAAAACCATTTAAGACATTGTCCCATTTTTTAGAAAACATATTAAAGGGCACAAACTTGCAAGTAGGAGATGAATAAATCTTGAAGATATAATGCACAGCTTAATGAGTATAGTCAACAATACTGTATAATATACTTCAAAATTGCTAAGAGACTTAAATGTCATCACAAAAAAGAAATGATAATTGTATGATTATCATACAATTATGATAGAGGTGCTAGCTAAAGCTATGTGTGGTAATCATATTGCAATACATGTATCAAATCAACGTATTGTATACCTTAAGCTTACACAATGTTATATCTCAATTATGTCTCAACTGAAAAAAAAAAAGCAGGACATGTCACTGGGAAGTGGGGCTTGGGCAAGAATTTGAAGAAAGCTTTGGAATTAAGAAGGGAACAGTGGGAGTGGGAGTGGTTAATGATAGTGTTGAAGCTCTAAGGTCACAAGGTAAGGGAGTGTGAATATCACTGTCTGGTCAGAGGGGAAGATTTTCATAGGAATGAATAAGAATCTAGAATGGGGATTAGAATGGGAGGTAGTTGTGCAGGTCCTTGAAACAATGAGATTTGCCAACAAAACGGTGACATGGACAAAGAGGGAACTTTTCCTAGCAACCGTGTGAAGTACATTACAGTCAAGATTACAGGCAGCCTTCCCTGCATGTGGACAGATAAAGGAGCAGAGGCTCAGGGGCCATTTCTGGGCAGCATTGTCTCCGAGAGTGGAGTAGAGCAAAGTCACTTGCCCCAGGTACTTTCACTAATACTTGGGGGTTCTAAATAAATTCTGATTTTTGTTCAGACTTCATTACACAATTATATTTACTCCACTTGTATCTCCCCAGACATATGAAGCATAGTCTCCTGTTCTTATGAGACTCTGGGCAAATTTCCTAAATATCTACTTATTATATCCCTTTACTGTAGAATGTGTTTAGCAATAATACTAAAAGAATCCTGAAAGGTAATTAACACCTCTCTCAGAAAAAAAAATAATATATTTTCACTTCTTAAAATTATTTGAGATTACTGATACTATGAATGGTCATTGTTATAAATTTAGTATTAGAATATCTAAAATGGGACATAAATAATACAGTGATTTGCTAAGAGCATATTTAATGTATGAAGTTAAAATCTCTATCATACCTATGTCTGCATGAGAGCTCTGCCTTAGAATAATAGTGTATGAAATAAAATATTTTATTTTTATTATCCTAAAATTATAATAAAAATGTTATTTTATTTGTGATCTGTCCTTTCCAGTTACATAGGACAAAAAAAACTGTAAGGCCTTTAGAACATTCAAATAAAATAAACAAAAAAAAACTCCTTGACCATTTTTTGGGGCAGGGGAAGAATGTTATTATCAGGTTGATTAGTTACAGCCTTTTTCTATGAATTTATACCTGTATAAATATATATAAACTATAATGTAACCATCCTAATGGAAGACATTTCCATCTATTTTATTCACTGTGCATTCCTAATTCCTAGAAGCATGCTTGGCAGAAAATATGTTCAATGAATAAATGAATATATAGAAATAAGTGCAGAGGGGGTCCAATGGCGATCTGATACACACACAAAATCTCTCTGGATATAGAACATTCCTCCATGTGTGGAAAATGCTGAGAAGTTTGTAATGTCGTGAGCCAGTGCATGTATTTTTGAAAGAAATGGGCTCAGAAATGTGAGGGACAAGAGACAACAAGATTGGAAGGGTATAGCTTCTCAGCAAAAAGAAGTTGAAACAGGAGGCATCTTTGGTACACATGATTGTGAAGGGAAAGAAGGAAGCAGGTGGTGGAAATTCAGGGACATAAAGCACAATTAAATAAAAGCAAAGCAACCCCCCCCACACTATCAATTAATGACACTACAATGCAACCTAGTATAAGACAAGCATATTTTATATAATAAAAATAGAAATAAAAATAATGAAAACAATTAAAGTTCTATAATTTATAATAGTAAATTCAAGTGAAAACAAGTACTATAATTTATAATAAGATAATGCAAAAATGATGGCTATGTACATAGCTTTCAAATTGGCAATAGAACCAACATAACAACTGATTTGAGTCAAGTAAATTTTGGAGAGTATTCTGACTGTATTTCCTTAGTAGGATATAACTGAGGAAAAAAGAACTGCAAAAGGATCTTAAATTTTAATTAGTAGAATTGTTTATAATGCTACTTAGAACTGGACTTTCATAAAGTAGGAGTTTTCATAAGTTTGTATATAATATATATATGATATACACATATACTGCATGCATACAAATACTTGTATATACATATATATGTGTATAAAATGTGACTATGAAACTATTTTATTGAAAATTGCTGAGGATTAGAAAGCAATAGGAGAAAATTAAAGAGTTGGAATGAGGCTCAAAAGTTATTATGCCCAAACCGTTTTATTTTCCCACCATAAAATTGAGACCTAGGGATTTTAAGTGATTGGACTCCAGTCACACAGCTAGTTAGTGACTGAGTTGAGGTCTCATTTCTTGTTATCTAATCTTTCTGGTGACTTCATAGGGATGATTAGAAATTTAAACTGAAAAGATAGGAGGGTTTCTTTTTTTTTTTTAATCTTAAGGAAAAAGACCCACAAAACTTTATTTATAGAATTAAAGCATTATATGTAATCATCTCTGGGGTTATGCTGTTGTAAAATTGTTAATAAATTTTACCCTATACATACTGATGGAAGTTTTCTTCATTTTAAGATGCAGGGATAGGATAGTCAATCTATAATAGAACACAGTTCAAGTCATTCCTAAGAAGAAGAGAAAAAAAATATTGACCATAGAAGGGAAACATCACTTTAGTGTACAAAACATACTGGTTTGAAACAAGTATTTTGATGAGATGCTTTGAAGAGCAAGTCACATTATTCTCTTTTAAGAAGTGTCTATTCATGGTCTCATGTACTACATATTTCTCTCAGAATCGTTAATTTGGCATTGTGATGAGACAAGCTGTGAGATTCGACACGTTTAAAATTAAACGACAAAAATGGGAATGATTGTGCCGTGTATTTCTAACTGAGGAGTTAAATAAAAAAACGTTGAAAAGTTTTCACTGCACATTGTACTTAGCTGTTGAAACTATAGAAACTTACTTTTGCTCTGATTTCTAAAAGAATGTTAAATATAACCCTATTATGTTTTTAGTTTTTAAACAACTATGTTGTCACTATTATGTTGGTTTAAAGCATATAGAATTATTAAGATAAAGTAGATACATTGTCACAAATCATATTATGAATGGGGTTTATTTAATCAAATATATTAATGTAAACATGAACATCAGAAAAAAAAAATACATCCCAAATCTACTTTTGATCCTTTCATACTCAAGTCGGACAGAATTTTAATATCTTCATAAGGATAAAGGAGGAAAAAAGGGAAAGTTGTCTCCAGAAAAGGATGGAGATGCTTGGTAATTCAGAATGGAAAGAGAAACAAATATGTTTGGATGATGAAGTAAAGAGTGCTTAGGTGAGTTTTGGGGGAATGTGTTAACATTCTTATTTAAATTAGACTATCCCTGGATGCCAGTTTAGTTGAACTTGAGGCCTGTCCTATGCCCCTCTATTCTTTCTATTAGTACAATTATACACAGATTAGTTTGGTACTTAATAAATGCCTAATATTTAATTTCAACTGGTGGCTATTGAATATTGTGCTGGAAGAATGGATAAAATTCAGCCTTTGGACTAGATCACGACAGCATAGAAATTGACCAAAGAACATTGTTGAAAGTTTCCAAAAGAAAATTGCATAGCTAAGTGCTACAGTTATAGCATGTTAAAAATGTCCATGCCATTTAGAGGAAGGGAGTCAAAAGTTACTCTTTCTTAGCCATGTTCCGGAATGTGATGAAAGCCATGAATCAGGATAAGGGAGCAAAATTCAACTGAGTGTTAGGAATGAGATTACACTACATCTTCTACTACTACTACTACATTTTCATATCACTTTCCTTTTTTTACTTTCATTGATATTATATTTAAAAAAAATTTTCTCTGAACCATCTGTCAGATAATATTCTCATGTTGATATTTCCTTCTATACATTACATCTGAATATTGGAATTTATTGAAATTTCTCCTGAGTCTTACCTTCATTTCCTTTCTTCCTTTAGTAATTAATAGATTTCCATGCCTTTAAATTGTAAGTACTGAATATGCACATATTTACATAAGGGCATCTTACATCATGTGAAATTTAGTATTCTCAAACTTAGTTCTTAGTCCAGCCTCCAAACTGGTCCTGTCTACAACTCCCAAAATGGCATCATGTTCCTCCAATTAGAGCATCAAATAACATCTTTACACAGATCCTTGATTTCACTCCTGGGACCCTCATATCTGTTCTGCTATCTACAAATATCCTTAAAAACTTAAGTAATTGAGGACTTCCCTGGTAGCCACTTCATGAGAATTTACATGGCTTGATTGATGTGCTATGGTGCTATAAAACTATTAATTTGGCTTATGGAAGAATGTGAATAGATGAAAAATGAACCTCTTGAAAAGTCACTTCTCCATATATTTCAAAACACAGCTTCTTTACACAATTTTATATCAAAATCAACATAAATTATAACTCTCAGTTTACTGGGTTGGAAGCATTGTTTTGTACTGTATGGTGTTGAAACACCATGGATAAACCAGGTGATATTGTAAGTATCTTTCAGACATAACATTCTCTAAATCTAGAGCTCAATCTTTGTACTGAATTACAAAGTCCATTCATGGTTTCTGTATTCATCTTCTTATTTCTTCTCCCTTGATTCCCAACATTACATTAAATTAAAATTTGAAAATCCTTGTGTTCATTCAGAGCCATAGATCACATGGTGACTTATTCCAACTCACTATTTTTATAGATGAAGAAACTTTATAGGGAGAAAAATGAGAACTTACTTGATCAACATACAGCCATTTCAAAATTAATGTTTATAAAATAGAAGGTCTAAAAAACATTGATTTGCTACATTTAGAGAAAATCTTTTTTTTGTGGAAGGCAAAATGTGTTGTTCTTATTCATTCTAACAAAAGTTTTTACAACCTTGGAAGATGAATCAGCAGGAAAAACAAAACAAAACAAAACATATTACTTATTTACAAGGATACACCTCAATGAATTTACTCCCAAGAAGCTTTCTCTAATTATTCAGATAGAATTCATTCTCTGACTCTGTCTTATGCCTTATTAGAAGTCTTAATATTGATCCTTGAAATTGAAGACTGAAGTTTATCCTCCTTTTGATTAATACAATTGTGTCAAATATTTTGACTATGTTTCACAATTCCTTGGGTTGGGATATGAGTAGATATTAAGTAGTGTAGTTCAGATTATTTGGTACTTTATAAAATTAATTATTTTTGCTTTGTTTTAAGGCAAAAACTCTTTGTGCTGGGAGGTTCAATTTTCAATCAATATAATTGCCATCAATATTTTGACTCGTTAAACTAAAAATGCATAAAAACAAAGTACCCATACTTTCACAGATTTCCAATCAACCAGGAAGGAAATTGAAAATATGATGAGAAAAGGCATCATCTGATTAAGCAGCCAACTTTCCTGGGCAAAATGAGAAGGTGTTATAGAAGAGATCCCAAGGAAGATTTTCCTGTTGTCTGCCTTTGTTAGAGGTAGAGCTATGCAAGTTGATTATGGAAATGCAATTAGAGATTCAATAAAAAAAGAGAAGAGTTGAGAGATGAATTTATGAAACTCACCAATCTAGTCACATTATCAGCATTATTTGACTTTAACATCATAACAATTTTATGAGTTAATGTTACTCAAAGGGAAAAGAGCTTGTCCAGTTAATATATGATGAAACAGAAATCTGCACCCAGTTCTACCTGATTCTAATGCCCATGCAACCTGTAAGTGGTCCAATAAACTGTTGTATGGTAGCATTAAGAAGGCAAAGGAGGAGACCTCTAGAAAGAGGAAATCATTTCTAAAGTATTTGTCCAGTTCTGCACAGTCATCTCTCTTTGGCTTCCATGTCACCACTTAATTGTAAATTGTCACAGCTGTCAGGAAAAACTCATATTGTCAAGACTATTTGGGCAAGTAATGATTTGAGATTGTTCTCCTAGGATGGAGAATAGGCAAAGAGTAGTGTCCTAAAAGTCAATGAAAGAGTGGATTTACAAAAAAGTGTAATTAAGAGTTGACATAATTAAGATTGGAGATAATGCTTATAGAAAATTACTATTAATTGAGTGATTACAAGATCATTGGTTATTTTCAGCATAGCTTTTTGAGAAAGTACTAGTTGAGACTGAAACTTAAATTTTCATGAAATAATTGAAGAGAAATACCAGTTGGAGAGAAAAAGAACATAATATAGTTTTGAATGAAAGTATTTGTACCAATGAAATCTTTGAATTAATATTTTTTGTCAGTCAAGAAAGACGAAATAAAAATTGAGTGACTCAAGATGTATGAGAGTTGAAATAGTGCTAAGGAGGGGATGTGAATAGAGTTCAAGTAGGGAGAGGTTCTTGAAGAGTAGAGATGAAATAATCTCACTTTAAATGTGGAAGAAAATAGAAAATAATTGGTGAGGATTGAGAAAAATTTTAAAGAAAGAAAATTTGAAAAAAAATAGTTTTGTCAGATGAAGAATCCGACAGTTAAGTAGACAGGGTGGTCATCAGCCAAATGAGAGGAAGGAGGGAGAGAACATTGTGAGTAAACTAGAGAAAGTCCGAGTTATTGTAGAACAGTCAAGAGCACAACAATTAAAAGTGAGAAAAGCATTGCTAAGCAGTTTTACCAACCCACTTGATATATGAACTTGTCAAGTTTCACAAAAAGTAATACTAAAATTTCTCTTGATTTCATTATAAACTGTTGAAATTTAACTCTGTAAGAATGTGGAGAGAAAGAGAATAATTCAGCCTCAGATGCACAACCCTCCACAGAGAACTTAATGCAAAGGTATTTCCAGATGACGATAAAATCGTTTGTTCCGTATCTCCTACAGAGTGAAAATTGTGTGACTTAATGCTGTTATTCAAGGCAATCTTTTGTTTTTCTCAATATATCTGACCTGTCTTGGTTCACGTTACACCTTTCCAGGTGCCTTAAGCTCCAGTCAGCTTAAACTACCTGAGGGCAGCTAATATGTTCTTTGATGGCATGCATTTATTCCTGTCACCCACATGACTAAAAGCCTCTCTCTATCCAACTCATTAATTAAAACTGCATAATTATCTTTCAAGAATCATCTCAAGCAGCTTTCTTTCATTAATGTTTGTTGATTTTCTAACCAGATATAACCTCTCTTTTGAATATTCATACCACTTTATTCTTCATTTACTGTAACTGTCATTCTAAACCCTGGGGTTTAGTGATGTGTGACTCTATCTATGCCTCTCCACCCTCCAATCTTTTCCATGTTGCTCAACACCTGGGCCATAAAGTGTCTTGATCAGTTCTGAATCCTAAATAATTACTTTTAAAATTATTATTTCTATATAACTCAATATTCATCACTAATTGCCCTAAGATTCAATCCTCTCTCATTTGTTTTCTGTGTCCCTGAGTATTTCATTCAATTTACTCATCTTATTTCTTAATGTTGAACAAGAGATTAAAAAAAACATCTTCTGTGACTTCTAACATCTTTCTCCAAATTTTGAAATAGAATTTGTTTAAATGCTTTTATCAGTTTCTCAATGGCCTATCAAAAGCTTTTAAGTTAAATAACAAAGTTTCTATCAGAATTAACTTAAATTTAATTTATCAATGCTTTCTTGAGATATTACTTTATATATTTTCTATAAATCAGCTCCTGTTAGATGAATTATATTTAAAAAATATTTAAATAAACTCATGGAAAGAGTTTATGGATAGAAATCTTAGAAAAAATTTTAATGAATTTTATTGCCATTTTTTAAAAATTAAAATGTTGCTACTTTACATGAAAAAAAATCATCTGAAAGCTAATAATCATATAGCAAGATTTTAAATGAACAATCTGTAGGCTCACATGATACCAATGTCATGTTAATAAGTACATAGGCCAGAAGAAAAAGTATTTTACAAACTTCTCAAAATAAAATATATGATTGTATTTGCATGTCTGTGTTTGTAAGAATCAAAAGGAACGTATCAGAATGTGATTTTTTAAAAAAAAATATACAGTTTTTAACAAAAATTTCCATCAATTTTTAAAGCCAAAATTATACACACATAAGAATTTTTTTTTCTGGTTTGGAAAATCATGTTGTACAGCTGTTTATATATTCAGACTCAGAATTGTGTTATGCTATGTTTTTCACTATTTTTGGATAGGAAATACTATTAATTACATGTGCCTGTGACAATATTTTCAATCTGTTATCTATTTGTCCTATTTTTGTTAACATTCACTTGACTTATCTGCACAGAAAGCACAAGAAGAGATGAGGACATCTGTGAGATAAACTGTATTACATAATTACCTTAAATTCTTGTTTCTAAAGAGTTTAAAATATGTGGAAGAGTGTGCCATGCCATGTTTTATGAGAGAGCTCAGTTTTGATTACTGTAGCCCTCTTTATTGTCTCCTTGGAGGTTTTTGAGACTTCTAACACTTTATCATTTCCTATCCTATCACATTCCCTTATTAGCAATGCTGAGATAAGAAGGCTTGCAGCATTCTTCTTTTCCATTTTTGAATTTTAAAAAAACTCCAAATATACATACATAAATACTGTACATACATACAGTTACAAAAATGTTAATTTTATAGTTACTGACAACTAGAAAAGTATATTTTCATATATTTATTTTATATTCCAGGTCATGGATTATGCAAAATTAAACTTTATATAGTCTTCTACTTCTAAGTGTACAAGTACATGGTATGTACTTTTATGTATGTATGAGATATTGATTAATGAAACAAAAAATAATGTTTTTTATCCAACTGGCAATTTGAGAGAAGATATACTGGCTCCATTAAGTAATTCCAATTTAGTTATTCCTGATATATGTAAAAAGCTAACAAACAAACAATTCAAAACCGATTTTGGTAGAAAAAGTAGATTTTTATCTAATTTTTACTTATAATGCAGTTATAGATAATGACAAAATGGATGACTTTCCCACTTCCCAGCCAAAGCTAAACTTGCAATAGTGAAGGTTGATTTTTATCTGAAAACTAATTAGAAGGAAGCTCATCAAAATCATCCTTACTTTTTTTTTAATCTCTGAGCTGGTAATTACCCTTTAATCAAGTTGACAATACTAGATGCTATAATAAAGATCAAAGTGACACATTTCATTTTTATTTTATTGTTACTTGTTCCTTTTAATTTTGTAATTAGACAAGGCTTATCTTTAAAGTAATAAAGTTACTTCATATTTAAGGAGCTAATAAAGACTGTAGAGAGAACAGTTATTATCATGATTTATGAATTTTTTAGTAGTTTACATAAAAAGAAAACAATATTTATATTGATGTAAAGTTAAATTTAATACAAAAGTGAAATATACATATATGCATGTTCAATAACAAAGGTAAAAAATAAATGTGTTAATTGAATAGTAGGCATATTTACAGCTTCTTTTTATTCATACTTTTTCATTGAATACCTATGTTCCATGCATTTTTTTTTTTAAATTTTGCCTGTAATAGTTAAATGAGAGAAAGCTATAGCTCTCTTCGGACTTACATTCTAATGATTTGAGACAAATAGTAAACAAATGAATAAATCTTAAGAGTAATGAGAATTTATATAGGATGAAGTGATAGAGACATGGTGGATAATTTAAATTTTAAAATCTGATGGATATCTTAAGGATAATAAGAAAATATTGAGGATGTGGGGCTATGCACTCCAGGGATATATGTCTAGAACTAAGACACTAAAGCAGAAACTAGACTGACACTTTTCAAGATGCTGCCACAGTGGTAGGTAGGACAGAGCATATAGTTCTTAATCCCAGTGTACATTTTATTACAAAGCCCTCTGAGAGTTTTAGATAATGAAGTGACAACAGGAAATATTCTGGTTGTTGTGTGGAGAATGGATTTTAGAACATAAACATTAAAAACAAGGAGGAAATATTGAACTTATTGCAGAAGTTCTCTTGATAGGTGTTAACAGGCTTGAATTTGGATTCTAGTAATGGAGACAGAAAGAAGTGAATAGATTTTCCATGTGTTTTGTTGGTGAAACTATTAAGATGTTGACAGATTAGCTTTAGGAGTAGAAAAAAAACGTGGTTCCTAGGCTTGAGTCTTTGGTGGAAACATAAAAAAATGTTTTGCTTTGTTTTGTTTTCAACACAAATTTGAAATGTTCCCTAGATTTTCAAAATGAGATAAGGATTAGGAACATAACAGGAATAGGTTATAACAGAATCTGTTGTTTTAAGGTAACTGGCAGATAGATGGTTATCAAAGACATGGCAACATTTTTACATTTTATAATGTTTCTCAGTATTTTAATTAAGAATCTTTTAAACTTTTATTTATGTATTAGAATTTTCCAGAGAAATGGGATCAATTGGGAAAAATATATAAATATAAAGAGAGTTATATTAAGAAATGACTCATGCAATTATGGAGGCTGAGAAGTCCTACCCCCTGCTGTCTGCAAGCTGGAAACACAGGAAAGTCAGTGGTGTAATTCAGTCCCAAGTCCTAAGGCCTGAGAATCAGAGAGGCTGATGGTATAAATTTCAGCCTGGGTCTGAAAGCCTGAGGATCAGGAGTGCTGAGTGCAAGAGAGGATTTATGTCCTTCTGCAAACAATCAGGCAGAAAGGAAAAGAATTCTTCCTTTCTCTGTTGCTGTTATTATTCAGGCCTTCAATTTGGATTGGATGATGCTCTCCCACATTCAGAAGACAAACTGCTTTATGAGTCTACTGATTCAACTACTAATTTCATCCAGAAACACCCTTACAGACACATCCAGGAATAATGTTTAGTCAAATACCTTGGTATCCTATGATCCAGTCAGGTTGGCTGGATAACATTAATCATCACAATGTGTAACATACATTCAGAAAAGTTTATGTATTATTACTGATGCTTTTTCACAAATTAGGCACTCCTTTCCAGTATACAAATCAAGAAACAGAAGATGACCAGGGCTCCAAAATCTTCCCTCCTGTTAACTTCCACACCTTACGTACTTCTCACTTCCCAGCTAAGGCTAAAAAATATTTTGACTTTTAACAACGTAGAATAGTTTTATCAGCTTTTGAACTTTATGCAACAGGAACTGTACTTTGTATACTCTCCTGTGTTCTGTTATTTTACTCAGTTTTATGTTTAAAATATGTATCCACATTGAGAATGTGATTATTGAGTAGAAAGAATCAAGTAATTTTTAAAAAAAATTTATGAAGGCTGTTTAAATTTTCCTTTTTTCTTTCACTTATACTTTAACATGTGTATATTTATACCTCCAAAACCCCTAACCCCAATTACTAATATAAACATTAATTTAGTAGATACACCTATTATAAAAATTCAAAGAAATAAATTTACAAATGCAAAACAGATAATTACAACATATTGTTTGTGACACCATTAATTTATTTATCTTAAAATTACACCAGAATATAATTCAAAGACTAAACTCATCTTTAAGGTTTCTGAGAAGATTGAGTTACTTCCAGCATCAATTATCACTTACAGCAACTCTATGTCTATCTCTATATTTAGCATATGAGGAACAATTTGGAATTCCATTTGTTTTTCTCTCTTTATCCTTATAGAAAATTTTGTATGTAACTAACACATCATCCTAACATTGATAAATATAAAGGCTGGTTATTATTATATGTAAAGTTAATTATTATAGCCACAACATTTATTTTTATTTTTATTTATTTATTGTTTAAGATGTTGGGGGTAGGAGTTTATTAATTAATTAATTAATTTTTGCTGTGTTGGTTCTTCATTTCTATGCGAGGGCTTTCTCTAGTTGTGGCAAGCTGGGGCCACTCTTCATCGCAGTGCGCAGGCCTCTCACTATCGCGGCCTCTCTTGTAATGGAGCACAGGCTCCACACGTGCAGGCTCAGTAGTTGTGGCTCACGGGTCTAGTTGCTCCGCGGCATGTGGGATCCTCCCAGACCAGGTCTCGAACCCATGTCCCCTGCATTAGCAGGCAGATTCTCAACCACTGTGCCACCAGGGAAGCCCATAAGATTTTTTAAGCACATAAATGCCTAGTTCTTAACATTCCTTTTTTTATTCAAATAGTTCAAAGATCTTCTGAAAGCATGTGTTCTATTCTGATTATACAGAATAAACTGTAGCCCTATTACTCATAAAACAATAATTTCAGTCATAGCCTCTTCCTGTCACATACCTAATTGGCTATCCTTGAGGCATCTCAAAGGCATCTCAAAATGAGCATGGAAAAAACAGAACTTTTTACTTATGAAAATACAGATCCATACTGAGGAATGTAGAACATTGGAAATGATAAATAATGAACATATATGTATGTATAATTATACATAATGATATTTTCTTATTAAATCTTTTTCAAAATAATTAGCTGTTGAAATAAAAATAAAAACAATAACAATATATGCATACACATAAGTACAATGTGAGACAATAATTGCATAATGTATAAGGGAAAAAATTGAAGTACTTATGTTATATGAGAAGTCGTACAATACCAATTAAAGGTACACTGTAACAAGGTAAAATGTACACTGCACACCCTCAAACAATCACTGAAATAACAAAATAGTTACAGCTAATGAGGCAAGAGAGGAGAAAAAGCGGATTTATAAAAAAAATACTCCATTGATTCAAAGAAGAATAAAAAAGTTAGAGAGAAAGGGAATAAAAACCAGATAGGATTAATATAAAAAGAAAAAAGATAACAGACTTAAACCTAATCATATTAATAACTGAATTAAAAGTCAAAGATTATCATATTAAATAAAAACTGCAATACCAAAAACTTTACAAGAAAAACACTTCAAATATAAATAAATAAGTGAAAAATAAAGTAAAAAAATACATTTTAACAAATTATGTATAATCGATCATAAAATAATTATATTAAAGTCATTTATATGACATTCAAATCTAATTGGTAGTCCCATTTTTCTTTTATGAATCTGGGAATAATAATTTTAGCATCTAGAATTTTTTATAAGGATAAAGAGAAAAACAAATGGAATTCCAAATGTATAATTTAAAATGCTCACAAGGTATTTACTGATATGCTACCTTTTATTCAAATAAAATGTCTAATCTTTGATTAACATAGGGACTTCAGGGAGAAAAAAAAGTAAGCCAATAGTGTATCATTTAACTTAACTTTCAAGTTATTTACAGTCAAAGATAGTATCCAAATAAAGACATATATATATATATATATATATGTATATATAAAAGTCTCTTTATAATTTTCAGTAACTCTATCATTCTGAATAAGCTGTGGCCTAGTTAATGTCCTATGTAGGACTGTCTTTAAAGACAGATTTTGCTATCAAATTGTTAGCAGATTAGTGAGGGGCCTGGCAAGTTAGCAAGATCTCCAACCGTGTGACTTTTGCTTGGCAGTGAAATCAAGATATGTTCGAGCTGCCATGAGAAAAGAGAAGGGCAATGATCCCAAATTGTGAAAGGCAATGATGAAGTTCCAGTGACAATGTAAGGTAAGATTTAAAGAATGAGAGCAATTCAGAAAATCTTAAGAAAGGAAAAATACCTATCAGAGAGCAGAAAGGCCTTTTACCAAAAATTGGATGTGAGAAAGTAGAGTCCATGAGTCTGGAGAGTTGGGAATTTTTCAATACAAGTGGAAAAGAGTCTCATATACAAGGTTGTCATATTCACTACCCAGATCATGAGGCCTTTTGTGTGCCATGCACCTTTTTTATGTCTTCTCTCCATTTGTATTTTTCCTATTTTGCATTTTATTTAATTTTGTCAAACACCTCACATTATTTTTACAGGTGTCAATAGAGAAAAGTGCAAGTCTGTGATTTTGACTATTTTGTTCTAGCTTACCCACTTGCTCACAGGGGAATCTTGGCAAAGTCACTTAACCTATATGAGGTTCTGAAACTTCATCTGCTAAGTGAATATAATTATGTATGTAGATCTGCTAGTAATACAGAAAAATCATTAATTTCAGTGTGAGAAAATGCTCTAGAGAAATCAACAGGCTGCATGGGCTTAAATGAGTATTATTAACCACTGCTAACATTTTCAGTACGTAATTACATATTTTCGACAAACCAGAAATGCTATCAATTGAAATTAATGAGACAAAGAGCAAGAAAAAAGTTTTAAATCTGTGAAAATAGTATCTATAATAGTATTTGTATTTCCCAAATGACTACTATTTTATAGAGGTTAAAGAGCATTGTAGGGTGGCTGATAAGTTATTTTAAATTGTCTGTTGTCAAGGTAACCTGTTCTTTGGGATTTGTAGTAGAAAGGATCTTCCCAAATCACAGTCTCCATAGGTGTTAGTCAGATAACCACCTGTTACATTATAGATCTGTTTCTTGATTCTGTTCTCTAAAGAAAGTTATTGTTTAAATAGTATATAGGATACATCCAAGTTATGAGACAATTTTTTAAATGACTTTATTTTATGAATAGAAACACAATACATTTAGATTGATATGATAAAAACACGAATATGATTACAAGCTAAGTGTCTTTGAATAGAAATTTGCCTTTGCTACAGAATAAATGTGGCACAAAACAAAGACCAAAATAAGTGATGCTATGATAGTTGTTACAAACTGTACCTAACTATACTGGTATGATTATAAATTCAGGTAATCCAACAGTGAATAGTCAGGGGCCTATAGACATGGAAATTGACTTTTCAAAAATTGTGTGCAAACTCTGTATTGTTGATGTTTTAGAAGGAAATAAAGCATTGCTTTTTGAATTAGAATTTTAGACAATTTGTAATTACATAACCACCTTATTGGGAGCAGTTTTAAAACATGTTTGTAAATTATCTGTAAAGAATTAAGAGGTGGGTTCTTATTAAAGGAACTGATTCTGATTCCAGACTTCTTCAATCTGAGAAGATTTGTGAACGCCCCCACCAATAGAATATGACAGAAATGATGCTATGTGATTCCAGAGGTTACATCATACAGCTTCCATATGGTTCTTTTTGGTGTTTCAATTTCGGGAATTGGAACCATCATACAAATCTGACCACCATGAGGTCACCATGCCGTGACGAAGGCCAGTACCATGGGATTTTTAATTTACTCTTTATGTTACGATGCTGAAAATATATTGATTTGTATGTGTTGATAAATTATCAGTGAGGGTATTTCCCATAAGAATAATTAAACCATTGTGAGAATTATTATTTTTTTAGTGCAACAAAACCATATTTAAAAATTATAGGTGGTTTTCCCTCTCCCACATTGTAGCCTGATGAAAGGTAGGCAAGAAATCTTGAGATTGAGTTTATGTGTAAAATGCACTGATAGATATGGAGGATGTTCTGTGCCAAGTTCACAGTGTATCTGGAAAGCAAGAGACAACATCCTCAGAAAAGTAAATGGTAGCATCCCCAGAAAAATAAATGGTAAGACATTGAGAACTGATATGAGATATCAGAAGCAACTTTAGCCTTTGCATTGCCCAACACATGGCTGACAGTGACTGTTGGCAGAGAGTACCATATATCAAGAGCACGTATCAATCAAGTCAGCACCACTGAGGTGGATCCTCAGAAATTATATGGGAAAGAGAAGAGGAATAAAATGCCTGCTATTATTAGAAGTATTATCTTAACATTAAAATGTGGTAGTACAAAATGTCAGTTTCTTACACTAAACTCCTAGAACTGATAAGTGAGTTTAGCAAATGAATAAGTGAGTTTGACAAATGAATCATGTAATATAAGCTGTTAGCAATGGGAGAAACTAGAGGAGGGGTACATAAGAGCTCTCTGTACTATCTTTGTAAATTTTCTGTAAGTCTAAAAGTATTATAAAGTGAAGAAAAATGTACTAAAAATGTAGGGAAAATGTGGTGGCATAAACTGAATTTTCCGCCTCTTTATTTCTTATTCCATTCTTTGATCATGAGAGAAACTTAAGAAATTACAAAGATTTAACTTGGACATAATGCCACAGTGTCATTTTATGTGAAGAAGCTTCATAATTAAACCCAAAGCAGGAAAGACACTTTTAGTATCTAAGCACAAGTTTATTAACGTGCAACCCATGTTATAAGATGAAATATACATGTGTTAGGTATACAAGCAAGGGTGTTCTTCCAAAGATGTAAAAAAATCATTTGACAAAATTCAATGTCCATTCATGATAAAAAAAAAAATCTGAACAAATTAAGAATTAAAGCAATTGCCCCAAAGTTATAAGAACAGCTATAAAAGCTTACTGCTAACATTATAATTTGTGGCTTTTAATAATTTCAAGATGGGTTTTAAACTGATATTTTTTATAAATCAGTAATTTTAAATTTACAAATTTGTTTTTACTTTAATTACATCATTCCTAGCTAAGATGTTTCTCTTATAAAAGCAAACTATCCAGATAATTTCCCTTTCAATTTTGCATTTAAAAAAATCACTGCAGAACTGAGAGTTTTATGTAAGCAATACTTAGTTTTTTCCTTCTTAAAGAATGCCAAGTTCTGCTTGTTCAGGTTCTTAAATAAAAAAATAATTCAAAATAATCATTTAAGTATGTACCATGCAATTTTGATTAAAGGTTGTGGTTGAATAATGTTACTTCATTAGATGTATTTAGGGTGGTGATATGTGATACAATGATACAATGTTTCTTGTATATGTCCTCATACTCAATGCTATTTCTTTAATAACTTTCATTGCTTTCAGAATGTTTGGATTATTCTCATTCAAAAATGTATTTTCATGTGTCCATACTTTGCTTCAGGTATTTTGTTTTTAACCCCTAATTAATTTTCCATTTAAAAGGTAAATTTAATACTGTAAGGTTAAATAATATATTTATGAGAATTACACTGAAATTCCAAAAAAAAGGCTTTGTAATCTTATAAGAGATATCATCATGGTACAAGTGGAAATATACCCAGTCCAGAGTTGCAAATAATACATTTCTTCTGTCAAAAGCAGTTTTCAGTAGAAAATTTATTGAACATAATAGCTTTTCTGTAATCAATGGTGTTATTTAATTAGATATTAATGATGTCATAAACCCTTAAACTACTGACTGATTAGGCTTCTTTTATATCCTTCCACTCTCCCCACCAACTATGTACCTGGTATTGTTTAATGGTAATTAACTTTATAGTTAAATCAAACCAAACCATGTCACAAAATCACAATATATTAATAATCGGTAAAGGAAATTTATAGGAGAAATGATTGCAATGCACAAGTCTTAAATTTGGGTTTGGCTACTATAACTATTAGAAAAGATTCATAACAGATTGAACAGGTTTTTTTTATTTTTTAAATTTCAGCTTGATAGGAAAGAAACATTTTGGCAGGAAATTTCCTCTGTTGGTTGCAGAATAGACCGGTTTAAGCAATGTTTTTTCTAGAAATAGTTCCTCACTGTTAGGACACCTCCTATGAACATTTGAACAAGTTATTCTCTGCCAATTTATATTCTTTGTAAAAATGAATAAAGCTCACTGTGGACACGTGAAAAGAGAACATAGTTCTGAGGTCAAACTAAAGTCACATTGACAGAATAATATGAGCATAAACAGTCACAAGGCAAATAATCGACTTTCATATCAATGAATTAAAGAGGAAATTCAATTATATGCTAATTTATATCTTGGTCATTTTTATTTAATACTGAAGCAAAATCAAAGGCTTGTTAATTATAACTTGGAAGATGTATTATAGAACTGTTAATATTATCCTATTTAAATCATACTAGTGGGGACTTCCCTGGTGGTGCGGTGGTTAAGAATCCGCCTGCCAATGCAGGGAACATGGGTTTGAGTCCTGGTCTGGGAAGATCCCACATGCTGCGGAGCATCTAAGCCCATGTTCCACAACTACTGAGCCTGCGTGCCTGGAGTCCATGCTCTGCAACAAGAGAAGCCACTGCCATGAGAAGCCCACACACCACAACGGAGACCCAACACAGCCAAATGTAAAAGTAAATAAATAAACAAATAAATTTATATAAAATAAAATCATACTAGTGAATACAGAGTTTCAGCTCTGATTCTAATAAATTCTCTTGGACATAATGTTTAATAAGTTTATAATTAATTTATTGTAATTCATAGTTTCATTGATGTCTTAATGGATTCACATTCTAGGAATCTTTGACATTTAACCTTAAAAAACACTATTGTTTTGAGTGTTAGTTTTGTATTTCTGTTGATGAAATAATAGGGTTAGAGTAAATTATCTTGTAAAATACCTTCCAGAATTAAAAAAAATATATATGTATTTAAGAATGACTTCTCCTTTGCTCTTCTTTGATCAGAAAAATTTTCAGGAAAATATCCAATTCAACTACTGTTTTGATCCTTGCAGGACACAAATATATTCTCTTTCTTTTGGATATTCTGCATTTTCATATTATAAATTACACAATGCAATTTTGGTATTCTATATTAGGACAATATCTAAAATAAAATTGATGAGGATTCAGCATTAAGGAAATAAGGCTGTGCAAATAAATGTTTTCTGGTCAGAATATCCAGCGTTTTGAAGTACATGGCATTATATCAGTGGCTTTCAGATTTTTCTCCATTTTAACTGAGCCAAGCCAATTTTCTTATCAGGGCAGCAGAATGGCTAGAGCATGTGCTCTGCTGTGTGGTTTAAAAAAATAACAATATATTTGACTTTTACTTAGAATAAGATGCCATTAAAAGTAATTTTTGATTCTAAGTCTTATTTTCTGGAAAATTTAAATCACTAGTTCTACTTCAAGACAAAAACCAACTTATTATTTTTAAAAATCACTCAACAGATATAGTAATTTGTAATCAGTATAAAATTTACTACACACCCTCAAAAACTGATATTCATTTGCTTATTCAAATGCTCAAAAGAAAAATAAATACATATTAAATGTATGACATTATTACCAGAGAAGTGAAAAATAGAAAAACAAAAGTAAACAAAAATAATTTGGGAAAATAAGGGAAGATCTCAATGACCTATGTATTTGCTACATCTATAATTGTTGAATTTATAATTTTTATACTCATTGAAGAATAAAAGAATCTGAAATGAAAAGGGGGTCCATGCATCCATGTAACTAAAGTCTAATTATTTAAGTGTAAATCTTATCTCCACAATCATCTTTACTTTGAATGTATGTCTTTACCAAATTTCACATAAAATTAAGTCACTTGGCAAGCATTTAAAAAAAGCTTAGTATTTTAATTCTTTCTTAAAATCTGCAAATGTAAGTAATAGCAATGATTTAAACTTTAATAAAAAAATAAGAAAAAAAAAGTGATGTGAAAACTGAATATGGTTATAAAACTTGTATAAGAAAAGCCTGATCATCCCTTTATTATTTCAACATAATAATATTATGATCAAATGAGTTAACATTAGGTTAAACTGTAAAATAGGTAGAATTTTGACACTGTGAGAGGCAAGTTTTTCACACTCTAAAATAGATCTTGTATAAAATGTGTGTGTGTGTCTGTGTAGATAGCATTGCAGACAAAGCTAGAAATGAGACATCTCAAAGGTTAGAGAAAAAGGCCACAGACTAAAATCTTAAGAGTAAGCAAGAAACCCTAGCAAGGGGAGGATATTCTCTGAGGGCACATGCCAATATTTAAGTTAATGAGTTTTAAACAAGCAACAAAGAGGACTATTTCCTGAATTAAGTAGAAGAACAAGGAAGGGACCCAAAATGGTCCTAAGTCTAGAATTTTTCCCTGGCTCTGGTAAAAGAAAACATAAATCTTCCTTGGAAGAAACACCATTGATTTACACTCCCAGACTTTTTTATAGGCCAAGATAAATAAAACATGAGCTAAGAAACAAGCAAACAAAACAAAAACAAACAACAATAAAACAAACAAATAAGAAAAGCCTATAAGCAGGAGAACCAGTTAGAAACTCAAGTAGATTGGCTCCAGAATATGCTCTTAACCTGGAAATGGACAATTTTATTGGTCAGCTAGAGCTTCTCAACAAAATACAATGGACTGGGTGGCTCAAACCATGTGGCTTAAACAACAGAAATGTATTTTTCACACTTCTGGAGGCTAGGAAGTGCAAGATTGAGATACCAGAATGATCAGCTTCTAGTGAGAGCCCTCTTCTTGGCTTTCAGATGACTGCTTTCTTGCTATATACATTCATGCAGGGAGAGAGAGAGACACACACACACACACACACAGAGGAAATCTCTCTCATGTCTCTTCTCATACAAACATTATGCCTTTTCATTAAGGCTTCACATCCTGACCTAATTTCCTCCCAAATACTCTACCTCCAAATACACTGGGGATTAGGGCTTCAATACATGAATTTTAGCAGCACAAACAGTCATAACCAGTTTTTTTGCACATGGTCAAGTAGTGAATATTTTTGGCTTCGCAGGCCACAAGCTCTCTTTACAACTACACAATTCTGCTGCTGTGGTATGAAAGCAGCCATAGACAGTATTTCAGTAAATGAGGGTGGTTGTACTCCAATAAAATTTTATTTACAAATCCAGGCAATAAGGCAATTTGGCCTGTGTACTGTAGGTTGTTGAACTCTGCTCTTATTTATTTTAATGGTATATTAAACAAAGACAGAATGAAGAGTATCATCTAATCCAAGAGGTGCTTATTTGAAAAGAAAATAGACAAATCTCAGGACAGATTAAGCAAGGAAAAAATAAAGACACAGGTAAATAATACAACCAAAAGTTAAAACAATAAAATGAAATATAGAAGTTTGGGGTAATGTTAATATCCACCCCACTTTCTCCCAGACCATTTGCCACTAAGTCCAAGTAAAGAGCAGAAGTTTTACCCTCACCTGGCAGTGGTGTGAAATGGTGATAATCAGCACCATCACTCCATCCCACCCCCACCAACTTAGTATCAGTGAGACGCAATGGGAGTGTCTCACAAGATAACATCCAAAGTGTTCAGAATATAATTGAAAATTATTAATTCTACCAATAACTAGTAAAATCAAAACTTGAATGATAAAAGCAAACAGTCACCAACATAGAGATAACAACGTGGATGACAGAATTATCTGACAAAGATTAAAGGCAGCCATCATAAAAATGCTTTGAAAGCAAACAAAAACACATTTGAATCAAATGAAAACATAGAAAGTCTCAGTGATGAAATATGTAAGAAATAACTAAATGAAATTTTTACAATGGAGAAAATAAAATAGCTAAAATCAAAAAGTCATACTTTTGAAATGATGATACTTTTTAGAGACAACTAAAAGCATGGTTCAGAAAGAAAGAACTGAAAATCTGGACTTCATAAATGTTAAAAATTAAAAACTTTTGGTCTAGGAAAGACAACATCAAGAAAATAAGAATTCAAGACATAGATGAGGTGAAAATACTTGTAAAACACACATTTGATAAAGGACTGTTACCCAAAATATACAAAGAACTCTTAAGATTCAATAAGAAGAAAACAAACACAGTTTAAAAAATGGACCAAATACCTTAAGAGATAGCTCACCAATAAAGTTATACAGATTTCAAATAATCATATAAAAAGATGCTTCATATCACACATCATCAGGGAAATGCAAATTAAAACAACCACGAGATACAGCTATTAGAATGGCCAAAACTGGGAACGTGGACAACACCAAATCCTGGTGAGGATGTTGAGCAATGGGAACTCTCATTCATCGCTGATGGGAATGCAAAATTGCACAGCTACTTTGGAAGGCAGTTTGGTGGCTTCTTACAAAACTAAGAATATTCTTATCTTATGATCCAACAATTCTACTCCTTTGTAGTTATCCAAATGAGTTGAAAACCTTTGTTCATAAAAAAATTTGCACATGGATATTTGCAGCAGATTTATTCATAATTGCTAAAGCTTGGAAGCAACCAAGATGTCCTTCAGTAGGAGAAAATAAACAAACTTTAGCACATTCAGATGGAATACTATTCAGTACTAAAAATGAATGAACTATCGAGGTGAAAATGATATAGAGAGACCTTAAATGTATATTACTAAGGGAAATAAGTCAATCTGAAAAGGCTACATACTGTATGATTCCAACTACCTGATATTCTGGAAAAGGCAAAATATGGAGACAGTAAAATAATCAGTGGTTACCAGGAAGTGGGAGTTGGGAGGCATGGGATGAATAGGTGAAGCATAGAGGATTTTTAGGGCAGTGAAAGTATTTTGTATAATGGTGGACACTTACCAGTGTACATTTGTCCAAAGTCATAGAATGTAGAACACTAAGAATGAACCTTAAGGTAAACTATGAATTTTGGGTGATTAGAATGTGTCAGTGTATGTTTTTAGGTTCATTAATTGTCAATCTTTGCTCTTTTCTATTTTAAGTTGTTATGCTTATATTTATTTGCCCAAGTCTCAAAAGTGTTTTGAAAATATTAGACCCTTTTTATTATGTGCACTGCAAGTATTAGTTTCTTGGTTTATGTCTTTTTAACTCTGGTTATGTCTGTGTGTGTGTGTGTGTGTAATGTATATATTTATTCTGTTTAGAACTTTTATATTTAGTTAGTGAAATATATTTATTTTTCATTTTGCTTTAAAAGAACTTTCGATAATCCAATGTTTTTAAATCTTTACTTTCTAGATTTACATGCTTTGACATTTAAATATGCATATTAATGCATTTAGAATTTATTTTGAAGTATGAGGTAGAGAATCACACCTCTACCCCCAAGAGTTAGATTGTTCCTGTTGCAGGAGGTCATTGAGAGGACTTGACTGCTCAGGTTGATCCCTGAGCTAGATACAGGTAATAGTAGACTCCTCACCTCCTCCCTTTTCCTTGGAATATATATTCTGTCCATCATTCCTACAGTGGGAACTATTTTCAAGGACACAGTCTTCAGAGATTACGGTGTCGTTGAGACCACTTGGACTGTATACGTGACTGAACCCCATTAAGGCCTCTATATATACTTTTAAGAATCTGGCGGGTGGTTGTGAAGTTCTATCCATCTTGTGGTTGCCCAGAACAAGCCTCATGCATAAGGTCCTTTGCTTATTAAAACTGCCACTTACTAATCTAGATTGGTCTGCTTCCTCCTTTGGTCTCTCCATGCCTTGAATGTACAGGGGACAATTTACGATTCAATGGTTCCTATACAAGATTTATGGAAAAAATCAACACATTACCCAATATTTTCAAATGACATCTTTAATGTATTTTGAATTCTTCATGTGTCCAGGCTCCTTTTTACATATTCAGTCTAGTCTCACTACCTTCTTTAAATTATAATATTTGAAAATATGTTACATTTTTCTAACATTATTTCCTTTTTCAAAAACATTTTTGATACTCTTTATTTTTTCAGATATTTTATGATCACTCTGTCAATGATGATTATTTTCCATATTTTACTGGATTGCTAGGGATTATAGGTAAATGGAGAGGACATTGACTGCTTCACAGTATTAACTTCTTAGTAAAGAATAATTATTTTTATTCAAAATTTCTTTAATTTTTCTCAGTAGAGTTTAAAATTTTTTCAAATATATTACCTTTCTTAGGTTTATTCATACATACTTTATTGTTATTATTGTTTGATATTTCAAATGATATGAAATTCCACTGTATTATTAGTTTATTATCATGTGCATATAGGAATGACATTGAATTTCTATTTTTATTATATATCTAATCTTACTGAATGCACATGCTGTTTTTATTAGTTTTGTTATTTTTGTTGGGAATTTTAGGTATCACTCATTTCATGTACAAATGATTATTTTTCTCTGTATTTCAAATTTGAATAGCTGTTATTATTATTATTATTTTTTTAACTTTTGTCCAGTACATTGGTTAGCAATTAAAGAGCAATGTAAAGTAATCAGGTAAGAAGATCATCTTTGGGCTTCCCTGGTGACACAGTGGTTAAGAATCTGCCTGCGAATGCAGGGGACACAGGTTCGAGCCCTGGTCCGGGAAGATCCCACTTGCTGCGGAGCAACTAAGACTGAGTGCCACAACAACTTAGCCTGCGCTCTAGAGCCCATGAGCCACAACTACTGAGCCCACGCACCACAACTGTTGAATCCTGCGTGCCTAGAGCCTGTGCTCTGCAACAAGAGAGGTCACTGCAATGAGAAGCCTGAGAACTGCAACGAAGAGCAGCCCCCGCTCACTGCAGCTAGAGAAAGACCGCGTGCAGCAGCGAAGACCCAACGTAGCCAAAAATAAACAAATAAATAAATCTATAAAAAAAAAAAAAAAAGAAGATCATTTTTGTCTTGTTCCAGCTATGGAAGAATAATTTGTCTCTTACGCTTTCTTCTTTACACCTCTGACTTCATTTCTTCTCCTCTTCTGGATTTTTTTGGATGAATTTTGTTTAATTATATTTTCCTAGAAACTAAACTAGACTAGATTCCATGAAGATATTCAGATGTAGTTTTATTTTTTAATTCAGCAAATTTAATTAACATTTAATTTTATAAATTGATTTATTGGATTTATAGTATTTCCCTTTTCTCATTGTAATTTTGTGCATCTTTACTTTTTCTTAAGAAAAAACAAGTTACCCTGAAGTGTTTGCATTTTTTATTGTATTATACTTATATTTACACAATTATATAAATTTTCATTTTTATATGTTACTCCCAAATCAAGAGTAGTTTGCTGTATTTCCTTAATTTTCCTCTTTAAATTTTTTTTTTAAAATTATGGGGTTCAATAGCTTATTTTCACATAATTTCTCTCTCTGGTCCTCTCTCTCAGTAATATTCCTCTAAAATAGAGACTTTTTCCTCCTAAATATTATTTTAATGATATTGAATAGATTCTGAGATATAATGTTTCAATAATGAATATTCTTGTTTACATACTATGGTTTCGATGTCAGTCTTCTTGCACAACAGAGTGCCTAAATGTTATAGATGGTTGAGTTTTTAGTTTAATCACTTTTATAAAATTTGTCTAAGGTCACCAGCTAGGATACAGTAGAATTAGTATTTTCATTCATAGTTGAACTTCCCTAGGTTTCATTATATCTAAACTGTGATGATCTAGGGAAAAAAATGTCACTATCTCTGTCTTGTTATGAAATATCAGACCAAACAAAAAGTATTAGTTTCTCTTTACTTTATTATTTTTTTAAAATATTTTCATATAAATATTAATAGTGTCACTTTTTCTATATTCCATATTCTTATTGTGTAAAACTTTTCAGTGCCATTCAGAAAGGGTTTTCTGAAATTCACTAAAAACTAGCTTGCCACAAAGAAAAATGAGACTTTATTGCTCCTTTAATGAGTAGAACTAACTTATAATTGGCCTATCCCTATAGGAATTCTAAACAAAAACAAGAAAACACAGCTGTTCCACATCTACACTCACAGGACAGACAGGTTAAGTGCATCCTCTCTCTCAGTGGGAGCTCATTAAAGTCCCATATATACAAAAAGAGTAGTCAATTTTTTCCAGACAGTTTCTGAAAATTAACCTAGTGCTTTGCTAACTAGAGCCTGGACATGCCCAGCTTGGAAGATGTGAAGACTCTTATCCCTACAAGTTAAAACTTGAGGAAACAGAAGTCACAGTTGCTCATCCTAACAGCCCCACCCTTCTGAGCTCTCAGTGGAGAAAAAGAGGATCCAGAGTGGGGAGCGAGGGAAGGAGGGATGTGTTAGAGATATTCAATACATCCTTAGGATAATTTAAAGAAGTACCAGCACAGACAAAGAGCAATTGGCCCTGGGGAAAGAAACAGACTTCACAGGACTTATTTTTTTTCTTCTTTTTGCTCAAAATCCCAATTGAAAGAAGTACCCTGTTAAGACGGTCTTTATGTCTTGGTCTTTAATGTTCTGGTTGACATTTGTCTAAGAATTTTCATGTGTGTAATACAAAATATTCGTCTATGACCTTACAGATTCACAGGGTAGGACTGGGGTCATTTTGCGAGCCTCTCCTTGTCCTGTGTTTTGCTCCTTTTTCAAGTTTAATAGATGTGGTTCTTTTTCTCATTATTTTCTCCCAAAGTATATTTTATGGAAAGAATAGAAGCTTGATTAAGTGACATGAAACCAAAAATTTCATCTTTGTTTTAATGTCTGAATCTTTAGCTGCTTGAAAATAGGAATAAAAAGTAACATAGAGCATCACATCATATTACAAGCTGCACATTAAATTCAAGGAAAGTAATAAAGTTGCAGCTGCTATGCTTTTAAAAAAGAACATTCTAAGCCATCGTTGTTCATATTTAGAAAATTGGTTATTAACTGAGGAATCATGTAATTTTCTCTACTTCTTCACCTCTTCTGTTGAATTCCAAAATACACTGCTAGGTGTGGTGAGATCTATTTTTAGTATTTGTTCCTCTGATTATAAATGAAAAGACTTCACAGTGGTTTATATGGAAAATATATTTCAAAAATGTAATTGTTACCTTAAAATGATTATTGATAAGCACTGCATAGCTTAAAAATCAGTAAATAATCATAATTGACACTTTCCAGAGATTTGTTAAAGAAGATACAATTTAAATATTTAAAGCAGAGACCAACCCAAAAAAGACTAGAACATTTTAAAATCATAGTGTAGAAAACGACAGGAATAATATCTTCTTTCTTAATAAGGGTTTTTGTTGTTGTTGTTTTAATGAGAATGAGAGAAGCATATGGAGTGGAAAAGAGCAAGAAGTTTGAAATAACTTAGGGTTTGGTTGAATTTAAAACTGAGTATGTAAAGTCCCTATAATGTAGAAAGCATTACATAAGTAGACATTATTTTTTTTAAACATAAAATAATACAGAAAGGAATATCAAAGCATGTTTAATAACCATGTGATCTTTGGGATGTACTTAAGTTCTGTGAGCTGACTTCCTTGTATTAATAATTGGTAACATTAGTGAAATAGTCATACCCATTAAATTATTATTTATAAAGCAAATATAACATGCTCTGGCACATAGCAGGTGCTATATACATGTTCATTTTACTATTATTTATGGAATGTTTAATGTATGTTAAATAGTCAACCTAAAAAATCACTTATAATATATAAAAATATTGGTGGTTATAAGCAAAAAAGTGAGGACGATTTCTGACCACAAAGAGGTTAAACGGAAAGTAGCTAGGCTTGTAAGCACATCCCACTTTATTTTCCTTGATATATCGTAGAGTTCTTACACAGTTAGGATCAAAATTATTTGCAGCAAAGACCAAACTAGAGAGAAAACAGGGTAATAGTACCCCAATTGTCTCCTCAAAGCTGGAATGATTGCAAGTTCCCCAGGAATTCAGATTAACACAGTAGAAAAGAAAAGAAAAGGAAATACTAGAGAAACACTGACAGACTTGGCCCAGGTTCAGAATTCTGTGCCTACCATTTCAATAGGCAAATAGTTCTCAGTATAATTTGATGACAATGAAATTACCGCAAGTCATTACTGATTTAACTTCATATGAATTGTCACAGATTTTATGGCAGAAATATGAATGTGTTTGGTATGGTCCACTATTTAAGAGCCCCATGGACATTTCAGAAAAATATATGAATGACTTTACCTCTCTAACGTCTGACCAAATTTTTTTTTCATGTTCACATTTGGCTCCAAAATTATAAGACGAGGAATATGAACCAATATTTACTTCAGAGGGATTATTTTAAATGATAAATATTTGAGTTACCACTTGGAGCAATGTTACTTTTTCCCACTACTAGAAGAGAATCGGAGCTTGTGAGCAGTTATAACAATTCAAAGGAAATTCCACTTCTGTCCTGCTGAATAGATGCTTTTTTTAAAGAAAAAAAAAATTTTGGTAAGAATATTTATGAGGTCTAACTTTTATCAAAATTTTAAGTGTGTAATACAATATTGTTGGCTATAGGCACAATTTTGTACAACAAATCTCTAGAGTTTATTCATCTTGCTTAACTGAAACTTTATGCCTGTTAATTAGTAATTCCCCTGTCCCCCACCCCAGCCCAGCCCCTAGCAACAATTATTCTACCCTTAGATTCTAAGAATTTGACATGTAGATACCTCATATAAGTGGGATTATGCAGCGTCTGTCTTTCTGTGATTGGCTTATTTCACTTAACATAATGTGCTCAAGATTAATCCATGTTGATGCATATGACATAATTTCCTTGCTTTTTAAGGGTAAATATTATTCCACTATATGTCACATTGTATATACCACATTCTCTTTATTCATTCATATGTCAAGGGACATTTACATTGTTTCTACAGCTTAGCTATTGTGAATAGTGCTACAATGAATATGGGAGTGCTACTATCTCTTTGAGATCTGATTTCAATTCTTTTGAATAAAACCTGATCAGAGTGGATCATATGGTAGTTCTATTATTAACTTTTTGAGGAACCTCCATACTGTTTTCCATAGTAGTTGGATAATTTTGTATTCCCTCCAACAGTGTACAAGTGTTCCAATCTTGCCAACACTTGTCTTTTGTTTTTCTAATTATAGCCATTCTGACAGGTGAGAGATGATATCACATCATGGTTTTGATTTGCATTTCCCTGGTGATTAGTGAGGTAGACATTTTATATATATAACACCAAAAGCACAGGCAACAGAAGCACAAATAGACACGTGGGACTATACCAAACTAAAAAGCTTCTGCACAACAAAGGACACAATCAACAGAGTGAATGGGGAAATTACAAAAGAAGAGAAAATATTTGCAAATCATATATACGATGAGGTTAGTCTGCAAAATATGTAAAGAACTCCTACAATTCAACAGCAAAAAGTCTCCTAATAACCTGAATTTTAAAAATGAGCTAAGGACTTGAATAGACATTACTCAAAAGAGAACATATATACATGATCAATTGATACATGAAAAAATGAATAGATGCTTTTGAAACTTTCATTTTGAAATGAAAGTGTTCTTCATGCCCCACAATTAAATCAGTATTTATATTTCTAAATTATATATCAAATTTTTCTTACAAAATTTATCCTTAGGACTTTGTATATAAATATATTTCTCCCTCTTCAACACTTCTCACTGGCTTTAAAGTTTATGTGAAATGAAATGGGAACAAGAAAAATCCCCTATTCAAAAAAGAAACACGGGCTTCCCTGGTGGCTCAGTGTTTGAGAGTCCGCCTGCCGATGCAGGGGACATGGGTTCGTGCCCCGGTCCGGGAAGATCCCACATGCCGCGGAGCAGCTGGGCCCGTGAGCCATGGCCGCTGAGCCTGCGCGTCTGGAGCCTGTGCTCCGCAACGGGAGAGGCCACAAGAGTGAGAGGCCCGCGTACCACAAAAAGAAAAAAAAAAAGAGAAAAAAAAGAAAGAAACAGCATTTTAGGAAAAGTGGAACAACCAAATAGAATGTCGGGTGCCTTAATATCATGGCAACATCCTATCAGCCCAAGATGTTTTATGCTCAGAATCTTATATGAGGAAAGAATAAACTTCCGTTTAATTTCAGCCACATATGTTTTGCCCTGTCACAGCAGCCAAATCAGTTTCCCAAGTAATATAAATGTTTACTAAGTAGGTTATTTATCGATTCTAAAACATAAATTATAGGACATTATTGAGTTAATATAGCTTTTAGACAAATATGACACACTGTTATACATTGTGCAATGATGCCTGTTTTAAGATTTTTTAAAAAATGTAAACTAATATTTTATAAGCAAAATAATACTCTCATTAATATTTTATGTACCTTAATTCTACCTTGAATTCTTGATCCATCAGAGTGAGAAAGATAACATTTTCTTCTGTTTCTCCTGGTGTTCCAAATAAGCTTTGTTTTTGCATATCATGTATACTTAATGTCAAGAGTTGGTAGTTGTAGCTTTATTCACTTTTTAAATATTTGTTGTTATAAATTTACTCTCTTTGCTGTAGTTCATGCCATGTGCCTTGGATTCTGCTCATGTTGATATTATTAATGTAATCTATGCTTTATTTTTGCTTCTGTTTGAAGCATCTTTTCATAGCCCTTAATTTTTTTTCACCTTGATGAGTTGCTTTATGTAAGGAAACATGCATTTATTTTTCTAACAAATGTTTAAAATGCCTTGGTGTTAACTATCAATATGTGAGGGTTGGACCTCTTCTGTAGTTGTGGAATATTTGACATAATTCTTTCATCTTTTTATGATAACTTAAAATTTTTCTTTGGTTTTGTATTGTGAAATAGATTTGTTATAATTTTTTTCTTTTTTTTTTATAGTGTTTTACAAATCTGTTGTCCTAGTTAGAAATCTCCCAATATTTACATTCAGTTAAAAAACAAACCTTGTTAAGTTACTGTGTGTTTTGAAATGGCAAGCTATATCCCTGACACACTAGTCTCTCCCAATTTCTACCCCAATTAAAGGAAAGAAATCCAACAGATTTTGTCTCTCTTGCCAAACTTTTCCAAGAATGCATAAATATAATATGGAGCTTTTAACCCAGATTACAAGTTGAAAATTATTATTTTTACACTATATATTTTGTCCTTCAAGCATGTATTTCAATCTATGTTTCTATTTGTTTTATGACACATATTTCAAGTTAACTCTATATTTCAATCATTTTAGAATTGATTAGTAACTTCCCAGCAGTATGGCATGTCAGGTAAGCCAGTGGGATAGCTCTCAGTTTCCTATAACCCACTTAACTGTAAAGATTTTACCTGAAGACAGGGCTTTACAGGGCCTTTCGGTTATTAGGAGCTGAGACCGACCAGGGATAATGTTCCAGTCTGTTTATCCCATCTGGAAAGCTACCATCCATGACTCTGCAGTGATTTCAGCAGAAGGGTTAGGTGCATGGAAAGGAAATCTAGACTCTAGGAGAATAAGGAGGATGATATATACCAGGTATAGCCTTGGAACCAACTGAAGCAGCAGAAATTAAAGTTGGTCACACTAATTTTCCTTTCACTGCTTTTCACAGAAACTGTCAACAATTGTGCTATTGATAAACAAGTTAATCTGAGCTTTGTAAAAGAGGGGAACGTAAGGATGCCTTGGATCCTACCCACAGCCCCTTCACAGAACTGTTGCACCTATTTCCTGCCTACTTTTATTGTTGTGCTAACAGTAAGGAGAGGTGCCCCACCCATGAAAGTATGCCATCACTCTTCCCAAGACAGCCATCCATCCAATGTCTCTCTGACTGACAAAGTGGGAACATGCTATTTCAGAAAAAACAAAAAAATGAAATGGAAAGAAATCTCCAAAAGAGACAGAATATCAGGAAAGTCTCAATTGCTAAAGTAGGTCAACAGCAATTAAATTGACTTCTTAACATGTCTATTCATAATCCAATTATTCCTGCAAGTTATATTTTTACAAAGTTCCTTTGAAACTATTGTTCATTTTATAAGCTTTTAAAGACACATTCACACACATTTCTTACTGCCTGTCAACCATTTTTTTTCATTATAAAAGTCATTTTGTTAGGGTCTTGATTTAATTAATAGACTGTATTCATTAGGGCAACTGACCAACTGAAGAATCCCTGCTGCTTTATTCAATAGAAGCAGCTCCTGGAGTTTTGTGTTTAATTCACTTCATTTTCCCTGCTTCATAAACCATGAAAATTTTGATTTTATTCAGTATTTTTCTTGGTTCTCTGACTAAATCAATTTCCAAGGAATGAGATACATGAATGAGTAATATCTTCTCTATCAATATTCTTTCTTGCAAGAACTTATATAATTGCCAATAAGGGGATTTTCTAGGTTAAATATTTATGTATGCCTATTATGCAAACATGTCATACTGAGTGGCCTTAAATCTTCATGCTTCTTGTTATCAAAATCTATGAGAAAAAGAATATTAGCAAAGCTTTTTTAAAATTTTAAAATATGAGTATTTGTAAGGTTAACTGAAACTTAGCACATCTTAATTAGGTAAACACAATGAAAAGCAGTATTGGAGTGTCTATAACTTATCACCAATTAAAATGAGATATATATTCATAAAGCATTACAGTTTATTCTGATAACTTTGAAACATATGCACAGTTACTAACTCTATATTCTTATTATTATATTTATATTATGACATAATGTTTATGTCATATATTTATATTATTTCATATATTTATATTTATTATTATGTTATAATTTATTATCTTGTAATAGTTTGATTATTTATATTTATTATTTTAATATTACTACATTTCAAAAAAGAATTATTTTATGAATCAACATGAGCACATATATAAATGCATTTTTAATAATTTTGACATTTTGATTAATACATTTCAATAAAATTGGATCTTTGTAATCCTATTTTATTTTATGAAATTATAAGAATTATAGTGAGTACACAGGCACCAAAAGGAAAAGTAGACAAATAGGAGCATTTCAAACTGAAAAACTTTTGTTCATCAAAAGATATAATCAACAGAGTGAAAAGGCAACCTACAGAAGGGGAGAAAATGTTTTCAAATAGTGTATCTGATAAGGGGTTAATGTTCAGCATATATAAAGAACACCTACAGTTCAACAGCAAAAAAATCAAATAATCAGACTAAAAAATGGGCAAAGGACTTGAACAGACATTTTCCCAAAAATAATATTCAGATGGATGGCAAGTATATGAAAGATGCTTAACATTACTAATCATTAGAAAATGTAAATGAATATCACAATGGGATGTCACCTCACACCCATTAGGATGGCTACTATTAAGAAAACAAGTAATAGGTATGAACTGGGATACAAAGAAGCTGAAACCCTTGTGTGTTGTAGGGAGGATTATAAAATAGTGTAACGACTTATGGGAAATAGCATGACAATTCCTCAAAAAATTAAAAATAGAACTACTATATGATCCAGAAATTCAACTTCTGGAAATATATTCAAAAGAGTTGAAATCAAAACTTCAAAGAGATATTTGCACACCCATGTTCATAGCATCACTTTTCACAAGAGCTGTGAAGTGAAAGCAACACAAATATCCATTGATGGATGAATGGACAAATAAATGTGGTATATACATACTCTGGAATACTACACAGCCTTAAAAAAGAAGGAGATTTTTTCATATACTGCAACACGGATGGACCTGAAGACATTATGCTAAGTGAAGTAAGCCAGTCACAAAAAGACTAATACTGTATGAGTCAACTTACATGAGATAAAAACATAGTAAAATTCATAGACATAGGAAGTAGATTGATGATTACCAGGGCCAGGGGGAGGGGGGAAGGGGGAGTTGTTGTTTAATAGGTATAGAGTTTCATTTCTACAGGATGAAAAGGTTCTGAAAGTCTGTTTTATAACAGTGTAAATATACTTAACATTACTGAACTGTACACTTAAAAATGGTTAAAATGGTAAATATTATATGTATATCTTACCAAAATAAAAGATACATATTTATAAGAAGAAAGTCTGTGGGCTTCATCAGACTTACCAAGTCTCTTTGTTTGACTTGAAAATGGCTACAAATCCCTGTACTAGAGCAATAACAAATGTGTCTGATTTGTCCCCTAATATTGATTCTCTCATTTATTAATCTCCTAAGATGAGTCACCATATATCCCATCAGTTTAAAATAATATATCTGAACACTCTAGAAATTTGAAAGGAGAATAACATAATAAATAATGACCCTTGCCAACAAATAAGCTTGATTTTTTTCAAAACTACCACATATACATATATGAAAATATTTGAAATCATTCAGAAAGAAATCCCCTTTTCTCCTCACAAATAATGCACCCATCACTCCCATAATTTTCCTCATATTTTCCAGATATAAGTAAGAATTTTAAAATTCTAGTTAATTAGCACTTCAAGCAGAATAAGATACCTTTCAGACAATTTATGCCAGGTACAAGATTAAATGACATGATTATTTGATTAGAGCTGGGCTTTTGTAGCTGAGCATTTAAATAAACCAAGACTTACCATATCTCTGTACTCTATAATACCTTTTATCTACTGAGACTTCCCTGCTTCTGAAAAAGGTACAAATTGAAAGGGAAGTTTATAATTTCCATCTCAGATACAAGTAATAACTTGGAATACAGGCCAGATTGATAGTAATTATTTCCATATCCCTATAGCACTATTACTAATTATAACGGCGATTCAAGTTGGAAGTCCTCTGAATATGAGTAAGTGGTTGTAAAAACTGAAATTTCAACCTGAAGTATTCACATGCAATCCTTTTTATTTATAGAATGTCCCAAAAGGATGGAACTAGCAATTGCAGTGAGTGGATTCAATTGGATCTGGCCTTTTGATTTTATGTTTTGGAGTTATTTTATATATCAGAGCTCATTAAAAGAAATACTTAACAGAATAAATACTGGATTTATTTTTGAAAAAAGGATGTTCAAGCAAATTGTCTTAACGCTTGCAACTAATTATTGTAGTTAATGATGAAATGTACTACCTTTGTGACTTCGATTGTGTTCCTGCCGAGTGTAGAAATTTAGGCAGGGCTTGAGTGCTGTAAACATTTTTGAGTGGTGATCTCAGAAAGGAAAAGCAAAAGACAGGTCGAGTGAGAAAGGAAGTGGAGAAAGCCAACATAAATGTCTGTATTGAGAATAATGCCTGTGCAATCAGAATTTGTTTCCACCAGGACTTCCTAAGTGGTATATAGCCTACCTTCTTAAATTATAAACTGAAAGAAAGAAGTTTGAAACATTTAATAACTGTATTCTGCCCCACTGGTTGATGTTTGTGAAATATTAACTTTTCCACATTATGAGGTTCACTTATGCTCATGATGAGTGGACTTCTACACTGATAAAGAAGCACTACTGCAAAAATGAAGAAAGGAGTGTTACACAAATGAAGCAGTATTTTTTCAGCCTGAGGAGAGTCTGAGCTACGCAGAGCTATTTGTTGAGAGATGCACAAGATAGAGGTGATGTAGGGCACCAGAAATTTCTGTTACAGTCCACCGCTTTTACCACTCAAATAAACTCAGTTTCTACATTAAGTCTGTTCCTTTAGTGAGTCTACAAGAAGGTGACAGGCTGAAAATTCTCCAAGAGACTCAATACAATATGATTGTTAAAACAGTCCCTTACGCTGTAACTGATCCTGAGCCAGAGCTGATACTCATCAACTCTGTCCTCCAGGAAACTGTAGATTTCCCATACTGACTATGAGAGGTGGTAGGAACCAGACTTTTACATTTCCCTTGGCAGGTCAGAGTAGTCAAATTGTTTACTAGTTTTTATAGAGCCTTGAAACACTGAGAGGAAATGTTTCTGATATAATTTTCCCTTCCCATACTATTTACCTATAACCATATCTTTTCTCTATGGGAACCAAAAATTCTAATCTAGCAGAGTTCATGACTTCAGGGTCAGGGAGATTAAATTCAACTATTGGGATACAGGAACAGGGTGAGAAAAGCCAGTCTTGTTTGCATCCACTTATTCTGCTGTTGGGTACATATATCATGATCACTGGTTAAATGCATATACTATATCTTGAATTACAGAACCTCAAAGGTAATGTCCCTGAGTTGAGAAATAAACTTTGCATTTAAAGGACATGTTACTATTCTATTAATCTGGCTGCCACCTAATTATGTGGCAACTGCTATATTAGTAGACGCCACTGTCATGTGTCAAATATTGCAAGTCTTTCAAAAATATGCTACCCTGGGTTGAAGCGATGCTGTACAGGATCCCATACTGTTAAGTTAAGCATTCTGTAAAAACATGTGTGGTGACTGTGGCTTCAATTTCAGTAAGGATAAACTGCTTCCATTAGATGTTGTAACGTAGAGTGTGTTGAATAGTGTCCCCCAAAACTCATATCAAACTGAAACTACCTAGAATGTGATATTATTTGGAAATAGAATCTTTGCCAATTTAATTAGTTAAGGATCAGAATGAGATCACACTGCATATGGCAGGCCCTAAATTCAATAACTGGTGTCCTTACAAGAAGAGAAGAAAACACAGAGGGAGAAGAGACAGACAGAGAGAGACAGAGACAGAGAGAGAAGAAGGCCATGTGAAGAGGGAGGCAGGGATTGGAATGATGTAGCTATAAACCAAGGAGTGTCTTGGACCATGAGAAGCTGAAAGAGGCAAGGAGGGACTCTTCCCAATGAAGAGATTTTTCAGAGGGTGTGTGTCCCTGCTGACATCTTGATTTTGAACTTTTGGCTTTCAGAACTGGGAGAGAATGATTTTATTGTTTAAGCTACCCAGATTGTGGTAACTTATAACAGCAGCCCTAAGAAACTAATACTCAAACGTTCTGATGTGACTAACTGGTTATCAAGTGTCTGGATGGTATCCTCAAGGTGTGACATTATATAAATCCACTGTGTAATATTTTCTGCTGGGGTTCAGGTTAGGCATTGAAAGTAGCAGAAGCTAGATATTTTGCCAGATTTGCTCTCTTTTCCTTAATGTACACATCCTTTTCAGTCTTTTTACTTTCAACTGAATATTTAGGCATGGCATTACTGGGTCACATGAAATCATTATGTTTAACATTTGGAGAAACCACCCAATTATTTTCCAAAGTGGCTGTGGCATTTTTCATTCCCACCAACAATATATTGAGACTCCAATTCTATCACATCCTTGCAGCACTTGCTATTGTCTGTCATTTTATTACAGTTGTTCTATTGGGGGGAAATTGGTATATGGTTTTCATAATCATTTTCATACTAAATGCTGAGATTAGGCATCCTTTCATGTGTTTATTGGTCATTCATCATGGTTGATGTTGATGATGGCTGTCTAGAGGCCATCCCTGTATCTACATAGCTTAGTTACCAGTCAATGATTACTCAAAAGTTGGGCTCAAACACTCTGAGCTGGTAAGATTTTCACCCTTTGCTAATGATCTATGTTCAGGCTGCAGAGCAGTTTTAAATTTCAGGTCATTTTCAAGTCTGCTCTGGCTTTTCCTCTTCATAGGAGTGTATCATATTCTCTCTACATGGGCACAGAGTCACATGGACACAAGGCAATGTGCCCAATGTCTTGATAACTGTGTCCTGTCTAGGCTTTCCTGTATCTACATGAAGTTGTTTTAGTCAACCAGAGATGTCTGGTAAGCTTAACAAACCCTCTTCTGCTTGTCATATTTTCTGGATTTTCTGGAAAATAATAGGTTAGTGGACTACTGCTTGCCCTAACCAGGAACAAATTTCAGCCTCCCTAAGTCTCTCACTGTTCTCATTATTTGCCACTGAGGTTACCACTATTCTAATAATTCCTCTGTATGTAGTGTGTTTTACACTCTAAGTGACAAGCCACCTTTAATGAAGATGTAAATTTTCATGGCCAGCCTGCTCTGGTTAAACCACCATATTATAGAGATAGGTAGAAAATAACATGACAGACTCCAGTTGTTCTTACCCAAAGTTCAGTAGTTTTCATAAAACTACTTCCAATTAGTTGAATGCCTTTCCTTGATTTTCATAGTCCTGAAATGGTCATTTTAGACACTTTTGTCCAGTTTTATTATTGTGTATTTTTTATTTATAGGAATTGCCAAGTTCCTCACTGGGCCACATCACAATATGTCTTTAAAATCAGGCACATTTGGAATAAAAATTTGTGTTTATTATGTTTAAGTTTTGTGTAAATTTTCTAAAAATTTTGCTTTTCAATATCTATTTCAATTTTGTTTTTTGGATTTATTCCTAAAGTAACAACATTTCAAAAGAAGAGTCTATTGGACTCAGGTTGTGAATAGAGCTAAGTATCTTGGAATTCTGAGGATTAATTAAAGTTTCAAAATAAGATATATTAATACCATAACCACAAATGTGTGCATGAATGGGGCTATTGTCGATAAGTGTTGCTATTTCCAATACTGTTTTAAACACTTAATGCAGTAAGATTTGCTGTTTACTCTAGTGACACTGATTATGTTCTCTCATTGAAGTGTTTGAAGAAAGAGGGTATTAATCCCTGATTTTTTCCCCAGGTGTGTCACTTCTACATAGTAGACCTCCACCCATAGTATAGAGACATGGATAGCTAACCTGAAGAGGTCACAAAACAAAGGTAAAAACTTTTTATCCAACCAAGCTCAAGGTTATCTGCTAGTCTCATGTGTTAAGGAAACAAATGAGCCCAGTAGAGAAAAATGCCAATCTATTTTCAAAAACATAAGAGTATGAGTTATTTTAGTGACACTTATTGTACAAAAACACTTAGTAACATGAATACTTAGTAGTGCATTCTCTCAAATGTATTGTGCTATTAAATGTAACAGATTAGAATCATAATTTCTACATATAATTAAAAAGCAGCTGTTGTATTTATTCTTCTACACCAAAGTTCTCTCATAAATGCACAACATTTATTTAAAAATCTGGCATATTCATGCAGGAAATATTCATTGCATCGTTAAGATTCACAGTATGACCTGCATTTTATCAGACTGGTCATTCATCATTATCATAGTTAATGCTACGTTCAGAAAAGTCATATGTCAAAAATACTTTGCAAAACTAACGTTCAGACAATGCCCTAAGATTATAAGAAGTGTATTAGTACTGAAAAATTAAACTATAGAACCTATTTTATTATATCTCAGTGACTTTAAAGAAAACAATAAATAAATAACATTAGAAAAAAATATGTTACTGGCATATAGTTACAACACAAGATTTATGTTAAAATGAAGACAAAGTAAACAACTGCTAGATAGCAGACTGTATTCTCTCCTGCAGGAATCATCTCTAGAAGTTAAACAGTGATCAAGTATAGCTTCCACATATAGTACCACAAAAGGAAAACCTAACTCATTAAAATAATATGACAACAGTCATACATGGTCATGGTAATATTAAATGATTGAAACAATAGCGTTTTAACATACAGTTCAGAGTTTGAATCTAAAATGAGTGTGATCTGAGAATTCCCTGGCAGCCCAGTGGTTAAGGACTCAGTGCTTTCATTGACAAGGGCCTGGATTCAATCCCTGGTTGGGGAACTAAGATCTCATAAGACTAGTGGTGCAACAAACCAACTAATCAAACAAACAAACAAACAACAACAACAAAAAAAACTAAAATGAGTGTGATCAAAATGTGTTAGATGTTGTATAATAAGCTTGATAAATAGAAATAAGAATACTGAGATGGAGATGATGCCAAAAGTATGCAAATAGCCTGATCACATAAATAAATATAAACCAGGGTAAGTTCGAAAGCTGTTTGGAAAGCAGATAATAGTCTGCTCTGATTTCCAATTTTTGGAGGCTGAGTCTGTCAACGCTGTGGACATTGATGTGAAAGGAGTTAAGACTAGAATTTGGCAGAGCAGACAGAAGTCCACTGCAATAGGTAATTTTGCTTAGACTTAGACTAGATTGATAGTAACAGAAATGTGAAAAAAATGTTTTGAATTGCAGATATGAGTTTTGAAGTTAGAGCAGAGACTTCCTGATGGATTGAATACTGAAATACAGGCCATAGAGGGAGGGGAAAAGGGCTGTTAAGCCTGATACTTAGGTTTCTGGCTTGAGCTAATGGGTTAAATTGCTGAAATGGAAAATACAGGAGGAGAAGATTTGGAGAGGTATATATCCAAATAAATAGTTATGGGCAAATTAATTTTGAGATGTTTCTTGATATCTAAACTGAGATGTTGATGGTTGTTTTGCATATTTGAGTCTTGAGTTCAGAGAGGAGATAGAGACTAAATAAAATACTGCCAACATCATCAGCTTTAAATGACATTTAAGGACAAGGAGAGAGATAAAGTAATGTTGGGAGTGAATGCAATTAGAGAAGAGCAAAGAGCAAAGAACTGAGTCTTGTGGTGCTCCAACACTTACCAATTTGTTAAGGAATAAGAAACTAGCAAAGGAGATTGAAGTAGACTTTTCAAAGATAACTTATTGACCTTCTCTCAAGGAGAGCATGTTTATAAGGATAGATATATGTCTTTGTTACTATGACAGGGGGAAACTTTAATACATATATTAGTTTTTGTTTATACAAAGTCTTGCATTTCAGATGAGAAAAAATACTTCTTGCAGGAGATAAGTTTAGGGTTTTCTTGAAGTTTCTGCTCTGCTTTTTCTCTTCTTTCAAATAATCTGTTTTTATCAAAAGTCTCAAATAAATGGTCAATGCACCAGTCTCCCCCAAACATTCTCCTTACTCCATATAGTGATGCAGATGCTAGAGTCATGTTTATGGTCTCATGCTAATTTTTTCCAAGAATACTCTGATTCTTACCCTAACTCTGTCTGGCTTTTCATCTATTTCCTTAGTTCTATAACATCTCTCTGACTCCTTATGACTTCCTTTTTTGTCAGATAATTTGATGTTCTATGCCTGTGACATAAAATTAAACCCAGTTATGAACAGAGATCAATGAAGGTCTCATTAAAGAGGAATCATTTGAACTGAGACTTGAAGTTTAAATAAAATTTTAACATGTAAATAGGTTAGTATATAAATGACTTCATACTGTCTCATGACAACAATTTGAATTTGCATTTTATTTTTTTAACTCTGGCAGAAGAAGATTAGAAAATCATTTAAATCAGATGGCCATATCCTAGTTTAGATACCCAGGTGATAATAAACCCTCTCTTTTCAATGGAGTAAATCAGACTTAAAATGTCAGGATACATTTTGCTCTTAATCAAGTGTTTCAATCATCTCTGCTCATCATACCTACCACTATGCAAATGAACTTCTCATTTCTCTTCTTGCATAAGCTCCTTATATAAAAATTGTTTTTGCACATTTTATTCTTTTTCTAAAAAAATGACTCTCACCTCTTTTCTTCTGCCTATAATTATTTGCAACATAACCCATGGTGATATTGCTCTTATTTCAGCAAATATTAGATAAGGGTATTTCTCTTTCTGACACTCTACCCTGATGCTTCCACTGTGGGGACTGCTTCTCTACCTTCTTGGACTTTCAGTAACAGTGGTTATGATATTGACTGTGTTCTTGCCTGCCAGTACCACTTCCAGATCACTGGTCCATGTTTCTCTTCTCTTATAAACATCTGAACTCCAGACCTTGTATCTCTCACCCTTTTCAATTATCCGAATGCCTATTCTGTTGTACAACTCTGTAAAAACATTTATATATGAAGTTGTGGAATCTTTTCCTTTACACAGGCCCTGACAACCATCTATAGTTATTAACATCTGTATTGAGAACCCTTCTGAGTCTTTGATTTTAAGATTCTTCAAACTCCTTAAGACAATAAGATTTTAACTTCCTTTCAGATTGGCAAGACCTTAATTATTGAAAAGCACAGAATTTAAGTTGCATTCCCCTTTTCCTAGCCTAGTATTGATACTTGTCATCTCTCTGATTCCAACTCCCATCCATATGTTCAGCTACATTTGTTTTTAAAATGGTTCACTAATTAATCAATGCTTTCATTTCTTAAATTGGATTGCCATTAAAACATAAATGCCAAGTAAAGGAGTAAAAAAAAGGAAAAAAAAAAAAACTCAGTGAAAGAGAAGAGTACCCAATCCCGTACTCCTTTCCAGTGTAACGAGTCCTCCCCAAATAAGCATCGGAGACTTGTTTTAGCTCATTCATTCTTCTTCTAGTAAGAATACATCAAAGAAGTCGATGGAAGAATTCCTTAAGGAGCAAGTCTAAAGAAAGAACATCATACAGTTGGAAGATATTTTATCCTCTCTATGTAGTACACCAAAAGTACAGAGGTATTCTAGGGATGAGTTGAGCTTCTCTAACATGATGCATGATTATCTAATACTTTGCAGAGTCAAATGCCAAATGGATACTTGGTTTTGTGCTTGTGGCAGATAATTTTCATGTGAGCTATGATTTATTCCAAATTGCATATTTTCACTCGTATCTATGTCTAGATGACTGTTGAGCAATGGAACTTCCTGCAAAAATAAATTTATTCTGTGTCTTCACCACATTAGGGTAGCCACCAGGCCCATATGAATATTGAGTGCATAAAATGTGGCTACTCCAATGGAATTTTTAATTTTATTGAATTTATTAATAAATTAATGTAAATATAAATGTACGTAGCCACGTGTGGCTAGCAGGTACATCATTAAACAGCAAAACTCTTGAGGTACGTGCTTGCTATTTTGTGACATAAACTAACATAGGGTTTGAAGAGCACACTCAGTGTTACCAAAATATTATTTTCTCTGACAATAATCTTATATCTTCACCTATATATGTGGCTTTTTCTACTTTCTAACAAGTTCATATCTCCTCTAACAAAAACAAGCAAAAATCAGCAACAAACACAAAACCAAAACTTTATCTTGGCTCAGCTCTTGGCAGTCTTATTTTCTGACTTAACTTTATTCAAATTTGATTACCGGCCCAGTCCGCACCCTGTTGCAATCTGGTTTCTACACTCACTGATTTATTGTTTCAAAAATACTTTTTTAAGAGATTATTTGTACATTTTTGGCACTCTAGATGAATGAGTTTCTGAATTTAAAAAGGAAGGAGAGATCTAAACAGATAAAAATAAATTTCCTTGGGACACCATCTACTGTATTTTGAGCAACTGATATTATCATTACTCTGTAAACTATTGAAAGTCTTAGTGTTGGATATTGTGTCAGCTTCTGACTATTGAATATTTTTGTTTGTTTTCATAGCATAAAGTTACTTTGCAAGGTATTAGGGATCAAACATTTACAGTTATTATCACTAATAATGGTTAAATATCAGTAATATTGATGATGGATAGTAAGAAGAGTGGTGTTGAACTTGATATTTTGCTTCAAATTCATAATCTCCTGATTATCATATATGAGACGAATAGAGGAATTATTGTTTAATTCTTAATATGTTACTATTTTTATATTAGGAATCTCAAAATTTGAAATTAACCTTGCATGGATAACACTGTATTAAAGTAGGGCATTCCAGGCTAAGTAAACTGAAGAGAGATATGTAAAGTGTGTATTCCTGTTAGGTTACTGTAGCAGTTTATGCAAATGAAAGGGAAGATGGAAAATTTAGACTGGAATGATATTTTTGCAAATCCAAGAACAAATTGATAATTTCAAAATTTTCTAAGTTAAAATTAATAATTCATTTATTCTGTGTGCTATGGTTATGAGGGAGACTTTAAATCAGAAGGCCTGGATTTGAGTCTTGGATCCACTTTGGTTTGTTATGTTACTTCCATTTCCTCATCAGCAGGAGATAAATTATAATAACACCTGGCATACCAATATTGCAATCTTGTTGCCTAGGTCTCATTGCTATGGTTTAAGGTTAAGTGTCACCTCTCCTCTCCTTTGTTGTTCTCACTAATAAGATACATCCAAGCATCTCTAACTAACTGGGAAAGGTAGTAAAGCTCATTTCAATGTCACTGCTTCCTATAACCCCTAAAATATTTTACTTTTTGGAAAGAGGAAATGGGACTGAGGATGAAGTACTTCCTTTATCCACTGCAAGTCTGCTTACCTAAATAGCTGAATGAATGAAGTTTATAAGGCCTGTATGTGGAGAGCAAAGCTGCCCCTTTGTGCTTGTTGCATGAGGTCAGGAAATGGAAAAAGAAGAGAAAGATAAAGGCAGGGACCAAGCCTTTAATTCAGGGTTCCCTCCCTGCAGTGAATGTGGCCTGGTGAGTGTGAGGCTCTTCATTCAGACACCCCTCCTGTCTTTGGAGAGGCTGGCAATAGGAATATTTCAAGGGCAAGTATCTTCCCACACGTGGAAAGAGTGTGGATGTCTCATCTACTAGTGTATTAAGCAGAAATATGAGCGAAAGAGGGACAACATTGCCTAATATAGGTGAAATATTACAAAATTCTAAACAAATTAAATTACTACAGAATATTAATAGTGTTTATTCTTATGTCTTGATAGTAATATAAATTATAAAAAGAAGAAATTGTATTTACAACTTAAAGGAAGTATTAAAGAATATCCTGAAAAATAGGCAGAGTTATATTGCAGGCACATAAACATAAAAATACAAATTGAGAACACTGTCTTCAGACAGAACAGTTCAAGCTCTCACTTTTCCCTTAAATATCTGGATGACATTTGATAAGTCATTCAGTGCCCTGGATCTACTTTTTCCATTTGTAAAATGATGATATCTGAGTACCCACCTATCTGCTTTTTTTTTTTTCCCCAAGCACCCTAGGATCATGATCAATATTTGTTTAAGTTGTAGACATCACACTTCATTTTTCTCTTTCCTCTCTTTCCACAATGAAGACATTTTTGTTAAGCACTTTGGAAAGATTTGAAGAAAAAAGAAGTTAGAAGTAAAGCTGTAGATGTCAGAAAGAGAAAAACATGTAGATGCTATCCATATCACTTATTTCAGGGACAGTGGGAAAAGGAACATGTTCATTTTTTTTTTCATGTCACCAGTTGACAGCCTTACATCCTGCTACCCACTAACACTTTGTGAATGACTAAATTAATATCTAGTTATAGTCAATTTGGAGAAATCTCCTATGCATTAGCTATCTTATATGGAGTAAGACTCTTCTGTACTTCCATATAGTCTGAGTACAAATGTTTAAGTGGAGGGATTATGAATTACACAAAACTGGTAGTATCAATACAAAGGTTATAAATTATGTAATTTTACATGTCATTTGCTAATTTGTTCTATAATTTATTTGTTATAAATGGTGCAAAACCATCACAGATAAGTTTGCCAGATTTGAGTTCCTAATCATTTCCTTGTAAGTATTCTGAAACAATTTCTCTATTTATTAAATGTCATGCAATTCATTCAACTTGTTCAAACAAAACGTTGTGAACACATACAATGTTGCAGACATTTGGTAGGTATTAAGGATACATCAAAGACTTAAGAACACAGAAAATGAGACTTCATTAGTGGAAAAGAAAGGAATAGAAAAAAACAAGCAAAACTTAACAAATTGGCACACCCAGATTATAATTTTGATCATTTTGAGTCCAAAAATGTCTAAATCTTTTTGAAGTGTTCATCAGATAAAATCTTATATTAATTAAATGTGAAGAATCAGTTAACTGCAGAAAACAGGATTTTCAGAAAGATTGGCCACGTTGTTAAACCTACTCCTGTCACCTGAGTTTGATTCTTATAGAAATGACTGGAGGGCCCAACATTATAACTTAGTAAACTAAAAAAAAAATCTTATTGTCTGTCCAAATGTTATTATTTTATATTTTCATGCAGGCATTTCCTCTTTTTTTTAAGGCATTTCTAATCTTTATTCCCTGTTATATCTTAAATATTCTGTTGATATTACTCTTTTAATTAATCATAATTCAAAACCCAGCACCTTTTTAGCTCTATTAGAGTAACAAAACACTGTTTTTTCCTATATTGAATGAATTGACACTTTCTTCTAACCTTTTCACTGACTAATTGCTTAGATCAAATGACAGAGTTATACCATTATGTGGCATTGTAAAGGCATTTCCAAACTCCCTAATTAATAAATATGTAGCCATTACGAAATATTATCCATTTCTTATCTGTGACTTCACATTTGTGTGACAGATCAGAGGGCAGAAATAAATTATGAGATCAGAATCCTTATTAAGCTAAAGAAACAGTTAAGCTTATTTCTGTTCCACATCATACCAACTGGCCAACCTCATCTGAAAATAGAAATAACCAAACCTTATTTTCATTATTTTTGCATATAGCATTCCTGTTCATAAATGGAAGGGGCTCCTGATGGGCATAGCTATATACAATTAACAGGTATTTAAACACTTCTTGATACAAAAATTGCAAGGAATTGAACAAAGCCAATTCTGGGTAGAAGGGTGAGAATTCATTTGTCAGTTATAACAGAAAAAGTCTATAATATTTTGTGATAGATGCTCATGAAGTGTGTGGCATTCTTTGGGTCAAGAATCCTTGGCCATTGAAGGAGTCTGCTACTTGATGGATTATATGGTAGGTCTGCAAGCAAAGCAAGCATAAAGTACAGCCACCTCTGGAGCTTCTGAGATTTCCTCTAAGGGCAAATAGATTTCTCATTTCCCATATACATCCCTTGCATGACCATTATATTTAAGTGTTTATGTTTCATAAGATAATATCTCAGGGACTTCCCTGGTGGTGCAGTGGTTGAGAATCCGCCTGCCAGTGTGGGGGACACGGGTTCAGTCCCTGGTCCAGAAAGATCTCACATGCCGCAGAGCAACTAAGCCCGTGTGTCACAACTACTGAGACTGCACTCTACAGCATGTGAGCCACAACTACTGAAGCCCACATGCCTAGAGCCTATGCTCTGCAACAAGAGAAGCCACCGCAATGAGACGCCCATGCAATGCACTGAAGAGTAGCCCCTGCTCACCACAATCAGAGAAAGCCTGCACACAGCAATGGAGACCCAACGAAGCCTAAAATAAATAAAATAAATAAATTAAATTATTTAATTAAATAAATTATTTAAAGTCATATCTCAAATTCCTATTCAAACTAGATTTTTAAAAATTCATCTCACAGAATCCCTCGCTCTAATGACTTCAATAAATGATGACACCATTTGAATTAAAGAGGCTCAGTTTTCTAATTAAGCCTCTTATTTGTTTCTGCTTTACTCATTTTATATTAATTTTTCATAAAAATCTTCAATGACCCTCAAAATTTTCAAAGTTGAAACTTTTAAATTAGTGCATACAGTGAACCATGACCTGACATCTTCCTAACTCTCTAGCTCAAATTGTACTATTTCTTCTCCATGTACTACTTCTTCCAAGGAAATCAATAAACATGAATTTACCTGAATGTGAATGGTTTACATTAACACATGACTTATCCTCTGTCATAACTTTTTCTTCTGCCTCCCATCTTGGTCTAGCATAAACTTCTGATTCTTCAAAGCTACCTTATTTTTTTATCTTTTTATGCCCTCAAGTCTGATTTAGAGAGAATTTCTCATTCCTTATCAGCATATGCACCTGTCCCAGGTCTTAACACAAGACTCTTGCTATTGTTGAAATAAGTATTGTGAGTCACTCAATAGTAATTACTCACAACAAGTCTTGAATACAACCTATTCCAAATGAAAATCAGTTTCTGACTCAAACTCTTATTAAATAATGTACATAGATTAACAGACACATGTATTATAAAAAACATATGGGGGGAGCCCTTCAAGATGGCAGAGGAGTAAGATGTGGAGATCACCTTCCACCCTACTGATACATCAGGAATACATCTACATGTGGAACAACTCCTACAGAACACCTACTGAACACTGGCAGAAGATCTCAGACTTCCCCAAAAGCAAGAAACTCCCCATGTAAATGGGTAGGGTAAAAGAAAAAGAAAAAAACAGAGACAAAAGAATAGGGACATGACTGGCACCAGTGGTAGGGAACTGTGAAGGAGGAAAAGTTTCCACACACTAGGAAGCCCCTTCACTGGCAGAGACAAGAGGGTGGGCGGGGGGAGGGAAGCTTCGGAGCCATGGAGGAGAGCACAGCAACAGGGGTACAGAGGGCAAAGCAGAGAGATACCTGAACCTAGGATCGGTGCTGACCAGCACTCACCAGCCCGAGAGGCTTGTCTGCTCACCCGCCAGGGTGGGTGGGGGCTGGGAGCTGAGGCTCTGGCTTCGGCGGTCAGATCCCAGGGAGAGGACTGGATTTGGCTGTGTGAACACAGCCTGAAGGGGGCTAGTGCACCACAGCTAGCCGGGAGGGAGTCTGGGAAAAAATCTGGAACTGCTGAAGAGGCACGAGACCATTGTTTCAGGGTGCAAGAGGAGAGGGGATACAGAGCACCGCCTAAATGAGGTCCAGAGACAGGTGTGAGACGCGGTTATCAGTGCAGACATCAGAGACGGGCATGAGATGCTAAGGCTGCTGCTGCTGCCACCAAGAAGCCTGAGGTCACTATCCACAGCTACCTTCCCAGGAGCCTGTGCAGCCCACCACTGCCAGGGTCCCTTGATCCAGGGACATCTTCCCCGGGAGAACACACGGTCCACCTCAGGCTGTTGCAACGTCATGTTGGCCTCTGCTGCCGCAGGCTTCCCCCACATTCTGTACCCCTCCCTCACCCCCGGCCTGAGTGAGCCAGAGCCCCAAAATCAGCTGCTCCTTTAACCCCGTCCTGTCTGAGTGAAGAACAGACACTCTCAGGTGAACCTACACGCAGAGGTGGGTCCAAATCCAAATCTGAACACTGGGAGCTGTGTGAACAAAGAAGAGAAAGGGAAATTTGTCCCAGCAGCCTCAGTAGCAGCTCTCCTGAGCTGCTGTGTGATTAACTCTCCACAATCAACTTGATATACCCAGTATCTCTGGAATACCTGAAGGGACAACGAATCATCCCAAAATTGAGGCGGTGGATTTTGGGAGCAACTGTAGCCTTGGGGTGTGCTTTCTGCATCTAATTTGTTTCTGATTTTATGTTTATCTTACTTTAGTATTTAGAGTTTATTATCATTTGTAGATTTGTTTATTGATTTGGCTGCTCTCTTCCTTTTTTTTACTTTTTTAATATATATATAGATTTTTTTCTTTTCCTTTTTCTCCTTTGTGAGTGTGTATATATATGCTTCTTTGTGTGATTTTTGTCTGTATAGCTTTCTTTTTACCATTTGTCCTAGGGTTCTGTCTGTGCAGTTTTTTTAATTATTATTATTTTTTAAATTTTTTAAAATAATTTGTATTTTTTATTTTAATAACTTTATTTTACTTTATGTATTTCTTATTTATTTCTTTTTTTCTCCCTTTCTTCTGAGCCATATAGCTGAGAGGGTCTTGGTGCTCCGGCCGGGTGTCAGACCTGTGTCTCTGAGGTGGGACAACTGAGTTCAGGACATTGGACCACCAGAGAATTCCCAGATCCACATAATATCACATGGCAAAAGCTCTACCAGATATCTCCATCTCAACGCTAAGACTCAGCTCCACTCAATGACCAGCAAGCTACAGTGATGGGCATCCAATGCCAAACAACTAGCAAGACAGGAGCACAACCCCACCCATTAGCAGAGAGGCTACCTTAAATCATAATAAGGTCACAGACACTCCAGAACACACCACTGGATGCGGTCCTACTCACCAGGAAGAGAAGATCCAGCTTCATCCACCAGAACACAGGCATAATCCCCTCTACCAGGAAGCCTACACAGCCAACTGAGGCAGCCTTAGCCACTGGGAGCAGACACCAAAAACAATGGGAACTATGAACCTGCTGCCTGAAGAAAGGAGACCCCAAACACAGTAAGTTAAGCAAAATGAGAAGACAGAGAAACACACAGCAAATTAAGGAGCAAGGTAAAAACCTACCATACCAAACAAATGAAGAGGATATACACAGTTGACCTGAAAAATAATTCAGACTAATGATAGTAAGATGAGCCAAAATCTTGGAAATGGAATGGAGAAAATATAAGAAGTGTTTAACAAGGACCTAGAAGAACTAAAGAGCAAACAAACAATGGTGAACAGCACAATAAATGAAATTTAAAATTCTCTCAAAGGAATCAATAGCAGAATAACTGAGGCAAAAGAACAGATAAGTGACCTGGAAGATAAAATAGTGGAAATAACTACTGCAGAGCAGAATAAAGAAGAAAGAATGAAAAGAATTGAGGACAGTCTCAGAGACCTCTAGAACAACATTAAAAGCACCAACATTGGAATTATAGGGTCGCAGAAGAAGAAGAGAAAAAGAAAGGCTGTGAGAAAATATTTGAAGAGATTATAGTTGAAAACTTCCCTAATTTGGGAAAGGATATAGTCGATCAAATCTAGGAAGCACACTCCCATAATGGATAAATCCAAGGAGAAACACATCAAGACACATATTAATCAAACTATCAAAAATAACATACAAGGGAATTCCCATAAGGTTAACAGCTGATCTTTCAGCAGAAACTCTGCAAGCCAGAAGGGAGGGGCAGAACATATTTAAAGTGATGAAAGGGAAAAATCTACATCCAAGATTACTCTACCCAGAAAGGATCTCATTTAGATTCAATGGATAAATTAAAACCTTTACAGACAAGCCAAAGCCAAGAGAATTCAGCACCACCCAACCAGCTTTAAAACAAATGCTAAAGGAACTTCTCTAGGCAGGAAACACAAGAGAAGGAAAGACCTACAATAACAAACCCAAAACAACTAAGAAAATGGTAATAAGAACATACATATTGATAATTACCTTACATATAAATGGATTAAATGCTCCAACCAAAAGACATAGACTAAGCTGCATGTATACAAAAAAAAAAAAGACCTGCACATATGCTGTCTACAAGATACCCACTTCAGAGCTAGGGACACACACAGACTGAAAGTGAGGGGATGGAAAAAGATATTCCACACAAATGTAAACCACAATAAAGCTGGAGTAGCAATTCTCATATCAGAAAAAAATAGACTTTAAAATAAAGATTATTACAAGAGACAAAGAAGAAAACTACATAATGACCAAGGGAACAATCCAAGAAGAAGATATAACAATTGTAAAAATTTATGCACCCAACATAGAAGCACCTCAATACATAAGGCTAATGCTAACAGACATTAAAGGGGAAATCAATAGTAACACAATCATACTAGTGGACTTTAACATCCCACTTTCACCAATGGACAGATCAACCAAAATGAAAATAAATAAGGAAAGACAAGCTTTACTGTTACATTAAACAACATGGACTCAACTGATATTTATAGGACATTCCATCCAAAAATGACAGAATACACTTTCTCCTCAAGGGCTCATGGAACATTCTCCAGGATAAATCATCTCCTGGGACACAAATCAAGCCTTGGTAAATTTAAGAAAATTGAAATCATATCAAGTATCTTTTCCAACCACAATGCTAAGATACTAGATATCAATTACAGGAAAAAATCTGCAAAAAATACAAACACATGGAGGCTAAATAGTATACTACTTAATAACCAATGAATCACTGAAGTAAAAAAGAGGAAATCAAAAAATACCTAGAAACAAATGACAAGGAAAACACGACAACCCAAAACCTATGGGATGCAGCAAAAACAGTTCTAAGACGGAAGATTATAGCAATACAATCCTACCTTAAGAAACAGGAAATATCTCAAATAAACAACCTAACCTTGCACCTAAAACAATTAGAGAAAGAAGAACAAAAAAAACCCCAAAGTTAGCAGAAGGAAAGAAATCATAAACATCAGATCAGAAATAGATGAAAAAGAAACAAAGGGAAAAATAGCAAAGATCAATAAAACTAAAAGCTGGTTCTTTGGGAAGATAAACAAAATTGATAAACCATTAGCCAGTCTCATCAAGAAAAAAAGGGGAGAAGACTCGAATCAACAGAAGTAGAAATGAAAAAGGAGAAGTAACAACTGACACTGCAGAAATACAAAGGATCATGAGAGATTGCTACAAGCAGCAATATGCCAATAAAATGGACAACCTGGAAGAAATGGACAAATTCTCAGAAAAGCACAGCTTCGGAGACTGAACCAGGAAGAAATAGAAATATAAACAGACCAACCTCAAGCACTGAGTTTGAGACTGTGATTAAAAATATTCCAACAAACAAAAGCTCAGGGCCAGATGGATTCACAGGTTAATTCTATCAAACAATTAGAGAACAGCTAACACTTATCCTTCTCAAACTCTTCCATAATATACCAGATGGAGAAACACTCCCAAACTCATTCTACAAGGCCACCATCTCCCTGATACCAAAACCAGACAAAGATGTCACAAAGAAAGAAAACTACAGGTCAATATCACTGATGAACATAGTTGCAAAAATCCTCAACAAAATATTAGCAAACAGAATCCAACAGCACATTAAAAGGATCATACACCATGATCACGTTGGGTTTATCCCTGGAATGCAAGGATTCTTCAATATATGCAAATCAATCAACTTGATACACCATATTAACAAACTGAAGAGTAAAAACTATATGATCATCTCAATAGATGCAGAAAAAGCTCTTGACAAAACTCAACAACGATTTATAATCAAAACCTTCCAGAAAGTAGGTATAGAGGGAACTTACCTCAACATAATAAATGCCATATATGAAAAGCCACAGCCAACATCGTTCTCAATTGTGAAAAACTGAAAACATTTCTTCTAAGATCAGGAACAAGACAAGGTTGTTCACTCTAACCACTATAATTCAACAAAGTTTTGGAAGTTTTAGCCACATCAATCAGAACAGAAAAATGAATAAAAGGAATTCAAGTCAGAAAAGAAGAAGTAAAGCTGTCACTGTTTGCAGCTGACATGATACTATACATAGAGAATCCTAAAGATGGCACCAGAAAACTACTAGAGCTAATCAGTGAATTCAGTAAAGTAGCAGGATACAAAATTAATGCATAGAAATCTCTTGTATTCCTATACACTAACAATGAAAAATCTGAAGGAGAAATTAAGGAAACACTCCCATGTACCACTGCAAATAAAAGAACAAGATACCTAGGAATAAACCTACCTAAGGAGACAAAAGACTTGTATGCAGAAACCACAAGACACCGATGAAAGAAATTAAAGATGATACAAACAGATGGAGAGATATACCATGTTCTTGGATTGGAAGAATCAACATTGTGAAAATGACTATACTACCCAAAGCAATCTATAGATTCAGTGCAATCCCTATGAAACTACCAATGGCATTTTTCACAGAACTAGAACAAAAAAAAAATCACAATTGGTATGGAAACACAAAAGACCCCAAAGAGCCAACACAATCTTGGAAACAAAAATGGAGCTGGAGGAATCGGGCTCCCTGGCTTCATACTATACTACAAAGCTACAGTAATCAAGACAGTATGGTACTGGCACAAAAACAGAAATATAGGTCACTGGAACAGGATAGAAAGCCAAGAGATAAACCCACCCACATAGGGTCACCTTATCTTTGAGAAAGGAGGCAAGAATATACAATGGAGAAAAGACAGCCTCTTCAATAAGTGGTGCTGGGAAAACTGGACAGCTACATGTAAAAGAATGAAATTAGAACACTCCCTAACACCATACACAAAGATAAACTCAAAGTGGATTAAAGACCTAAATGTAGGCCAGACATTATAAAACTCTTAGAGGAAAACATAGGCAGAGCAGTCTATGACATAAATCACAGCAAGATCCTTTTTGACCCACCTCCTAGAGAAATGGAAATAAAAGCAAAAATATACAAATGGGACCTAATGAAACTTAAAGCTTTTGCACAGCAAATGAAAACATAAACGAGAAAAAAGGACAACCCTCAGAATGGGAGAAAATATTTGCAAACAAAGCAACTGGAAAAGGATTAACATCCAAAATTTACAAACAGCTCATGCAGCTCAATACCAAAAAAACAAACAACCCAATCCAAAAATGGGCAGAAGCCCTAAATAGACATTTCTCCAAAGAAGATATACAGATTGCTGAAAAACACATGAAAGGATGCTCAACATCACTAACCATTAGAGAAATGCAAATCAAAACTACAGTGAGGTATCACCTCACACTGGTCTGAATGGTCATCATCAAAAATCTACAAACAATAAATGCTGGAGAGGGTGTGGAGAAAAGGGAACCCTCTTGCACTGTTGGTGGGAATGTAAATTGATACAGCCACTATGGAGAACAGTATGGAGATTCCTCAAAAAGCTAAAAATAGAACTACCATATGACCCTGCAATCTCACTACTGGACATATGCTCTGAGCAAACCATAAATCAAAAAGAGTCATGTACCACAATGTTCATTGCAGCTCTATTTACCATAGCCAGTTCATGGAAGCAACCTAAGTGTCCATTGACAGATGAATGGATAAAGGAAATGTGGCACATATATACAATGGAATATTACTCAGCCACAAAAAGAAATGAAATTGATTTATTTGTAGTGAGGTGGATGGACCTAGAGTCTGTCATACAGAGTGAAGTAAGTCAGAAAGAGAAAAACAAATACTGTATGTGAACACATATATATGGAATCTAAAAAAAAAAAAAAAAAAAAAAGTTCTGAACCTAGTGGCAGGACAGGAATAAAGATGCAGATGTAGAGAATGTATTTGAGGACACGGGGAGGGTGAAGGGTAAGCTGGAACGAAGTGAGAGAGTGGCATTGACATATATATATATATATATATATATATATATATATATATATATATATATATATATATATACACTACCAAATGCAAAATAGATAGCTAGTGGGAAGCAGCTGCATAACACAGGGAGATCAGTTCTGTGCTTTGTGACCACCTAGAGGGGTGGGATAGGGAGGATGGGAGGGAGATGCAAGAGGGAAGAGATATGGGGATATATGTATATGTATAGCTGATTCACTTTGTTATAAAGCAGAAACTAACACACCATTGTAAAGCAATTATACTCCAATAAAGATGTTAATATATATATATGGATTGATATATATAAAGAAATACAAATTAAATAAAATTCATGTACTAATTTTCTACTGCTACTGTGACAAATTGTCAGAAAATAGTGGGTAGTAACCATAAAATATATGGCACTGTTGGTTTCAGTTTCCTATTTGTGGTATGTGGAGTTTATTAGCTTATTTTTAGAATCTCTTTTACTTCTGATTTCTATATTTCAAAGTTTTTATGATTGTGCTTATATAGCTAATAATAATTAAAGCAAATTGAAAGTGTGTTATATATAAATATTATTTAATATATAATATTTCATACAATATAAATTTTTATTTTATAATATCAATTGTTTTATAAATAAAATATTTTCCACTATCACATAATATAAGAATGCTTTGAATATTTTTTCACTAAATTGAAAGATAATGTTTTGGCAGATCTACTGTTGCTCAATACTAAATTCATAATTTGTAGAGTTGCCCTGGAGTGAACAATTAATCTCGAAGCACATAGTTAACAAAGCTTCTTCCAGAGTGAATACAGTATGAGTGAATGCACACAACACTAACTAATGATTCCCTAAAGCAGGACTATCATGGGCCAAATCATGCCTGCCACCTGTTTTTGTAAATAACATTTTATTGGAACACAATCACACCCATTTTTTTTTATCTATTGTCTAAGATGTCTTTCTTACTACAGTGACAGAGTTGAGTCCATATTGCCTGCAAAGCCCTGTAGAGGAAAAAAATTGCCAACCCCTCCCTTCAGAATAGTAAAAAAAATTCAACAGGCATATAAAACAGCAACATTGTACAACAAAAAGCAAAACTAGAGAGAGCATGAGTAAAAAATGGAACTTGGAAAATGAATAAGTTGTGTATTTTGTACGAGGGATTTTTCTGAATTGAGTAAATTGGGTAAATTTTGTTGCAGAGTTGCATAAACGAAAATTATTTGTAAGTGTATGTATACAACACTAACTTGAAAAACAATCTGAGCTTTTTTTTTCGGTACGTGGGCATCGCACTGTTGTGGCCTCTCCCGTTGCGGAGCACAGGCTCCGGACGCGCAGGCTGAGCAGCCATGGCTCACGGGCCCAGCCGCTTCGCGGCATGTGGAATCTTCCCGGACCGGGGCACGAACCCGTGTCCCCTGAATCGACAGGTAGACTCTCAACCACTGCACCACCAGTGAAGCCCTAGGCCTGTTTTTAAACAAACCAGAGCTCTTTCCTGTTGTTGGTGAGCTGGCTTCTTAGAGTACAGAGTTGTAGCATCACCCATGAGGGCTTGATGGTTAAATATTATGGGAAAAATAAAAGTGATTGGTTATTGGCAATGGACACATCAAAATTAAACAAAGGAGTTCTGAACTTTAGAGTCTGACATAGTATCTTTGAATCAATAAGTTGTTTAATACACCATAATTCCTACGGACTTTATAACTGTAAATGTCAAGAGAAGTTCATGGTGGCAGTCAAGGATTTCTCAACACTTTATATAGACTAGCTCAAGCTCAACAGCTAACAGATGGTAAGGCCTTTCCTAAGAAGTGCTTTTTGCTTGAATAGCAGTTTAATTAAGGAGTTGCCCAAGGCCCTACCCCTGAGGGCCCAGTATCCGGAACTACACACTTTTTTTTCTAATTAAGGGTAAGAAATTTGAAGCTAATGCAATCCTGTGAAACTTACTGTGAATCCATTCTTTGGTCCATTGGTACTATTTTAATGCTTTATTTGCTTCTATATCAGAGCCCTAGTAATGAAAGATATCCTAAATACTCTTAGTGTAAGTCCATGTTGGTTTGGCTTTCCAAACATTTTAACTGTGACTAATACATCAATTATATTTGTGAAGTTGAAGCTGTGCTTAAGGAAGCAAAGACCCATTAGGTAAAAGAGAAAGGATTTCATTTCCTTCCACAATCCAATAGATATTGTGAACCAGTGAATGGTGGTTATTATTTATTAAAAAATTAGTGGTTCTACTACATGAAACAACATTGCTTATGTCATGACTTTTGAAATATTCTAGCACGTTGACCATCTGTAATATACAGAGAAAGAAAATCATAAGGAAAGAAAAAAGGTTAGGAAGTGGAGATGGAAAACTTTGCTTTTCAGTGAAACTGACATATTATTTTATGCAAATGTGTCTTCACTCTTCCTATTCTGTGAGTTATTTCTTGCACAAAAAAGATTTTTAGACTAATTGTTGTATCTGCCACTTGCTAAATCTGTTTTCTAAATTACAAATTCAGCCTTTACTGCAGGTGTACTGCCAGCCTCTTCTTTCACAAGACCTTTGTACTAATTGTTTTATCTGCTGCTTGCTAAATCTGTTTGCTAAATTATACCTTTCATTGAAATAACACCAAAACCTACTCAGGAAGCAATTAGTAGGTATTGACATTGTTTTTTTTTTTAAAAAAGCAGAGTTTATATGCTTTAGATTGTGTTGGAGGTTCTGAAAGATAGATGTACAAATGATGTATCAGTCAAGGGAGTACAGGGCTTTTAGGAGGTCTTAATGTTACTTCACAAATGCATTTTCTAAGATATTTGTCCAAAGGAGATCTCTTGACATTCAATGTGCCTAAAAACATGTAAGTATTGTATGAGACTTTATGTACTGTTATGAAAATAAATCTTAAAGACATCCAATCTGAATTTAAAATAGTGAAGCTCCTGCTCAGATTTTCATATATTTTCTTCTCAAATCTCAATTAAGATTTGCTGAATATATTGTAGTTTTGCCACAGGAACAGAAATACTAAGCATTATTTTTGTGGTGGTTAAAAAGGCATTTCAAAATGAATGATATAAAAAATAGGCTGATATTACCATTATACAATATTGTCATGTTAAATTTTAACCTTCATGAACTAATATCCATTTGTCACTGTTTAACAATAATATTTATGAAATTATTTATTCTCTATATGTTTAAAAATCTCAGGAAAACTATCTATACCAACAAACCAAAAAAAGTTAAGGAGATTGGTAAATAGATGCCAAATGAATTCTAACATGGTGTGACCATGAGGTATTTATTGGTGCCATAGGGTGGAGTTAAGATTCTGTATTAACTTTATGATTTATTCCACTTTATTGGTACTTCTCCAGTGTTTCCCAGATAAAGTACATAAATAACAGATTTTCTCAGTCTGACTACACTTTATTAGTAGCAGAAGAATTTCTAAATTTCAGGATAAAAACAAGCATCTAGGTTTTAGATTCCCTTTCCCAATGGAAATTTATTTAAAATTAATGCTACCTAATTCCAACCCATGTGGCAATGATATTAAATTTGGAACTTTAAGTAATACAATTTTGTCATGGATTCCCAACACATGTTAAAAAACTTTCTGGCATAAAGTATTATATATCTGAATGGAAATCAATAGAAATGGAACAAAAAGTTCCCTATTACAGTATACCTGCTTGGAGCATGTTTAGAAGCATGAATGAGAGATTTATTAATTAATCAGTAAACTTTAATTTGAAAGTATTTCTTATATATCGTTTCCTGTGGATTTCATAAGAGAGAAGGAAGAAGTGCATTATTTAGAGAAATGTATATTGTTATTGATTAACAATAAGTCTGGTCTTGAGTGATACTGGAAATGTGAACACTTTATTGATGCTCTCAAAAACAGAAACAAAAAAATATAATAAATTAGCAGTATTTTAATTTTACTTCTGATAAAATATCTGGAAATAGTAACAATTAAATTGAGAGAAATCAGGGTAAGAATATCGCTTTCAATATGTATTGTGATTTAGAAGCACAGTAACCACACATACACATATATAGATATGCACGTGTATATACATGTCATTTCCCAGCTATTTTGCAGTTTTTTTTTACTAAAATACAAATAAAAAAGTTTAAAGATAAGATTTTTCCACAAAAATGTTAATTCAAAAAGGAGTTCAATGATTACATTAAACTGTAGCTTAAACATGTGAACCAAAATTTAAACTGTTAAATATAATTAGTAAAATGTTACATTTCCTATTGTTTTACTGGACATATAGCAATGCAGCTCAGGTTTACTTAGCATTCTATTATTCTTTTGCTATTTTTATTCATATATCATTGCCCAATTAGAGGTTTATCTTTGTATAAATTGATCATACTAGAATTTCAGAATTTAATTTTGTCATACTTTTTTCTAAATTACAAAAGTAAGTTTATCTCAAATATGTTGCTCTTTGATGTTTATGTTTATTGATATAACATTTTAACTTATCCTATGAAATTGAAGCAAATTCAATTATAAACGGTATATAATTATAAAAATATTTTCAATAATTTTCTTAGGTGTTTTTATAACCTATTAAACTACTCAAAAAATAATCTTCCTTAAAAGTCCCTTTATCTCAACTTTTTATTGTAAAATATGTTTTATTTTTGACGTGATCCAATACCATTTTACTGAAACTACCATTTAGAAGGGCACAGGGTGAAAAAGAAAACTGAGATGCTTATCCTCCAAGTATTGTTCTCCATTATTTTTTATTTTTATTTTATTTTTTTTTGCGGTACACGGGCCTCTCACTGTTGTGGCCTCTCCCATTGTGGAGCACAGGCTCCGGATGCTCAGGCTCAGCGGCAATGGCTCATGGGCCCAGCCGCTCCGTGGCATGTGGGATCTTCCCGGACCGGGGCACTAACCCATGTTGCCTGCATAGGCAGGTGGACTCTCAACCACTGAGCCACCAGGGAAGCCCAATGCATTTTTTAACATAAAAGTTTTAAGTATGAAAAGTTCAAACTTACAGAAAAGTATAGAAAATATGTATCAGTTATTCATTTAACAAATGTTAACTTTATAATATATTTGCTTCAGACATCTCTTTGTTTTTTTTTTTTTTGAAAGACATGTTTGATATGAAATCTCTTCCCCTTATCTTTTTCTTTTTTCCTATTCAGAGTTAACCAATATCCTGTAATTGGTGTATATAATTTCCACATTATGTTTTTATGCCATAAACATATATATGTATCCATAAATATATATTTCTTGTTTTGTTTTAATAAAACAAAAGTATGACACATTGCTTACTGTTTATGGATACATATATATGTAGTAGAAAACAAAAACATGATATATTGTGTATGGATACATATATACATAGTGATAGTATAAAAGAGCCTGCCCTTCTTCCCTCTCTCATCTGCTCCATGTATATGTGTATGTGTGTATGTCTATTTGCAACTTATTTTTTCACTCAATGTGCGTATTCATACATGTAGCACAAATAGTTAAACTGCTGAATGCTCTTCTATTATGTGAATAAACACCAGCATATTCATTACCTTAAAAACAGGGGAGGGGGGCTTCCCTGGTGGCGCAGTGGTTGAGAGTCTGCCTGCCAATGCAGGGGACACAGGTTTGTGCCCCGGTCCAGGAAGATCCCACGTGCCGTGAAGCAGCTGGGCCCGTGAGGCATGGCTGCTGGGCCTGCGTGTCAGGAGCCTGTGCTCCGCAACAGGAGAGGCCACAACAGTGAGAGGGCCGCGTACCGCAAAAAAAAAAAAAAAAAAAGTGGGGGGGGGAAGAGAAAGAATATGTCCTAGATCTTTTAAAAATATTTCTATTTTGAAATAGTTTGTCACACAAAAACTTGCAACAGTACTACATTGATTTCCCATAAATTCTACATCCAGCTCCCTTTTATCATTTAAGTAACCTAATCTTACATAATCATAGTACATTGTCAAAAACAAAAAGTTGACATTGGTATAAAATTTAAGGCAGAAAACCATGTTTGGATTCTTGTATTTCACCAGCTTTTACATGCACTTCTTTTTTATTTGTGTATATTTTCATGAAATTTTATCACAAGTATAATTCCATGTAGCCATCAGCATAATCACATTACAAAACTATTCCATCACCTCAAAGAAATCCCCTTGTGTTGTACCTTAATAGTCATATAACTACCCAAAACTTAACCTCCAGCAACTATTAACTGTTCTCCATGGGTATAATTTTGTTACTTTGAGAATACTATGTATATAGAATTAGATGTTATACAACCTTTTGCAACTCACTTTTTTCACTCAGCATAATTCCCTCAAGATCCATTCAATATATGTATATGTGTGTGTGTGTATATATATATATATATATATATATATATATATATATATATATAGCTTTCAATAGTAAAATACAATTTAAAACCTCAAGAGGAGAAGTATTATCTATTTACTCTTCATATATTTATCTATTCTTTGTTCCTTCTTCTTTCCTGATATCCCAAGTTTCCTTGGCTATCATTTCCTCTTTGTCAATTCCTTTAGAGGTAGGTTTGCACGTGTCAGATTCTTTTAGTTTTATTTCAAATGAGAGTGTTTTTTTTATTTTACCTTTGTTGTTAAAGAATATCCAGGTACAGATATCTGAATTATCAGTTTTTTTGTCAGCACTTGAAAAATATTGTGCTACTTCCCAAACAAGATGAATCCAAAGATATCCACACAGAGCATAGTATAATAAAAATGGCAACAGTTAATAAAGGCATCAAGAGGAAAAAATAAAAATGCATACAAGGGAAACCCCATGTGGTATCAGATGATATTTCAGCAGAAACTTTATAGGGAGTGACAGGATATATTTAAAGTGCTGAAAGGAAAAAAAAGGAAAAACAAAACAAAACAAAAAAAACTTACAACCTAGAATACTCTATCTGGGAAGGTATCATTCAGAATTGAAAGAGAGGAGAGAGAAAATTTCCCAGACAAGCAAAAATTAAAAGAGTTCATCAACACTAAACCAACCTCTATTGAAATGTTAAAGGGTCTTCTTTAAATAAAAAGGTCACAACTATAAATAAGAAAATATATTAAAAGAAAAAGTCTCAATCAATTTAAGAAAATTGCCAATGTGTCAAGCACATGTTTCAACCACAACAGTGTAAAACTAGAGATCAACTACAAGAAGAATACTGGAAAAAAAACTCACAAACATGTGGAAAATAAACAACATGCTACTAAACAACTAATGGTCAATGAAAAAATCAAAGAGGAATTAAAAAAAAAAAATCTTTAGACAAGTGAAACTGGAAATACAACTGTCCAAAATCTATAGGATGCAGCAAAAGTAGTTTTAACAGGTTCATAGAGAGACAAGCTTACCTCAAGAAACAAGGAAATCTCAAATATACAATTTATGTACATTTAAAGAAATTAGGGGAGAAAAAAGAACAAGCAAAGCCTAGCTAGATGGAAGAAAATAATGAAGCTCAGAGTACAAATAAATAAAATAGAGATTAAAAAAAAAACAATAGGAAAGATCAATGAAATAGGAGCTGGTTTGTTGAAAAAATAAACAAAATAGACAAAATTTAGCAAGACTCATCAAGAAAAAAGAGACCACATCAATAAGTAAAATCAAAAATAGAAGAGAAGAAATTACAACTGAGACCACAGGAAAAAAAAAAATCATAAGAGAATGCTGTGAAAATATATGCCAACATTAGACAATGTAGAGAAATGAACAAATTTCTAGAAACATACAACCTTCCAAGACTGATTCATGAAGAAATATAAAATATGAGCAGACTGATTAACAGAAATGAAATTGAATCAATAATGAAAAAACTTCCAAAAACCAAAAGTCCAGGTTCAGACTGCTTCACAGGTGAATTCTGCCAAACATTCAAAGAAGACTTAATACCTATCTTTCTCAAAATATTCCAAAGACTGAAGGGGAAGGAAGATTTCCAAACTCATTTAACAAGGTAAGAATCACCCTGATACCAAAACCAAAGACACCACAAAAAAGAAAATTTACTGGCCAATATCCCTAATGAATGTCAATGGAAACATCCTCAACAAAATGCTAGCAAACTGAATTTAATAATATATTAAAAGGATCATACACTATGATCAAGTGGGATTTATTCTAGGCATGCAAGGATGTTTTAACATCTATAAATCAATCAATGTGATACACTATATTAACAAAACAAAGGATAAAAATCATATGATCATCTCAATAGATGCAGAAAAAAAGTATTTGACAAAATTCAACATCCATTTGTAATAAAAACTCTCACCAAAGTGGTTATAGAGGGAACATGTCTCAACATAATAAAGGCCATTTACAACAAGCCTGCAAGTAACATCATACTCAATAGTAAAAAGCTGAAAGATTTTTCCCTAAGATCAGGAACAAGACTGGATGCTCATTCTCACCACTCTTATTCAACATAGTATTGAAAGGCCTGTCTACAGCAATTAGGCAAGAAAAATAAAAGGCACCCAAATAGGAAAGGAAGAAACAAAACTGTCACTATCTGCAGATGACATGACATTATATATAGAAAATCCTATATGCACCACCAAAAAACTATTAAAAATAATAAATGAATTCAGTAAAATTGCAGGATACAAAATTAGTGTGCAGAAATATGTTGTATTTCTATACACTAATAACAAATTATCAGAATCAAATAAAGAAAACAATCCCATTTATGATTGCATCAAAAAAACCTAGGAATAAATTTAACCAAGGAGTGAAAGACATGTACTTTTAAAACTGTAAGAGCTATTGAACTATGAAAAACCTGTACTATGAAAACTATTGACAAAATAAATTGAAGACAAAACAAATAAATTGAAAGATATACTATGCTCATGGGATGGAAGAATCAATATCCTTAAAATATACATACTATGCAAGGCAATCTACACACTCAGTGCGATCTCTATCAAAATAACAAAGGCAATTTTCACAGAACTAGAACAAATAATTCTAAAATTTGTATGGAACAACCAGGCCCCAAACAGCCAAAGCAATCTTGAGAAAGAAGAACAAAGCCAGAGGTACCCCACTTCCAGATTTTAAACTATATTACAAAACTACAGTAATCAATGAAACCGAGAGCTGGTCTGTTGAAAAAATAAACAAAGTTTATAAACCTTTAGCCAGGCTCACCAAGAAGAAAAGAGAGAGGCCCCCAAATAAACAAAATAAGAAATGAAAGAGGAGAAATAACAACCAACATCAGAGAGATACAAAAAATCATAAGAGAATATCATGAACAGTCATATGCCAACAAATTTGACAACCTAGAAGAAATGGACAGATTTCTAGAAACATACAGACTACCAAGAATGAAGGAAGAAACAGACAATTTGAACAGACCAATCAGTAGAAGTGAAATTGAATTTTCAATAAACAAAACAAAACAAAACAAAAAACCTGCCAGAAAACAAAAGTCCAGGATGGCTTCACAGGAGAATTCTATCAAACACATAAGTAAGAACTAATACCTATTCTTCTTAAACTATTCCAAAAAATGGAAGAAGAAGGAATGTTCCCAGATTGATTCAAAACAAACAAAAACAATAAAACAAACAAAAAAGGAAATTACAGGGAAATATCCTTGATGAATATAGATGCAAAAATCTTCAAGAAAATATTAGCAAACCAAATCCAATAATATATAAAAAGGATCACACACCATGATCAAGTTAGATTTATTCCAGGGTCACAGGGTGGTTTAACATTCACAAATCAATCAATGTGATACACCACATTAACAAAAGGAAGGATAACAATTATATGATCATCTCACCAGATGCAGAAGAAGTGTTTGACAAAATTCAAAATCTATTCATGATAAAAACTCTCATCAAATTGGGTATAGAGGGAACATATCTTAACATGATAAAGGCAATTTATGACAAACCCACAGCCAATATCATACTCAATGGTAAAAACTGAAACCCTTCCCACTAAATTCAGGGAAAAGGCAAGGATGCCCACTCTTGCCATTTCTATTTAAGATAGAATTAGTAGGCCTAGCCACAACAATCAGACAAGAAAAATAAATAAAATGTATACAAATTGGAAGGGAAGAGGTAAAACTATTACTATTTGCAGATGACATGATCCTTTATTTAGAGAAATGTTAAATCTCCACCCCAAAACTACTAGAACTAATAAATGAATTCAGCAAGGTTGCAGGATACAAGATTAATACAAGAAATCTGTTGTGTTTCTGTACACAAATAATGAACTATCAGAAAGAGAAAGTAAAATTTTAAAATCATATTTAAAATCACATCAAAAAGAATAAAATGCCTAGGAATAAACTTAAGCAGGTGGTGAAAGATGTAACTCAAAGTATAAAACAAGATGAAGGAAATTGAAGATAACACAAAGAAATGGAAAGATATCTTGTGCTCTTGGATTGGGAGAATTAATATTGTTAAAATGGTCATACTCTCCAGAGCAATCTTCAGATGTAATGTAATACCTATTAAAATACCCAAGATGTTTTTCACAGAACTAGAACAAATAGCCCTAAAATTCATATGGAACCACAAAAGACCCCAAATTGCCAAAGAAATCTTGAGACAAAAGAACAAAGCTGGTAGTATAACCTTCTCAGTAACCAAAACAGCATGGTACTGGCACAAAAACAGACACATAGATAAATGGAACAGAACAGAGAGCTCAGAAATAAACCCACACACCTGTGGTTAATTAATCTATGACAATGGAGGCAAGAATATATGGGGGAGAAAAGACAGTCTCTTAAACAAGTGGTGCTGGGAAAACTGGACAGTCACATGTATAACAATGAGATTATAGCAAGCCCTTACACCATATACAAAAATAAATTCAAAATAGTATAAGACCTAAATGTAAGAACAGAGACTATAAATCTTCTACAAGAAAACATAGGCGGAACATTCTTTGACATAAATCGTAGCAATGTTGTTTTGGTTCTATCTTCTAAGATAAAATAAAGCTGAAACTAAACAAATGAGACCTAATTAAACTTAAAAACTTTTGTACAACAAAGGAAACCATTGAGAAAATGAAAAGTAACATACAGAATGGGAGAAAATATTTCCAAATGATGTGACTGACAAGAGGTTAATATCCAAAATATTTAAACAGCTCAAACAACTTATTATCGAACAAAACAAAACAAAGCAAAACTACAAAAACACAACCCAATCAAAAAGTGGGCCAAAAACCTAAATAGACATTTTTCTAAAGACATGCAGATGGTTAACAGGCACATGAAAGATGCTCAACATTGCTAATTATAAGAGAAATACAAATCAAAACAACAATGAGATCTCACCTCACACCTTTCAGAATGGCTATCATTGAAAAGCTTATAAATAATAAATGTTGGAGAGGATATGGAGAAAAGGGAACCCTCTTACACTGTTGGTAGGAATGTAAATTGGTGCAGCCACTGTGGTAAACAGTATGGAAGGTCCTCAAAAAATAAAAATAGAAGTACCATATGATCCAAAAATTCCACTCCTGGGTATATATCTGGCAAAAATGAAAACACTAATTTGAAAAGATACATGCATCCCAATGTTCAGAACAACACTATTTACAATAGCCAAGACATGGAAGCAACTCAAGCGCCCATCAACAGACAATTAGATTAAGAGGTGTGTTATATATATACAATGAAATATTAGCAATGAAAAAGAATGAAATTCTGCCATTTGTAGTAATATGGATGGACCTAGAAAGTATTATGGTTAGTGAAAAAAGTCACAGAGAAAGACAAATACTGTTTATAATTTATATGTGGAATCTAAAAAAATAATACAAATGAATGTACATGCAAAACAGAAACAGATATAAAGCAGAAATTAACACACCATTGTAAAGCAACTATACTCCAATAAAGATGTTAAAAAAAAAAACAAAAACAAAACAGAAACAGACTCATAGATATAGAAAACAAACCTGTGGGTATCAAAGGGGAGAAGGAAGTGGGGATGGATAAATTAGGGGTATGGGATTAACAGATGCAAACTAGTATGAATAAAGTAAATAACCACAAGGATATAGTGTATAGCACAGGGAATTATACCGATTATCTTGTAATCATGTATAATGGAGTATAATCTGTAAAAACACTGAATCACTATGCTGTATCTATATCTAAAATTAATATAATGTTGTAAATCACCTAAACTTCAATTTAAAAAAAAAAAACCAGCAGTGTGGTACTTGCACAAAAAACAGACATGTTGATCAATGAGACTGAAGAGAGTCTAGAAATAAACCCATGCTCATACTGTCAATCAATGTATGAAAAAGGAGGCAAGGATATACAATGGGGAAAAGACAGTCTCTTCAATCAATTGTTCTGGGAAAACTAGACAGCTACATGCAGAAAAATGAAACTGTATCACTTTCTTACACCACATATAAAAATCAGCTCAAAATGGATTAAAGACTTAAATGTAAGACCTGAAACCATAAATCCCCTAAAAGAAAACAGAAACAGTAAGCTCTGTGACATTGATCTTATCAATATTTTTTTGAATTTGAATCCTTAGGTGAGGGCAACGAAAGCAAAGATAAATAAATGGAACTATATCAAACTAAGAAACTTCTTCACATTGAATGAAACTATCCACAAAATGAAAAAGAAGCTTACTAAATGGGAGAATATATTACAAATTATATATCAGATGAGGAGTGGATATACAAAATATATAAACACTCAAACAACTCAGTATAAAAAAAAATAAACAACCAGACTAAAAATGGGCAGAAGATCTTAATAGACATGTTTCCAAAGAAGACAGAGCTGACCAACAGGCACATGAAAATGTGCTCAACGTCACTAATCATTAGGGAAATGCAAAACAAGACCACAGTGAGATACCACCTCACACATGTCAGAATGGCTATTATCAAAAACTTGACAAGCAAGTGTTGGTGAGTTGGTGGAAAAAGAAAAGAACCTTGGTGCACTGTAGGTGGGAATGTTAATTGGTGCAGTTGCTATGAAAAACAGTGTGGAGGTTCTCCCTCCACAAAAAAAGTCTGGAACTATCATATAATCCAGCAATTCCACTTCTGAGTATTTACCAGTAGAAAATAGAAACACTAATTCAAAAAGATATATGCACCTATGTTCATTGCAGCACTATTTACAAGAGCCAAGAGATGGAAGCAACCCATGTTTCCACTGGCAGACAAATGGATAAAGAGGATGTGGCATATGTTTCATATGCCACATAAAAGCCATAGAAAAAAAGAAAAAAAAACAGAAATCTTGCCACTTGTGGCAACATGGTTTGACCTGAAGGGTATTATGCTAAGTGACAAAAGTCAGACAGGGAAAAATACAGTATGATTTCACTTATACGTGGAATCTAAAAAAAACAAAACAAATGAACAAAGAAAACTAAACAGACTCATAGATATTGGTGATTGACATAGTGGAAGGGGGTGGGAGGATGGACGAAATAGGTGAAGGGAATTAAGAGGTAAAAACTTCCAGCTATAAAATAAATAAGTCACAGGGATGTAATATACACATAGGGAAGATAGCAAATAATATTTTAACAACTGTGCAGTAAAAGATGGTAATTGGTCTCAACAATGTGTTAATTTCATAAGGTATGTAAATATTGAAGCACTATGTTGTACACTTGTAACTAATATAATATTGTATGTTAATTATAACTCAATGAGGAATAAATTAAAATTTTAAAAATTTAAATCCTTCTGAAGAGAAGATTTTGTTTTATGTTCAAAATATTGAAGAAATTGCTATAATTTAGTATTTATATTTAATGGCCATAGATATCAAATATGTGCTGCAGTGTTAGAGATTCATTAATTCATTCAGCAACCATTTAATTGAAATTTTCTTTCCCTCTAACTAGAAACTAGTTAAATATTGTTGTGCTGAAAAAAGAAAAAGATGTGTCTCTTGGGCATATAGACCTCTAGGTCAGTGAGAGGAAATATAAAATACATGAAAAATATACAAATAATTATGTTTATAAATAATAGGGAGTCAATTTTAAGGTGGTAGTTCCCAAATTTAGCTAGTTACTAGGTCAGAATTCCCTACTCCTAGGTCATTTTTTTTATTATTTTAATCATAGCAATCTTATTTAATTTTGAGATTTTAAGTATAGAATATAATAAAAAGAAACAATAGAAGCATTTTGCAGGTGGATATCATCATCATTATTGTCATCATCATCTTGGCTGCCATCTTGGTATGCTTGAAATCCTGTGTGGTAAAGTACACTGCAGTTCAGTGCAAAATGATTAAGAGTCTTATAAAGTCTAACATTATGTTGGAAAAGAGCCTCACTGGAAATGCTTTCAGAAGAAAAATAAATTTTATGGAATTTTTTAGACATTTCCATCACTGTCTGAAAGCCATCTGCCTAATCTAAAAATAAATTGCATGCATTTCCCCTTTTAAAGCAACTAAGAGTATGTATTTTGTTTATCAAAATCCAAGAGCCAGTTTTCTCTAACAAAGAAAAACAAGGCAATACTTACTGCTGCATTTTTAAGCATGCAAACATAAGACATCTAGAGACAATGTACAAGTTTGCTGGAAATTTTCATTTTTAAGAAAAGTTTTATCTTGTCTTCTAAAGAGAAAATTGAAGCCCCTATGTCAATCCAAACAATAAAAAATAAATGGCATAAAAAGAACCCAGATGTGAGAAGGAATGCAAATCACCATACTAAGAAGCTGAGAAAATTACTCAGCAGGATCCAAAAATAATTAGGAACTGAGCGAGCATATTGGTAAAATATTAAAAGTATTTTGAAAACTTTTAAGTGACAATACATTTAGTAGATTTTTTTCTTCTTGGACAGTATGATGAGTCTTTTTTGAAAATAGATTACCAGTGGGGTTGACAGCTGTTACAATATTTATTTTTCTTTTTAAATAAAACAGAACCAAAGAGTGAGATTTATGTGAAATTAAGTCCTAATATATAGAATGTTTCAATATGTTTGAATACTACCTATACTAGAATTCAGGAATGAGGAACACTAGGAATTTTAGAAACAAATATACTTTATTTAATCTACATCTCTAGACTTAAAAAGAATGAGAAAAACAAAACCAGCAAAATCCCTCAAAACAAGAGCTCTTCTGGGTAGAGTTCTAAAAATGTGTTGCTGCCTCCATTTTAATAGAATCATGACTTTTGTAAAGCTCTTTTATTTGATGGATTATAAAAACAAACAATATATCTTACTCAGGTATATTAACGACACAGAGATGTCAGCTATAACAAATCCTTCCAATTATAGTGGAAGACTAAATTTTCAGTTTTGTTGGTGGGTTAAAACTTGGAATGACGTTAGAACCTAAATTAATATTACAAAAGCATGTGTTAATATGTATTTTTCATTCATGAAGATTTCAAGCTACAAGGTAATTATTTTTCTCAATTTTGAGGAGCTAGAGAAAGGTATCAACTGTGTAATCAGAGGATGAAGATGAATTGGATAGGGTAGAACTCTGTGTCTTAAGTAATGATAACTAACAAATCATATGCAGGTTAAAAAAAGGTTTACAGATGGATGCTGAAGAACGTGAGATGGTCCATGAATGAGTCCAACATAAAGCACAGATGAAACAGCAACTGCAGCAAATGGAATAAATTTGCTAAATAGAAACTTTATTGCTTTATTGAATGCTGAAGTTGAGTAATTTAAATATAATATAACCCATGTTTCTCTGCCCTCCCTCCCACATTCTATCCTGGTTCCCACAGTCACTTCTAAATTACTAAATTGGACAGTCACTTGACATATATACTGTGCCAATTTTTCTCCATTTCTTCGCAGGATACCTTTGTTGATATTGTCAGGAAAGCCACCAATATAGACCTTATAAATATTGTCACTTCTTGCATCCTTCCTACTCCTCCCCAAATAACATTTTGTCAGTGACACTTCAAATGAAACCACACTGCTAAGGTGTGGAGAATCTTTTTCCAGTTTCTTATACTCATTCAAATGTATCTATGTTTGGTGTTTATCTGTCTAGTTAAAAAAAATAAGTGATGACCTGAATTTTCAAATATCTCTGGGTGACCGCTTTTTCTATTTCTGTTTGTAAGTGCTTATTATCTAAGACTTAGATGGGAATCATGCTGGGTGGTTAGTGGACCGATTTTTCAAACTCCCTCTGGCCACAAAATTCCTCTCACCTGGTGTGTGGACAGTTTGGCAGGTGCTTGGATTCCTCTCTGGCAATGAGTCTCTTCTCAGCTCTCATGCATCTGTATACCGTGGTGTGTGGTACTTAGGTGACTGACACAAGACTAGTGTGAACTTCGATTACAGTAGGTTGATTGCCCTTGACACTGCCTAATAGCCATTTGTCTTTAAAACCTAAGCTAAATAGAGTTTTAAAATATGTCTACTTTTTTGGTCACTACACATGAAAAACTGATTATAATGCCTGAACTACAATCACTAGGCAGTATAATTCAACTTCATTCAATGACTAGAAATATCTAAGAAGAAAATATCAATTTTTGACTTGCTATGAGACCTCAAATCTATAATAAAATAAGATAGCATTGCAGCACAAGTCAGTATGAACATTTTGAGACTTTTATATACAAAAAGCTAAATTAACTGTTTACTTTTGTGTAAGTGTGAGTGTGTGTGTGTGTTTTATACCACTTCTTATCTGTAATATTCTTCAAGGCAGTCATAATACCATCAATTTTATGATTGTAAATTCCAGGAAAGCTTGTCACATGATGGTAGAAATAAAAATTTAAAAACCTTAATCACTATTAGTATTAGTTTTAATAAATCATTACCAATGAGTTGATATTAGTTTGGTGCAGATTTCAGCAAACTATGGCCAGTGGACCAAATCCAGCAAGTCACTGCTATAGATTTATTTCTCCAACATACAGAGACTAGAGGGAATAGAATAATGGGTCCCATCATCTGGCTTCAGTAATTGTCAGCATGTTAGAATCTGTTTTATCTATCCATCTCCATTTCAAAGCAAATTCTATATTAATATTTCACCTGTAAATTATTTAGTGAGTAACCCTAAAAGATAGAATTCTTACAAACATAAAAATATGTAACAAAATTAAAAATAATTTCTTAACATCTAATTCTTGTCCATGTTCAAATTTTTCCAATTATCTCATTAATATATTTCTATATTTGGGTTTTGAATCAGGATCCAGACCGACCCACATATTGCACTTAATTGCTATGTCTTTTAAATCCCTTCCATTTCATAGGAATTCTCATTTCTTTACATTTTTTGTCACTTTTTTTTTTTTTTTTGGTATGTGGGCCTCTCACTGTTGCGGCCCCTCCCATTGCGGAGCACAGGCTCTGGATGCGCAGGCTCAGCGGCCATGGCTCATGGGCCCAGCCGCTCTGCGGCATGCGGGATCCTCCCAGACCCGGGCATGAACCCGTGTCCCCTGCATCGGCAGGCGGACTCTCAACCACTGTGCCACCAGGGAAGCCCCCATTTTTTGTCACTTTTTGTGAAAAAACCTAGTCATTTGTTCTGTTGACTATCTCACATTCTTGATTTGGTAATTTGTATTACCATAGTGCTCCCCATATTTTTAATCCCTATAATTCTGTAAAATGGCATTTAGACCTAGAAGTTAGATTACAGTCAGGTCCAATTCATTGGGAAAAATAAATGTGTAGACCATTTGTAAACTCCCTATTGCATCATTCAGGAGACATACACTGTCCGTTAATCACGGTTTTAGGGCTGTTAATGTGGATCAGTGAGTTTTTGGTGTTGTTAACTTTATCTATTGAAAATTTCCCTATTAATCTTTTACCAACTGACGGTGATTGATGATAATTTCCTAGATCCATTATTCCATTAACATTTGCAAAGAGGTAACACTCTGATTCCATCATTCTTTCTGAATTTATTACACGGAATTCTTCAATAAAGAATTTTCTGTCATCAGCTATTTGGTTACCTTGAAATCAGACTGTATAAGGAAGGTAAAATAAATGCTTAATCATTTATTATTATTTATAATTTGGTTGTTTCTTATTATTGATTAATGATAATTTATAAATGTCCCAAATAATTCACTGAACCCATAAAAATCTTCATAGATGACAAATTATTTTTTTAGAGTATAATTAAGCTCTCTTGATTTTTATACACATATTTGATATATGTCAATCCATTATAGGCATTAATTTTTGCTGCTCAAATTCTGGCAGGCAGGTTTCTTGGATGGCTCAGAGATTCCTATACCTTGGTATACATGTCCTGTATACCAAACACTATAGAGTAAATGAGATTTTGCAGATTTAATTAAGTCTATGATTAGTTGACTGAGTTAATAAACATGGAAGTCACTTCTGGTGGGCAATCCTTAAAAGACAGAAAGCAGCAGCAGACACCAACCAGCTGGGCTGGAAGGAAGCAAACAACCACACTGGGATTTGTTTGTGAGGAAGGTACACAGCAAGGAGCTACTGGAAGCTTTTAAGACCTGAGAGTATTGCCTCAGAAACAATTAGCAATAAAATTGAAACAGGGACATCCATCCTATAATAATAAGAACAATCAGTGAACTTGTGAGGAATCCCCAAGCCTCAGTGAGATTTCAGATCCAAACAACACCTAAATTTCCACCTGGTGAGAACTCTGGGTAAGAGACATGAATCCCATAGAAACTGAGATTTTTTTTTAATGTTGCTTTAGTCACTAAATTTATGATAATTTATCATTTGACAAAATTTCATACCCTTTCATGATAAAAACACTCAACAAACTAGCAATACAAAGAAATGACCTCAGCGTAATAGAAGTCATATAGGAAAAAAAAAAAAAAAACACATCAAGCAGCATATTCAGTAGTGGACTTTTCCCTTAACATCAGAAACAAGACAAAGATGCCTTCCTTTAGTACTTCTATTCAAAAAATAGGTCTGGAAAGGAAATTCTGTCATAAGGCAACAACATGGATGAAATTGGGGACATTTTGCTAAGTGAAATAACCCAGTCACAAAAAGGCAAATTCTGTATGATTCCACTTAAATGTGCTACTTTGAATAGTCAAAATGATAGTAATAGAGAGTAGAATGGTGGTTGTCAGGGGCTAGGGAGAGACAGAAATAGAGGAATTATTGCTTAATGGGTAGAGTTTAAGTTGTGCAAGATGAAAATAGTTCTGGAGATGAATGGTAGTGATGGTTACACAACAACATGAATGTACTTTATATAACTGAATTGTATATTTAAAAATGGTTAAGATGATAATTTTTATGATATGTGTATTTTACCACAAGAAAGCTGAACAAATAAATAAAAGGAAGGTATTAAAATGTTATTATCTACCAATTTTTCCCATTATCATGTTATTACAAAATCACCCTAATTTATTTTGTAAAGGAGTATATTTTCAAAACATGTTAAATAATATAGATGGACAATGATTCAAAAATTTAGCAAAATAGCCACAAAATATTTGTGGAAAATAGTACCATGAAGAAGTCAAGGACAGATCTGTCCTTTTCTTGTTACTAGTATTTGAATTCTTAAAGAAATAAAATAACTATAGTTAACACAAAGGCTTCCTGTTAAAACTTGTAAAATACTTTCAGAAATTCATTTAAAATAATGCCACAAGTTAATGAAAAAAAAGAGAGAAAACATCTCAGTACTCACTGAAGACAGTCATTTTAATTTTCTTTTGGCCTTAAAATTATTATAAATCTAAGTGACAAGAACAGTTTTTGAAAATGTCATCATTACTGAATATGTTTTAGAGATCATGATATATACTATTTTATGAAGCATGAAAATATTTATTTGTAAGCAAATACATGCAAGAATTATCTGTGTGATGTTTAACTACCTCCATTCCCAATAACCCATAGCAGTTACTTCATCATTCAATAACCACAGTAAAAGAATAAAGGTCATATATGGTTAACTAACCACTAAATTAGTGATAGCCTTTTTCAAAAATTACAAACATTGCTAAGCTAATAAGATGTAAACAATAATGAATTTCCCCTCAGTTTTCCCGATAAAAATATGCTGTCTGAATTTCCACCACTAACCCTAAAATCTATACGTGGCTTAAAGTTTTGTACTGTGAGATTTTTGTTATATTATTCCTACAATTGTGCAATCATCATAGTTGTGATTTGTTTTTTTAAATCCTTATTCATGATTCTTAATTACTTTTGTGTTTTATTAGCCTCATGTAGTTGTTAAAATATTTTCCCTAAATAGTGTGCTTTGTGATCAAGAAAAGTTGAATTACAATATAAAAGTGAAATGTGGTATAGATGTGGCTTAACTCAACATTTCAGCTTTACTTGTTATTTGTGCTTAAAAAAGCCAAAATTAATAGGGATAGCATGATACAGATATGAGTAGGATAAGATAAATGACCTGAACTACTGAAGCTGTAGCCTATTACAATGTCTTATATTAAGAAATATATTACTTTTACGCTACCAAATTTGACGGTTGTTTCTCAATCCACATCTCACTTGACCTATTGACAGCATTTGAAACACTTGATCATTCCATTCTCTTTCATTGCCCTGGTGGCTCAATGGTTAAGAATCCGCCTGCCAATGCAGGGGACATGGGTTTGAGCCCTGGTCTGGGAAGATCCCAAATGCAGCGAAGCAACTAAGCTCATGCGCCACAACTACTGAGCCTGCACTCTAGAGCCTGCAAACCACAACTACTGAGCCCACACGCTGCATCTACTGAAGCCTGCATGCTCCAGAGCCCGTGCTCCGCAACGAGAAGCCACCACAATGAGAAGCCCACACACCACAATGAAGAGCAGCCCCCACTCACCACAACTAGAGAAAACCCGCGCACAGCTATGAAGACCCAACGCAGCCAAAAATAACAAATAAATTAAAATAAATAAATTAAAAAATAAGTTTGGAATTATTTAGCTTCTAAAGACCATACTCTTTTGCTGATCCTTAACCTCAGTACCTACTCCTTTCCTTACCTCCATCTCTTCTGTTGGCTCTTCCTTATCTCTGTGAACTATAATGTTAAAGTGCCTCATTAGTAATTCCACATGGAATGACTCCCTAATTAACCTCATGCTGTCTTATAACTTTATAAACCATATATATGCTGATATTTTAAAGACAATTCTTCATGAATATTTTCACCTGTTTTTAGTCTGGGCTTTCTGTGTAAAGGGTACTGGCAAACTTGGGTTAAAGATGACTGGATAGCAAACATGCCATGTGTGGTAGGCAGAATAATGTCTTCCAAAGCTATTCATTTCCTAATCCCCATAATTTGTGAATATGTTATCCTACATGGCAAATGAAAATTCAAGATGGAATTGAGGTTGCTAACCAGATGATCTCTAGAGAGAGATTATCCCATATTATTTGGTTGGACTCAATTTAATCTTGAGCATCCTTAAACACAGGAAGAAGAGAGAGAGCTCAAGGCCAGAATAATGCAACAAGCAAAAGACTGAACAAGCCATTGCTTTTACTCTGAAGATAAAAGGCAGCCATGAGCCAAAGGATGTGGGGAGACTGTAATACAAAGTGACATCATGCCTTCATTGCATCGCCCTGTGGGGGGTGGATCTCAAGGAATCCACATTGAGATACTCCGTGAGTAACAAATGGTCTGTTTTCTGATCCAGAGATCACATCTTTCCTGTCAGAAGGAGGAAGCCATGAAGGGGAGAATAAGAAGCCATTACTTTATCCTGAAGACCCAAGTGGAATTATTATTTTTTTATTTTTTTTGTTGAAGTATAGTTAATTTACAATATGGTGTTAGTTTCAGGTGTACAGAAGTTACTCACTATCTATCTATCTATCTATCTATCTATCTATCTATCTATCTATCTATTCTTTTTCAGATTCTTTTCCATTATAGGTTATCACAAGATATTGAATATAGTTCCCTGTGCTATACAGTAAGACCTTGCTGTTTATCTATTTTATATATAATAGTGTGTATCTCTTAATCTCAGACTCCTAATTTATTCCTCTCCCCAGCCCCCATTCCCCTTTGGTAACCATAAGTTTGTTTTCTATATCTGCAAGTCTGTTTTTCACAAATAAATAAGTTCATTTGTATTATTTTTTTAGATACCACATATAAGTGGTATCATATAATATATAATATTTGTGTTTCTCTGTCTGACTTACTTCACTTAGTATGATAATCTGTAGGCCCATCCATATTGCTGCAAATGGAAATATTTCATTCTTTTTTATGGCCAATGGAATTATTTTTATCACATAACCAGAAAGTTAGATGTTGATGATTCATACTTGTACCATAACCATTTGATGATCTCAAGCTGCTAGGTTTCAACAATTTTCCACTCATAATCCTTACCACATGGCTTTGTTCTCAGTGTTCACAAGTTTTTTGCACTAATTCCATTTTAAGGAACTAAGAGAGAAGTATGAAAAGCAACATTTTTAGGTAGATGATTTTGGCCTTTTTTACCGGGAATACAACAGTTTTTCTGAAATTCCCATCCAGAACACACCTCATTATTATCATGGTCTAGAATTGTGCTACATAGTTATTGCCATTTGGAGGGACCCAGATAATCCATTCTTCTTTATCTTTTTTTTTTTTTAATCTGGAAAATGTGCGCTCCAAACAAAATCTTGATTATTTCAGAAATAAAATGGAAACAAGGTAGAAGAGGAGTATCTGCAATATTTTATAATGTGTTAGCCTACTTCTGTATTTTATTTCCTTTATTCACCCTCATTAATCAAATAATCCCTAACCTTTTTGAGTCATCTTAGAATATGAAGTAAGTTATTACCTCACTGGAACATCCTCTTGTGATATAGACTTGGAATTATCTATTGCTTCTTGATATAAAAAATTTGAGCAAGTACCTCAAACTCAATGTGGTGAGAGTTCACAATATTCCCATTCTTTTTGCTATTCTCTTGTCACTTTATGTGGCAACATCATTTCAAATGTCCACATGATTTTACTCTCACCATTGTCTCCTAAAATCTTGAAACAAGAAACCTTGGGAGGAAACCTTGATCCTATTTTTGACACCCCTACCAAGTAATCAGAGAGCAAATTTATCAGCTTGACAGATGAATCATCTGTTGATTACAGTCATACCTCAGAGATATTGAGGGTTTAGTTCCAGATCACTACAAGAAAGCAAATATCACAATAAAGCAAATCACATTGTTTTTTTGGTTTCCTAGAGCATATAAAAGTTATGTTTACACAATACTGTAGTCTATTATGTGTGCAATAGCATTATGTCTAAAAAAAGTATATACTTTAATTAAAAATATTTTATTTCTAAAAACTGCTAACCACCATCTGAGACTTCAGCAAGTTGTAATTCTTTTGCTGGTAGAGGGTTTGAAATATTGCGAGAATTACCAAAATGTGACATAGAGACACGAAGTAAGCAAACACCCTTGAAAAATGGCACTGATAGACTTGTTTGATGCAAGGTTACCACAAACCTTAAATCTGTAAAATGCACATCTGCAAAAAGCAATAAACCAGAGTGTAATGAAATGAGGTATGCCTATAATTATTTCCATTCCATTCTGTTAATCGTCTTATGATCTTACAATGGGAGGAAGAGAAACAATATCTTTCTCATTCATTGCCCTGATTTTATATTATTATTTTTGGGCTAATTCTTTATCAATTTTGCCCTCTGAGTTAATTTTTCTGGATGATTTCATGTCTCTCCTCTATGTCAAGTATAACAGAGGCTCTCATTGTTGACCTTTATCATAATGTTATATCTCCTTAGTATAAAGAATAAGGCTCATTGCATTTTTGCTCCAGGTTATGTTTTCAACCTCATCTCTTGCTATCCTCTCCCAGCCACAACCATATTGCACACAATGTACTTTACACTCCAATTTTACACTTTTTGCTCTTCCTAGCACATATTCTGAGGTTCTAGACCTCCATTTCTCTACCCATGTGCTTTTCCTTAACTGGTATTTCTTTCATAAAGGTCATCTTTTTTTAGGCCATCTGTGAAACCCCAGTCAGATGTAATAGCCTTCTTTTATAGCACCATTACAAGCATTTTATAATCAGCCCGATCAGTTATTTCTGTAGCTGTCTGTCTCTCTCACAAGGCTAGTCATTTCTTAATCAAAGCAAATCATATTCAAATCTCCTTCATCTTTGTATCAAAAGTGCCCAAGTACATGGCCTGGTAAAAAAAATAGATGTTCCATAAAATACGCATTCATAACATGTTATAACAGAACTACAGAGTTATCCGAGTTCAGAGGACAAATTTTTCAGTAAGTGATCAAGAATGTGGCATTATTTTTTTGTTGCCTCTCTGACATTAGAAGTATTTCAATAGATAAAAACATAACCCAGTTAATTAAACAAGTTAACTAAAGGCAAAGGATTTTGAAACTATGATATAAGTCTAGAGAAGAAAAAAAAAAATCCAGCTGGATAAAAGCTAAAATGAATGAAAGATATTCATATAAAGTAAGACTATACTTTGACACACATACACACACACATGTTAGATTACTTAATTTAGATATAGCAGCTATTTAAGGTTTTTGTATGGAAAATAATGTGATCAGGAATGTTTTTAAGAAGGCTAAATTTTGAAAGGATAAAATAAACATAAGTATATGAAATTTTGAATGAACAAGGAAGGCATATTATTTTTTACTCATTTTATAGTAAAAATTTCTTTAGCTAGACAATATGGATTATATATGGTTAAGGAGACAGCATAATTTTTTTTTTATTTTGTAAACTACATTATTTCTTTACTTGAAATATTTACCATAAAGTACTCTTCTTATACTATACCCCTAAATTTATCAGGAATATTTGGATTTTAAAGGACATTTCTCAGAAAATGTGCAGGTTAAAAAGAATGTTGGGTAGAAGCAACCAAGGTCATGCATGTAACCTCATCCTTTTATTTTACTTTACTTTTCTGTGTCACAGTGATTAATAGCTATAAAAATGAATAATATTATTACTTTTGATAATGAAATCAAGGCAGTTTGATAAGAATATGGAAATGCATGACATTTTGTGACAGACATTTGATCTAGGAGCCTTTATTCTTTCCTCTTTCAATGAGTGCATTGCATTATTTGCATATTTAGTGTAAAGGTAATAGGTTTTCTCTATGGCAAAACTCTTTTGGTAATTTATCCATAATTGAATTGGGCTTTTAGTTGGTATCTCGTGCATGTGTGAGTTTATGTAGTTTAGCATCCTTGTATTATACTGCATGGGTTACTGCTTTAAAAAATTATGCACCAAGGAGATAAATGTCAAGCTCAAGAAGTTCAGATTCATAATTAAACCACCTGCCTTTCTTTTCATACATGGCACATAACAAATAGCCCTTTTCATTTTTAACTAACCCAGCATTATTCTATTAAATTTGATTAGCTTTTTCTTAGCTTTGATGTTACTTACCTGATTAGTAGTACTTGTCTTAAAACAAATAAACAAAAAAACAGAAATGTATTTCATGATATGCTTATTTTTAGAGGATGTGATAATTTTCAGGTACATGATATTTTTCAGGTTGCTGGGGGTATTGTATATTAATAGTGGTTGGACCCTTCAGTCTAATGCTACATTTTCCTTTAGGAAAGATTTGAGAAGGGGGGAAATAATTATAAGCTGACACATACCAATAATTTAGACAAGCTACTAGAAGCTACTTCATGTGTTTTATGTAAATCTTAAGACACCTTTCCAGTTTCAATACAAGTTAATTCAATGACTGAAATAATGTTACCCTCATATATTTAATCACATTGGATATGAGAAATGCAGCATTATTTCCTATGAACTAGAAGGTTACATCTTTTAGAGAATGCATAATAAGTTAGTTTTATAAAAGCAGCATTTTCCTCATCAAACTTGGGAATAACCTGTTCCTATAGTCATTGAGTGAATTAAAACTAATTATCAATTTATCAATGTTATCCAAGATATGAACTTGGGAAATAAATAAATGAAGTACATATTTTCTATGTTTTGGCTTCCCTGTATCCTTTGAGGAACTGCCTTTCCACTTCTCCATGTGATTAGGGTGAAACTATCAATCTTATGATTCTGCCTTTCATGGCACAAAGATGCATATGAGACCCAAGCTGGTCTGTGTACATCCCATCTCCTTGGATACAGTGATTGTACCAGGAGTGGCTAAGTAACTCAAGCAGAGCCAGAATTCTTTTTCTGACGCTAAAGATGTCACATGTCTGAAGTGACAAAGGACACTCACAAACAATGTGGAACAAATTGCCTGAGAGAGACTAGTATAGAAAAAAAAAAAAAAACAGCTGATAGAAAGGTTTGAGGGTGTGCCTTTGTGAGAATGTGTACACAGTCATGTGTGTGATTGTGCATATGAATGTATATAAAAGTTGGGCTGAAGGGCGAACATTTGATGATACTATTTGATTTGAATTTCATTTTGAATAAAGCCCCTTTGACTTTCCTTCATGAGCCAAGTTTTTTGTTTTATTTTAAAAATTTTTAGAAGTTGGTTTGAGTTAATATCTACTACTAACAACCATCACTAACTGGGAATCGTAGTCCCAATTCAATAGAATGTTTTAAAGAGTATCTGAAAATTAAATAACTATAGCAATAGTAATTTTTTATATAAAGTGAAACTATGCTACAAAAGTACTGATTTAGTTTGTCTCCTAAATGTCACTGGAAGAAAGAATATTTTTACTCCAGAATATAAATTTACATGTTTTTTTCCTTTTAATATCACTTTGGAATTATCAACTTTGCTCTAATTTTATTATATATATGCATATATAGTACAAAAATATATATACACATATATAATATAAAATATATGTAGATAGATCTTTATCTCTACATATCGATTAAATATATCTAATATATCTATATAATATAGAATTGGCCCTCTGTATCTTCAGCTTCTGCATCTACAGCGTCAACAAACCATGGATTGAAAATATTCAAAAAGAAAAATTCCAGAAAGCTTCAAAAAGCAAAACTTGAATTTGCTTCATTTTGGCAACAATTCACATAGCATTTACATTGTATTTACCACTATTTACATAGCATTCACATTGTATCAGTTATTACAAGGAATCTAGAGATGATTTAAAGTATATAGGAAGATGTGCAAAGGTTGTACATAAATATTATCCCACTTTATATAAGGGAATCTAGCATTTGCAGATTTTTGTATCCTCGGGGATTCCCGGAACCAGTGCCAGTTTATACTGAGGTATAACTGTATCTGTATATGTAATGTGTATATATATATATATATATATATATATATATATATATATATATATACATATATGTGGCATAATGTGTATATATATATACACATTATATATATATATAACTATATATAGTTATATAGATATAGGTATAGATACAGATATAGATATAGACATAGATGTAGATATAGATGTAGATGTACAAAGATTCTCTAATGACCAAAACCTAGTCAGGATCCTCTGAATCCTCTTCCCAACTAAGCCTCGACTTTTGGGTTTCCGTGTTCATCTTCACATTGTCCAATTTTATCATGAATCCTGCTAAGTCATTTTAGCTAGAAACTCCCATCCTAGATATCTGATCACCCTTCATATCTGATCATGTTCCTTATCCTCCATCATCTTCCAGGTCATGTCTGATCCCCTTGACCTGCCTTCAGCAAGAATCCTGCTAGTTCAGCTAGGCCAACATCCTCACTTACCTCTAATGTTTCCTCTGAATAACTTTTTATCCACTGACTTCACCTTACCCCATCTTGCTCCTTGGCTATAAAACCCCCACTTCCCCTTGTTGTATTTGGAGTGGAACCCAATCTCTCTCCCTTAATTACTGCAAAACTCCATTGCAGTGGTCCCTATACCTGTTCCAATAGACCTTATGAATAAAGTCTGCCTTACCATTTCTTAATAAGTGTCAGAATTAGTATTTTATTTTCTTTAATAATACACGCACACATGCATACAATCAAGAAGCATGCTATTAAGAATAAATTATATTCCTATGTACTGGAAACAAAAATTTATGGATGAGGTCCAAATAAACTCATGAGAGAGAGAAAGGCAGATAAATAAACTTTAAAGTATAATACTCTATATGTTATCCTATTACTTCAGACACAAAGGGATATCAGAGTTTTCATCCTCCAAAATAGAACAATTAATCTGAAGATGAAAACATGAGTTCTGGTCCATGTGGTTAAAATAGAGGCAATGGATTGCAGAGAGCATTCCAAGCATAAAAGACAATAATTGCAAATATAGAGATGTATGGCAGAAAACAAAGACTCAGGAAAATAGAATTTAGTAATGGGTCAAAAGGATGAGATTTATAGAATGAAGTGTCCAAATCATGAATTGTTTTGTAGGTTATGTTGAAGATGTTTTGAAGTAACTGGTAAGAGCAGAAATATTTTTAACAAATATGCTGTGATGAGGTTTGTGTTGTAGGAGCAGCATACTGGCGATAATATTGAGAATTATTAACCTTGTTTAAGGCTAGAGGCCAGGAAATCAGTTTTAAATTGGTAGTGATGATAAGGATGAGAAAATTTCTTTCTGAGATATTTTAGAAGATAAATTGATAGAACATGGCATCTACTTTAAAAAAAAAATCAGTCAGTATAAAATATAAATTTTCAGCAATTATTCACATGGCAGCATCACTCATTAAAACAAGAAACACAGAACAAGAAGTTTGATGAAGCAAGAAGCAAAGAATTTGGATTTTGGTATGTTAATCAGGGTATTTGAAAGTCAGCAGGACACCAATGATGGCTGGAGCAATAGGAATAGAGGTGTTTAAGGGAAAGTGTGTAATCAACAGACTGACCTTCCAAGAAATTGCAAAGAAAGCCACCAAGAGAAACTACCAGCAAACTTGAAGGAGAACAGGAAATAGCAGAGGACTACAATCTAAGGTAATTATAGAAAGAAAGCAATCATCATGAGGGGTTCAGAACATGCTACCCCAAAATATGGCACCTTGGCATATTGACTACTTTCAGCTGAAGGAGTTTGAAAGAAACTGCAGAAGCAGGAAGGTCACTTTGACATAGCCTCTCCTTATCTCCTGAAGCAGGTCATCAAACCCTCATGCCAAAAGGGCTATCCTTATACCTAGAGGAAAGGAGCATCCTTATCTCTGAAGACAAAGGGACACTGAGAAGAATCCTAACAAACAGGCCTTGCTAAATCTACATTTACCTCATACTCTAACCTATCGTATGCTTCCAAAACTGTCCAGTCTTCATCAAAGCTAGCACCAAAATATTCAAGTTTAACTGTTTCTTCAGGTCTTCCTTTCCTTATGAAGGTTGTTGTGTCACTTAAAACTTATATCAAATATACTTGTATTCTTTCTCCTGTTAATCTGTCTTTGTCCATTTATTTTTCAGACCTAGGCAGAGACCCTAAGTGGGTCGAGTAAAAGGTTTTCCAAAATCTAAGCATTGTTAAATACTGAGGATAAGCAATCAATTGTTGTGTTGATGAATATAGTACACCAATGAAGTAATGAGTCATCTTAGTAACAGCATGTTTTGAAAACTTGTGAAGAAGCAGACATTTTGTAGTGGTATGATAGGGAAAATGGGCATGGTTCCATACAGTAAATTTTCATTTTGAAGGCATATCAAGAAAGTTGCCAATGGGGATATTATGTGCCTGTTTGTGCAGGCTAAGGAGAGAAGGAATACATTCTTTCTGTGCACCTGTGAAGAAGTGGGGAGAATGATGCAAAAAACAAACAAACAAAAAATTAATAAGGATTCAACCAGACTAAAGTTCTCCATGAGAATGAAAAATGTAGATATATAGTTTGTTGCCTAAAGATGCTCTAAAAATATTTTGATGAGCACACATCTGAGTACTTTAAGGAAGAAGTATTCTCTAGCAAAGAGTTGTGACAGCTTTTGTTGTGACAGTGTTTACATATCAGTATATAATATAAAGCAATTAAATATAGAAAAGCTTTTACACAAAAGCTAGCTTCACTTATTTCCAGAAAAAAAAAATCTATTTTGGCATACATCATCACTGGATTTTACACTGATTTGGGAAAAATATGCAGAATGATTACAGTAGTTAGCAATCTGATTTTTTCCTTCTTAAAGTAGAGTCATCATGAACAGAGACAAACCAAAGTCCCAAGAAGATCTAAGTAACTAGTCAATGTCATCTGAGTTTGTGGTAGAGGTACAAGGAGAGCAGATCAATGGCTTATATTTTTTTTTCTGTAAGGTTCAAGCAGATAAATAAGAACTTTTATAAAATGCCATTTGAATGCTAAGATATACTTTTTCCCAGGACAATAAGATAAATGAAACAGTAACTCCTTACATTTCAAACTACATTTATTAAATATAAAGATATAGATACAGCAGTAAACATCAGTAAGAAGTACTGTAAGGATCTCCTTGTCACAAACCTTTTTTTTCTCCCTGCCTCCACTAAGCAGGAAAAGATGGCATTGTTTTTAAATTTATATATATATATATTAATCTCAGAAAGAAGTTATTGTATTACTAGAACCTGAAAGCTATATGTGGCTCATACAGGTGGCCTTCTGCTATATGTTTCAAATCATAACCATTTGTTCCTTCACATGGAAATTAATGTATTTTATATATATATATATATATATGCCAAGCCCCTGCTCTCATTGAAGACATTCTTTAATAATAATATAATATTTATAATAAGCAATGTTATAACACATATAATAAAAGTAATATAGTGATATTCCTTATTCATCATTTTTGTCCATTTTAGTAAATACTTTATCTAGGTTCTATTAAACAAATGTTATATATTGTTATTAAAGAGCAGTTCTGTAGCCTAGATTAATGCTGAGGAAGTATAATATGGTGAATATCGACATACTTCAAAAAAATAAATTTTAATAGACAAATATATTGTTAAGTGCTCTTTAGTTTTTTTTTAAATTTTTTTAGAAAACTCAACTGAATTTAAATAAATTTTAAATTTGCTATTCATTTTAATTGAGTGCATTTTAAGACCAGGTATAAGAACAGGTGTCTGCTTGGCCTCCCATTTAATTGTCTACTTGTTTTTACCACCTGAAAGATTTTTCTTCAAGTTGTTTGCCAAGATCCAATGCATTTTCTACTTATAGTCAGCTCTTGATTATCTCCTGGGATTACTACATGATAGAGTACCTGTAGCAAATCTTGTTTTTCAGAACTTATTGACGTTGCTATCTTCTCTATTTGCAGCTAAGTCATTCCCTGACATTCAGGCTGTTTCTCTAGCTAGTAAGGTATGTTTTAAAAGTCAAACCATTTTCTGACTGCACTTAACATTTTAAATAACAGCCAGTCATCATACTCTATTAAGTTTTCCAATGTAAAAATATATCAGGCAATACATTCATCTATCCAAGAAGAAAGATAACACATCAAAATGTTTAATTGCCATATTCAATTCTAAGTCATTATAAATCAGAATGAAGACAATCACTGAAAGATACAAGATCACAGAAGAGAAGATATGCAAATAGTCTTCTTCACCTTGGTTTGTGAGAAGGACGTGAGGGGATCACAAAGATACTGGTATAGCCATTTTGATTCTTTGTTAAAGCATCTTTTCCACCAACTATCTAACTTTTAAAATTAATTTTAAAAGAAATAAAACATTTCATTCCATACTTATATATAACACTTTAAAACAAATATCTGAGAAATGCTCATGTCCAATATTGGGCAAAATTCTAAGCCCCTTGAGCTAGCACTCTTGTGAGAAAAATTAGACACACATTTCTCTCTGCCTTTTAACTCACTTTCTCTGGTCTCCATAAGCCTGTGGATACAAACGAATTCACACAACATTTGCAGCCATAGCTGCTAGCTTAAGACTAATCTTGTCTTTGTCTCCATGGACATGATATTGTAACACCACCCACAGCCTCTTGTTCTATTTCCTAGCATCTCTAGAGCTGCCGCATTTGGTATTTGCTCCTAAAAAAGTTCTGTAATATTCTTTTGAAATTAATCCCCTCAACATGAGAACAAATGTTGCAAAAATAACACCCCCAAATAATTTAATTTGTTTGGTACTCTCTATTGTTTTGGAATATCATAGGCGTTACAATATCCATTTCATTCTTCTAAATAATCATCTAACTTTTCATGCCTTTGCTTTTCACTGGCTGTAGTAAATGGGTGAAGATGCAGGGCTACTGAAAGAGAGGGACAAAAATTGATTTATGTTTCAAAAACATAACTCTTGCTGCTATGTGGAAAATGTTGAGAAGGAAGGATGGAAACATAAAGACCAGTTGGAGGCTGCTACAGTGGAATTCATTGGGTTGAATCAGTTCACTGGTGGATAAGAAAATATACACACATATTTTTTTCCCCAAACAAGTCACATTAACTGCAAGAGCTAAACTATAACTTTAAAAAAAAAGAAAGGAAAAAATACACATTCTTCAGAGTTAATGACTGACTCTCCTTTATTTGAAGAAACACAGACTAAATAACACTGGGCATAGTGTTTTAAGATGAATTGTTATGGATGAGAGATTCAAGAAGTACAGACGTCTTTCTAAACCCCAAAATGAAAGATTTGCTATGTTGACTGTATTTCTGGATTTAACACTTTGCCCTTTCCTGAAGCTACACCTTTTAGTGTGTAACCTTAAATGTACGCTACACTGGGCAATCTTCTGCACCAACTCTGGCCTCTGGGGTCAGTCAACTGTCTCACTTTGAAATTAAAAAAAAAAAAAAAATGACAGACTAGAGACAAGGAAAAGCACTTGAATATTTCCCCTTCTGTTCTTGCCCTCTGCTATAAACCTCAGGAGGACACACCCAGGCTAGTCCCAGGTGAAGTATGAGAAATATATGAACCAGAGTCATGTGGCTCGATGTGCCTTAGATAAAACCATCATAGATTAATAAAAATACTACTAACACTCAGACAGCAGAGCCCGCTTGACAACATAAAGCCTTTAGAGTCCTGAGCTAAGTAAACATTTATTGCTCTGTGACCCTGATGTTGCATGATTGTTTGTTATGCAACATTATTGTGGCAATATATAGTTGATATAGATGATAAGGAAACAGCCATGTGAGTTTGTAAAATAATTGTAGGTAGAGAAGTTCTCTGAAAGGACACTAATCCATTTTGAGGCTTGGAATATTAGTATTTGGAAGTTTTAGTTATTAAAAATATCGCAACCCCTATAGGCTTATGAATTCAAATAGAAAAGTGGATTAATTTCCTATTCTCCCTTGGAACCATGAAGGAAGTCATCCTCAGAAAATGGAAGACTCTAGGAGATATAAACGAATCAAGAACAAGCAGGACAGAGAGCCTCTGAATGTCTTCTTTTCTTTGTAGTTTTAGATTATGATTTTATAATGTATTTTTCACCCAGAATACCACAGCAGTGATAATGTATCTTGTGTGCTTCAGTCATCTGAAAGTCATTTATCACATTACAACTGATGTTCACTGATTCAGGTGCTTTCTGCAAGATTCCTCCACTATTAAGATCACATATTTTATCTTTAGTAAGTGTTTGGTGTGATTCACTGAGAAAATGTGCATAAACCATCAAGGTAAATCTGGAAAATACCATTTCTTCTTAGTTTCCCTTTGCTTGTAGTTTGCTTTGGAAAATGAACAGTTACCTTTGTTTATTAAAGATATTGGCTTTTCAAGTGGAGGTTGTAATTGGTCAAACCTTATTCTTATAAGTTTCCATTATACTCTACCCTCATAACAGACATACTCTTCTTTATCACTTCCTTGTATTTTAAAAAAAGTTTACAAGAATCATTGTATGCTCAATTGTGTTAAATTTCTGAAATATAGCTCAAGTCAAAGACTTTTTCAAAGAAATCAAAGATTCAGAACCAAAAGCTCTAACTTATTTTATAGCATTGTATGTGTTCTGTAGTGTATTTATAAAATAGAGTGTATCAGCCACAAATAGATTTATAAGATTTACCCAATTAAAATGAATTCATATAGATTTTTCTTTAAAAGTTTGGTAAAATTCACCAATGAAGCCATCTAGTCCCGGTATTTTTTTTTTTTTGATATTGGGATTTTATTTGTACTTTTTACTGAAGTATAGTTGATTTACAATGTTGTGTTAGCTTCAGGTGTAGAGCAAAGTGAATCAGTTATACATATACACATATCCACTCTTTTTTATATTCTTTTCCCATATAGGTTATTACAGAGTATTGAGTAGAGTTTCCTATGCTATACAGTAGGTTCTTATTAGTTATCTACTTTATGTATAGAGTATATGTCAATCCCAATCTCCCAATTTATCCCTCCTCACCCCTCTATCCCCTGGTAGCATTTCTCCAAAGAAGACATTACAGATGGACAAAAAGCACAAGAAAAGATGCTCAACATCACTAATTATTAGAGACATGCAAATCAAAACTACAATGAGGTATCACCTCACACTTGTCAGAATGGCCATCAACAAAAAAATCTACAAACAATAAATGCTGGAGAGGGTATGGAGAAGAGGGAATCCTCTTGCACTGTTGGTGGGAATGTAAATTGATACAGCCACTATGGAGAACAGTATGGAGGTTCCTTAAAAAACTAAATATAGAACTGCCAAGTGATCCAACAATCCCACTCAGGGACATATATATGGAGAAAACCATAATTCAAAAAGATACATGCACCCCAGTGTTCACTGCAACAATATTTACAACAGCCAAGACAGGGAAACAACCTAAATGTCCATCAACAGAGGAGCAGATAAAGAAGATGTAGTACATATATACAATGGAATATTACTCAGCCATAAAAAAGAGCAAAATCATGCCATTTGCAGTGATATGGATGGACCTAGAGATTGTCATACTGAGTGAAGTAATTTAGACAGAGAGAGACAAATATCATATGATATTACTTATATGTCAAATCTAAAAAAATGATACAAATGAAATTATTTAAAAAACAGAAATAGTCACAGATGTAGTGAACTTCTTAACTCTGCATCTCTCCCCCACACTCTACTCTTCCCCACCACCTCCTTCACGGCCACTACCACTCTGTTTAACTCTGATAGAGCATGGATGGGATTCTGGAGTTCTCGTGTGCCCCAAAAGAGGAACATAGGAGATAGTTCAGCTAGCTCTTGGTGCTGATTTAGTGAGTCACCTAAAGGTCTATGTACAAGTTCACCATGGGCCTGAGAACAGGGTGTAATTAAAAGGAGATACTGTGCCATCAGAAGACACATTGGGCACTTCAGCAGTAGATGCGGTAAGGATAGAGAATGAAGTCTAAAGACACAGCACAGAACAAATGCTTGTGAACCAGGATATAATTTTGGAATCACTTGGAAATTCTGAAAGACTAAGTATTTAGCCAAAAAAGAGACCGAGTAAATCTATTAGTTGCTGAGTTAAATCAGAAATGATTATTATTTTACATGGACCTGACTATACAGTATGATGCTTATTTTGCTGAGTACTGAGTGGGAAAGGGAAATTGTGAGAAAGTTGCATAGTATAAAGGAAAAAGATAGTATATTTCTACATGTCTGAGTTAACGTTGTAAAACTGAAACCAATACTAAGAACAAATGATATACCGTATCTCTCTTTTTTTTTTTTTTTTTGCGGTATGCGGGCCTCTCACTGTTGTGGCCTCTCCCGTTGTGGAGCACAGGCTCTGGACGCACAGGCTCGGCGGCCATGGCTCACGGGCCCAAGCCTCTCCACGGCATGTGGGATCTTCCCGGACTGGGGCACGAACCCGTGTCACCTGTATCGACAAGCGGACTCTCAACCACTGCACCACCAGGGAAGCCCTACCATATCTCTTTAATGATATATATTATCATCATTATGATGATCATCTTTTACATTAATATAACTATGTAGTTGTGTGGATTGGAAAGAAATAGAAGAAAAGCAACATACAATTATAGAATAATAGAACATTTCCTAATAATAGAACATATACTTTGGTACACCATACCTCTTTGTCCATTTTTTAATGAACAAATAAAAATCAACAACTTAATTCACTGAAACACTAAGCATCTGTTCCCTTCTTGTTACCTGGGTATGACAGTCTGAAATGTCAAAAGTGGCAATTATATGAGAAGTAATATGACATAACAACTTTAAAAACATTTTAAATGCATAAACATCCATACAAATTAAGCTTTGGTTTCTTAAAGTACAAATTCTTTTCCTAGTGAAACTCATACTTAGGACATAGCAGAATAACTAGTCTCTCAGTTTTTAAATAAGAACAATTTAAAATGGGCTTGCAGCTGTCCCAGAGAAGCCTTCGGTAACCATGTTTCTACTCCCCAAACTCTTATTTATGTAATTTTGAACAGATATTGCCAGCAAAGAAACTTCAATAAAATATTACAAACCATTCAATAATAAGGGTTTTGACCTTTTATTTCTTCCACTACGGGGAATATGAAGAATGAGCCTGAAGTGAATGAGTCAAATAGCCAGATTTACTAAAAACAGAGCATGAAAAAATCAGAAGAAATTGGAACATACAGATATATCTCTTGCAACTTTGGTTAAACAAATGCATGGACTTTTTGAACAGTTACCTAGAAAATGGGTTGATTCAAGTAAACTATATTTAGAAAGTATCTAGGACTTGTTTATTTAACATGTTCTAATGACTACCTTCTATGTGCCATATAACAGTTTAGATTCCTGGGATAGAACAGTGGATTAAAAAACAAAAAAAAAAGAAGACAGAAAAATTCTGCCATTTTTGGTATTACAGTATAAGGAATATTTTCTTTCTTTGTTTTCTTTTCTTCATTTATTCAACAAATACATATTAAAGACCAGTGATAGGGAAATAGTATGCTTGTCAGTTTTCTACCCTCATAGAGCTCAGAGTTTGGTAGATTTGCATGTTTCTAGAGTTGCACAAAGGTAAGTGAATTGATGTTGCCTTTCCAAAAACATTATTATCTAGATTTTGAATTCAGATTTGTAAAATGAAGGTAATTAATAAATCTAGTGTCCTTAATTGTGAGAGTAGCATGGGTGTTGCTAAGTTGAAATAGTATTGGTCTACACCCTATAACAATCCTCTGATATAGCCATCATTTATCCATTCCTATTGAATCCTTTATGGAATATGTTGTTTGGTATTTATAATTTTAAGAGAAACATGAATGATTAAAATAATTCAAAATCTGTTTTAGAGAGAGTGAACCTATTGCTATTGATAAGATTGTTTTGGCCCAATTATCTACTTAATTGTATCTAGCTGGGGGGACATGACTGCTAAGGCAGAAAGAAGCCCACTTAGTAGGTAAATCCTTGACGCTGAGCCAGTTAGAGGAAGCACATCTGGGTTCCTATTTCCACAATCCTATGCATGGATGGGTGGAAGACTTTTACTTAGTCTTTAAAATTGCTTAAACTATCATCACTTCATAAATTGCTCTTTTTTCCAATAGCCGAGATATGTTTAATTTCTGCAAGTTAACAGAGACTCTTCACTGGAATATAAAGTGGGCTTGTCAAATGGACAATCATGCTTTTCCACCAATCAGATTCAATAGAAAATGAAGTCTACTGTAAAATTGTGCTTCTGTCACTCAAGATCAAGGGATAGTTAAGTAACACCTACTCAAAGGTTCTAAAGCTAGTCTTCTGTCCTCTGTTCCAGAATCTAGATTACTTCTTCCATTTAATACTCTTTACTTAGGGGAGTGGGAATAAAATGATTTTGTGAAAGAGAAATTTTATTACCTAGAAAAAGCACATAAATCTTCATGTCAGAGTGTTTCTGTTTCTAGCATGGCCTCCAGTTTCTTCCCCTTCCCCCACTCCTTGATTCCCTCTGCACTCTGTCCATTGGGCTCTGTGTTCTGGGACCATGACTTATATTCTCCCTAAGCTCCCTTGTTTATTCTGGTTCAATAGAGCCATGACAGTGATTATTAGGACACTGGAGGAAGAGGCAACGGAGGATGAATAGTCAGTGCCTGCTTCATTACTGATGGGCTGGGGTAGATAGTATCTGGGTTTTTATATGGAAGCCCAAGCACCTCTGAAGAAGTTATTTCTTACATCAGTAACTCTCTCTACTCACGTTCACTCTGAGAGAACCTTCCCCATCCGAGATTGCATAGCTGTCTGAAGTACTAGTGTTTGGAAGCTAAAGATCCAAGGAAGCAGAAATATAGGAGAGATCTGATTGTTCCTCCCCAATCTCTCTCAGCTTCAGCAAAGAAGGGCCTTGGCTACTCAGGTAGGGGGCACTTTAGAGCAATTCTTGACTCTTTCACACTGTGGGAAGATGTAAAACTCTGGTTCCACCACAAGACATGCACACAATGAGATGCGGAAAAACAAGAAACTATTTCGAAAGAGAATAAGAAAGAGCCTAGAAACACTGGTTAAATTATATTCACTTATCACCATTTTCATCATGATTATATCAATATTTATGGAGTAGAAGCCTAACACAAACATTTTTAAAGCCTATTTGCTTTTCACAAAAGTTTACTGATTTTTGGTATATTTTAATTTACAAAGTATGTGTTTTATGACACAATTTATCTCTTTTTAATAAAAGAAAGCCCTAAGGTAAATGAATAAGTGGTGATGATGATAATAATTCTGTGATTATTTTAATAATATATCACCATAGTCACATATACTTCAATTATTGGCTGAGGGAATTAAGGAGAGGATGGTCATTCCAGCTGCAGCCATAAAGCTAAGGCTGAAAGGAACTGAATATGGTAAAAATAAAAGGTAGCAATGATGGTAAGACTGAGATGAACTAGTAAGTGCAGCAGTTTTAAAAATAAGTGTTTTGATTTCTTTGTTATTATCCCAAACAAAAACAAGCTAGTTTATATATTTTGAAAAAAACATCTGAGTTTCAAGACTTGTCTCAGATAGTATCTTTAAAGATATGATATTTATTATGGTTATATTTTATCTTTTTATAGAGGTAACACTGGTTTACAACATTATATGTTTCATGTGTATAACATTATATTTCTATTTCTGTGTACACTAACTGGGTTCACCACCAAAAATTTAGTTTCCATCCATCCACCATACAGTTGACTCCCTTTACCCATTTCACCCTCCCAACAATCCCTCCCACTTTGGTAACCACTACTGTTCTCTCTTTCTAGTGTCTGTTTTTGTTTGATTTGGTATGTTCATTTATCTTGTTTGCTTATTTGTTTTTTTACATTCCACACATGAGTGAAATCACATGGTATTTGTGTTTCTTTGCCTGACATATTTCACTCAGCATTATATCCTCAAGGTCTATCTTGTTGCTGCAATTTCAAGATTTCCTCTTTTTTATGGCTGAACAGTATTCCATTGTGCGTGTGTGTGTACAACTTCTTTTTTATCAATTCATCCTATTGATGGGCACTTAGGTGGTTTCCATATCTTGGTTATTGTAAATAATGCTGTGAAAAACAGAGGGGTACATATAACTGAGAGTTAGTGTTTTCATATTCTTTGGATAAATATTCAGAACTGGAATAGCTGGATCATATGGTAGTTCTATCCTTAAATTTTTTAACAATCTCCACTATGTTTTCCATAGTGGCTGCACCACTTTACATTCCCACCAATAGTGTATGAGTGTTCCCTTTTCTCCACATTCTCACCAAAACTTGTTATTTATCATCTTTTTGATATTAGCAATTCTAATGTGTATAATATCTCATTGTTGTTTTGATTTGCATTTCCCTAATAATTAGTGTTTTTGAGCATCTTTTCATGTGTGTGCTGGCCATCTGTATGCCTCCTTTGGAAAAATGTCTATTCAGCTCCTCTGCTCATTTTTAAATTAAATTTTTTTTTTGTTAAGTTGTATGAGTTCTTTATATATTTTAGGTAACCACCCCTTATCGGTATATAGTTTGCAAATATCTTCCCCCATTCAGTAGGTTGCCTTTTTGTCTTGTCAATGGTTTCCTTTGCTGTGCAAGAGATTTAGGTTTACTTAGATCCCATTGTTTACTTTTGCTTTTGTTTCCTTTGCGTTAGGAGACAGATCCAAGAAAATACTGTTATGATATATGTCAAAGAGTGTTCTGTCTATGTTTTCTTTGAGGAGTTTTATGGTTCCTGGTACTAAATTTAGATCTTCAATCCATTTTGAGTTTATTTTTGTATATGTTGTGAGAAAATGTTCTAATTTAATTCTTTTACATGTAGCTGTCCAGTTTTTCCAGCACTACTTATTGAAGAGATTGCCTTTACTCCATTGTATATTCTTACCTCCTTCATCATAGATTAATTGACCATAAGTATATGGGTTTATTTCTGGGCTCTCTAGAAATGCAGATTAAAACTGCAGTGAGTTATTAGCTCATACCTGTCAGATGGCTATTATCAAAATGTCTACAGATAACAAGTGTTGGTGAGGATGTGGAGAAAAGGGAATCCTAGTACACTGATATGGAAATGTAAACTGGTGCAGCCACTATGGAAAACAGTATGTAAGTACATAACTGTTAGCATAACTGAGGACATCTTGGGCCCTTACAGTTTCTCCTGTCCTTCTGCTGACCCTACCCAGGGCTGTACTTGAACAAATCACTTCTCTGTCATCATGGCTTTGTATTAATAGATATCATTTAATAATCATCAGGCCCAGATAGCCTCTATGCTCTGCTAGTTCCCAAACAATGGTGAAAACCTTCAGTAATGTATTTCCTGCACCCACGAGACTAGATACCCATTCATAAATCTTGACTTAGGAATGTAAGTCCTGTTTCCTAGTACCTACCCCCATATTCTAGGTTAACTATAAAATTGTCCCAATGGCTCCTCAGCAGTGTGGAGTGTAGCCCAAATTCAATCTCACCTTGTGAGTAAGTTACCCTAAAATGAACAGATCTATTGATTATAGGGAGCTGCCTGCCAGCCTTGTTTTTTGGTCTCAAGATGCCTTCTCAGTTCCGTGGGCATTTTTTGTTCACTTCCCCCTCCCCTTCCTTAAAAAACTAAAAATAGAACTACCATATAATCCATCAATTCTACTCCTGAGTATATATCCAAAGAGAACAAAAACACTAATTTGAAAAGATACATGTACCCCAATGTTTATAGCAGCATTATTTATAATAGCCAAGATATGGAAGCAACCAAAGTGTCCATCAACAGATGAATGGATAAAGAAGATGTAGGGTGTGTGTGTGTGTGTGTGCATGCACACACACACACACACACACACACACACAGTAGAATGTTACTCAGCCATAAAAAGAATGAAATTTTGCCATTTGCAGCAACATGGATATACCTGGCAGGATTTATCCTTGGTAAAACACGTCAGATAGAGAAAGAAAATACTGTATGTTGTTTGTTATATGTGAAATCTAAAAAATAAAACACACAAATGAATATAACATAACAGCAACAGAATCACAGATACAGAGAACAAACTAGTGGTTACCAGTGGAGTCAGGGGAGATGGAAGGGGGGAGGGGCAAGATAGGGGTAGTGGATTAAGATGTACAAATTCCTATGTATAAAATAAGGTACAAGAATATATTGTACAGAACTGTGAATATAGCTAATATTTTATAATAACTTTAAATGGAGAAAAATCTATAAAAATACTGAATCACTATGTTGTATACCTGAAAATAATATAATATTGTAAATCAACTATACTTCAATTATAAAAAATAAATAAAATTTTAAAAATTAAAAATTAGATAAAGCTTACTACCTATGTTTTCTTCTAGGAATTTTATTATTTCAAGTATTACATTTAAGTCTTTAATTTGATTTGAGTTGATTTTTGTGTATGGTGTGACATAGTGGTCTAGTTTCTTTTTTTTGCATGTGGCTGTCCAGTTTTCCCAGCAGCAATTAATGAACAGACTGTCCTTTCTCAATTGCATATTCTTTGCTCATTTGTGAGGGTGATACCTGCAGTTTTGTTCTTTTTTTCTCAGAATTGCTTTGCCTATTTGGAGTCTTCCATGGCTCCATATAAATTTTAGAATTTTGTGTTCTATTTTTGTAAAAAGTGTCTTTGGGATTTTGATAGCGATTTCTTTGAATCTGTAGATTGCTTTAGGTAATATGAACATTTTAACAATGTTAATTCTTCTAATTCATGAGAAAATAATATCTTTCCATTTCTTCTTCAGTTTCTTTCAGTGTCTTATAGTTTTCAGTGTATACAGGTCTTTTACCTCTTTAGTTAGATTTATTCCTAGGTATTGCTTTATGTTGCAATTATAAATGGGCTTGTTTTCTTAACTTATCTTTCTGCTAGCTCACTATTAGTGTATGGAACACATTATATTTTATGTTGATTTTATACCCTGAAACTTTACTGTATTTGCTTATTATTTCTAATAGGTTTTCTGTGGAGTCTTAATGGTTTACTATATATGGTATCATGTCATTTGCAAACAGTGACAGTTTTACTTCTTCCTTTCAATTTTATTTTTTTGCCCAATTGCTCTGGCCTGAACTTCCAATATTATTTTGAATAAGAGTGGTGAGAGTGAGACTCTCTCTAGTTCCTGAGCTTAGAGGGATTAGCTTTTAAGCTTTTCACCCTTGAGTATGATGTTAGCTGTGGGATTGTCATATTTGGCCTCTATTATATTGAGGTATGTTCCTTCTATGTGTGTTAGAGGTTTGTTTAAGTTCCCTATTATTAGTGTGTTGCTCCCAATTTTTCCCTTTAGATCTAACAGTAATTATTTTAATGACAGTTTATACATGGAGAGATTCACTGTTTTATAGTCCATCTATATTGAAATAGATATTTCATATGAATACATTTAATTAAAATTATATAAATAATTAATATTTATATGGATTCATTTCATAAAAAGGAGTCTGTGTTTATATTTTGTGATGTATTAAAATGTTATAAATTATTTACTTTGAGAAGTTTCTGATAAATTCTTAAAGAAAAAAGCTGATGCTTTTTAAAATATATATAATTATGGAAGCTCTATCTTTGAAATTATAAAATTACTTGAACTAAAAATATTTCATAGAAAATACAATTATATATTTAATTTCTTATGTGCCAATATAACCTGCTATCAAGGGTCTATGATTTTTTTGCAGGATCTATAGTAAAGCAATGGATATGGCCTCTACTGACAATACACAACACTAACATCCTTTTCCTCTGCAATCTTGGGCACAACTCAGACATAAAATCTCAGTGAATGCTTTGTGCTTTAATAAATATCCCTCTTCCCATATATGATTTTTCAAACAAATGCAAAGATATACAATATGTTATTGTTTTTTGGAGGAATTTTGTGGATTAGCAAATGAACTGGAATGTTAACTTTTTTCCCAATAAATAGTTCGAGTGATTTTTTTGAGAAAACATGTCATTGCTTTTCTGGGAATCAAAAAATATGCTTTAGAGTGCATACAGTTACCAGAAAGCACTATCTTCCCGCGCATGAATTATTGAAGTTTTCACAGACACAATAATTATTCAATCTTTAAGTCCTCATACATATACATTTTACTTTACCCATTTCTTAAGTTTCTGGGGTTAAAGAAAGCATGGAAACAAATGTCTTATCTCATGCCATTCCCTGAGTTACATTACAATAATATACACAGAAGAAAGCAGTTTGTTTACCAAGCCATGAAAACTGCTTCTCAGCTAGCAATACAAATGTTCTTCTTGATTGAGTTTTAATGAAGATAGATATATACATCTGCAAATGCATATAGAGAAAGGGAGAAGAGGAGAAGGCAGAAAATAAAATCCAAGTGAATGCATTTAAGAGCAAGTAGAACCTGCGGGCTTCCTTTGTCTGATAAGATTGTTTCCCCTGAGTTTGAATGTAAGTGCAGAGCTAGCCTTGTAGAGCAACTTTTCCTGCCACTCCAATTTCGTAATTTGTCTTCTTTTCAGCCTAGTATAAAGCTCTTCAAATCAAACCCCTCTTCTTCTGATTTTCTGATCTAATTATAACAGCCTTTTCTCAGCAATCAACATCAATGTTACATTCCATGAAATTGCCTTGTATTTTAAAGAGTGGTATTTGCCACCCATATTCAATTTCTCTTTTTCACTTAGTCAAGTATAGCTGCTATTTGCAGTTCTCACAAACCATTCACGACTCTCTGACCATGACAGGATAGGTTTAGAGTTAGAGTTGCTTCAACATAGCAATTGTGCCTCTTCCTCTGTACATTTGAATTTGAATCCTCACTTTGAGAATATGGCACAAGCCTGACAACCAAATAGAAAATAGACTGTATCCTATAAAGTGCTATTTCTTACACACATGCAATCGTGTGTAATACGCAGCATATAATTAACCAATTTAAAGCGTAACAGAATTATGTTTGTTTAGTTCAAAATCTGCCCCAATTTATGACCACCCAAATCATTAATAGTCCTTAACCTTAGTGAATAAAGACAATTTAATACTTACAGATTACAATTTTAATCTTTAGCATTTTGTGATTTTTTTTTTCCTTGGCAATCTAATTTCTTCCCCACAGTTCACTGAGACTGTAAACTATAAGTGGAGTGGAAGGCCAGGGCAATCAAAATGTAGAATATTGAAAAGATTGAAGTAGTAAAGCACTTTTCCCAGGATCTATGACATTAAGATTTTGATATTTTATATTAGGCAGAGATTACACTGAGAAAGGAAAATGGCACAACAAAAAGTAATTATTTTTAAATGACTATTTCATGAAGATTCTATAGTAGAAAACTGTTCCTTTTAGTCTCAAATGTTAACATTGTTGTCATAATTTTAAGTTAAACTTATTTAAGTTCACTTAAACTTTATAAACATATTACAGTTTGGTAGTTTCTAGTTAGGATTCTATATACTTGTGTATTATGTATCTCAAACTTTAATACAATCTTTAATGGTATGTACTGTAATATACATATAATAGATGGCCAATAAAATGTTACTTATATCGGAATAAACCTTTTGATGTCTTTGAGGGTTACATCCTGTAGGCTAGAATCCTAACTAGTTTTACTATTAAGAGTTCAAAAATCTTTTTAGATGAGTGTCATTCCTACCTACATATTTGTGTTGAAGTTTTACATCACTTATTTTTTCCTTCAGTCTTTTTCTCTTACCCTAAGATTTAGGTCATTATAAGAGAGATCAATTCCCTCAAGAATTCTTAGCCAGAGGAGTTTTGATGAATGTGGCAGTCTGAACACAGAGACTTGTCTAATTTATTATTTCTCCGTATGGCAGTTGATGCAATTTCAGGACTAACTTTCATGGCAAGTTGCAGCTCAGGTACATGTTCTTTCTTTCAAAAGCATTATTTAAACATTTACTCTCTGTCAGGGTATTGTTCCAGCAGTTATCAGTGTGGACTCTGCTACAATTCAGGGGTCCAGGAGGTGAAAAATTTTCATAATACTAAGATGATATCTGCCTTTTTCAATCTCTCAGGAGAGTACAGCAAAGTCTAGCAAGAGCTATATGATTGGTGATGTCACAAAAGACTGGATATAGAAACAGTTATAATAATCCAGCTGTCTTATAGTGCCAGACATTAAAGAGACAGGCAAAAGTATAACATAAAGCCACTTTTTCTCATTAAAAATTTTTGCTCTGGAAAATGTGTTTTTAAATGTTATTTTTGTTGTCCTGTTTATTATAGTTATTTAAAGTGAATTAATAACTAAGACAGAATAACGAAGTTTAAATATTTCTAAATTTTAATCCCTAAGATCATACACTTTTACAGCTAAAACATCCACAAAAAGATGTTTGGACTCCTTAATAGTTTTTAAGGATACATAAGGATATATTCTAAATATATTTCAAGAAGGTCTGTGAGCTGCCATTCTAGATTCTAGAATCTAGAGTGTTAACAAGTTTTCTCCATCCTTTTCCCAAGAATTCATTTGTCAGTAACAAAGACTAGAGTGTAATGAGTTGTAGCTATCTTTTTTTTTTTAACATCTTTATTGGAGTATAATTGCTTTACAATGGTGTGTTAGTTTCTGCTTTATAACGAAGTGAATCAGCTATACATATACATATGTTCCCATATCTCTTCCTTCTTGCATCTCCCTCCCTCCCACCCTCCCTGTCCCACCCCTCTAGATGGTCACAAAGCACCAATCTGATTTCCCTGTGCTATGTGGCTGCTTCCCACTAGTTATCTATTTTACATTTGGTAGTGCATATATGTCCATGCCATTCTCTCACTTTGTCACAGCTTGCCCTTCCCCCTCCCCATATCCTCAAGTCCATTCTCTAGTAGGTCTGTGTCTTTATTCCTGTCTTACCCCTACAACTCATCACACTGTAGGCTTGAATTTCATGATAATCATCCCTTTGCTTCTCTTTATGGTTTGGCACACATGTGTGTAATGCTAAATAATAATGTGTTTGATTTCTAAATTACTTGTTCAATGCCTATCTTCCCACTTAACTCTGAGAAGAGGAATTGTGTGGGTCTTTGTTCCTAGCCTCAAGCATGGCCCTTAGCACATAGCAGGGACTTAATAGATGTTTTTGGATTAAATGAATGAATAAAAATGTTTATTCTTGTAAAAAAAAAGTTATTGATAAAATTTCTAAGTTCTTGATAAAATTACATCTAATCCTCAAGCATCTTATGCCATTTCCTTTGATAAAGAGAGAACCTGGGAGAGATGGCTGATTAACAGTGATGTTTTATTGCCCTGGTTCTCTCATTTCCATTTTTTTTTTCCTTAGAGATGCAAAAGACAAACCTAAGATTATATTATTTTCTATTTTTCTTATTCTCTTCTACTTAGCTGCTATGTGGTCTTGTAAAAACTTAGCTCCAGACAGAGTACTTTACATCAAACTTTATATGATTAATTTTACAAACTTTCCTCATCTAGCTTGCTCAGCTGTGCAATTAAGGATGATTCAATAAGCACATCTAAGACCCTTGAAACAAATCTAATTATGTGTATTCTCACTTCTTTTGCAGATTTGTGTTTAGTAATTACTGCCCCACAAGACAATTCATATCCACACTGTACTAGATGAACTGCATCATTCTAGTTCTCCCATTTTTTTAAACTGTGTTTTCTGGCTGTAAAACTGCACGTTGTACACATGCGTTTTTAAACAGACATTTTCTCACCTAGCATCAAGGATAATTCTTTCCCGTAGACTTTAAATACAGACGATGTTGGTTAGAAGTGCAACTCTGCTATGCATTATTTGTATCATGTTGGGAAAATTATTGACATCACTAGATCTCTATTTGTTCATCAATAAAATGGGAAATATATTAACTATTTTAGGATATTATTAGAACTATATGGGTTAAAACATGAAATGTTTTTATAAACATGTTAGCACATAGAAAATTTTGAATATATGTTGTTATGATTTTCTAATTTTATTATTAAACTCCAACTCTTGATGACCTTTATTTCTTCCCCTACTTAGTCTCATTATATTCTGTCAATCTTTCAATCTAATACGTACATTAGACTTCTCTCTGAAAATATTTACAAGTTAATTGAGAAAAAGAGGCAGGCTAAATTCAATCTGTGTTGAGTGTTTTTTAAAATGAAAACTACAACATATATATTTTTAATTTTTAGATATTAGTTGTGCTTTTTAAGCTGACATTCAAGTGATATTCTGGTATTTTTTAAATTTATTAATTAATTAATTTATTTTTGGCTGCACTGGGTCTTCGTTGCTGCACACGGTCTTTCTCTAGTTGCAGCGAGCTGGGGCTACTCTTCATTGTGGTGTGCGGGCTTCTCATTGTGGTGGCTTCTCTTGTTGTGGAGCATGGGCTCTAGGCACGCGGGCTCCAGTAGTTGTGGCATGTGGGCTCAGTAGTTGTGGTATGTGGGCTCTAGAGCAAAGGCTCATTAGTTGTGGCACATGGGCTTAGTTGCTCCGCAACATGTGAGATCTTCCCGGACCAGGGATCGAACCCCTGTCCCCTGCATTGGCAGGTGGATTCTTAACAATTGCTCCACTAGGGAAGTCCTTGGTACTTTTTTTTTTCTTCAGTTTTATTGAGATATACTTGACATACAATATTGTATTAGTTTTGGGTGTACAACATGATGATTTGCTATATGTATATATTGAGAAATTATATAGTAAGTTAATACCCATCACCTCATAGTTATACATTTATTTTTTGATCTTTTTTTATATCTTAAGAGTTATCATCACAAGAAAAAAATAATAATTTGAATCTCTTAACTTGAAAGCTGAGATTCAGAATCAAGATATTTTGAGAAAAGGCATGCCATCAATTAAATAAAATGAAATATGTCATTCTAAGTCTGAAACAATTTTATGTGAAAACCCTAATTCCAGCAATATCTATTGATATATCAATAGATATATCAATATCTATTGATAACATGGAATTTTATTAAAACACAATTAATTTATAATTTAAGTAATCCAAACCCAGAAGAATTATAACAGCTTTAAAAAGAAAGCATATTTGGATATCTCATTTATTGATTACAATGACATTTGGCACTCACAAATACCATCACTTAAAAAAAGAACACAGCATCATGTATTTAGTTTTTTGTTCATTTGTTTGTTTGTTTAAATTAAGCTTAGTTGGACAGAAAGGTAGTTTTGGCAGTAAGAATCTTTTTCTAAGAGCTGGACTATCTGTTCTTGAGCTTAAGCCCTCATACCATCAAATATTATGTATATCAGTTTTTAAATCTATATCAGAATGATAATAATGTATTCTATGGTATAGGTTCAGTTAGGTAGATAAGGCCCTCGATTATACATGATGATGATTTCTTTCATTTATGCAATTCCCTTCTTAAATATTACACCCTCTGAGAGAACTTATTAATAACTACCCTGCCTATATATAATAATATCAGCCTCCTACTCTCTCCCTCTTGCTCTAATTTATTTTTTCCATTTAAATTCCTGAAAAAATTTATTTCTTAATTTGTTTATTGTTTTTCTTCACTAGAATTAAATTCAATGAAACAAAGGACTTACTCCTGTTCTCTGCTGTATATATTTCCAGATTTTAGACACATTCTTGCTAGATACTAGGTTCTTAATATTTCCCCAATGAATGAATGTACTTAGAAGCAGAATTTTGTAAAACCTAACCTCCTTTTAATTATACTTTAATTATTATATTAACTGAATTTAGAGTGCACAAATAAATGAAAACAATGAATGTATTCTGATTGATATGAACACAAATATATTTCAGAGGTCCTCAGTTTTTAAAAGTTTTTACCATAAAATACAATGAGATTATGAAAATTATAGGTCTGCTGCACTTAAAAATACTTGGACAAAAATCAAGAGAGTTATCTCATTTGTCCTTAAAAATTTTTTTTTAATCAAAATGAGTATGTCCCATTTAACTAAATATGAGTGCTAGTAATTACATAATAATGAAATCACTGAAAGCACAGGTAAAAAATGTTAATACCCTTCTATAATATTGAATGGTGTGTTCAAACTACCCAATTTAATTCATAAACTAAATGAAATATTTGAAATTAAGTGAATAAGGAGGGGAGGGCATTATTTATATGAGCAGTCACTCTCCAAAAGAGCTGAAACAATGGTATGGTGTAAGTCCTAGGTTGCAAATAATCAGGAGAAATGCCATAAACGTGAAAATACCTAGAGAAGAGAAAAAAAGCAATAGTTACAAATATGAGATCTGTGACAAGACTGCCACCTGTTCCAATATGTTGGTTTACTTTTCTTCTATAATAATAGAAACTTTATGCAGGACCAGTTAAATGTAGCTAAACACTACACTTTCCAGACTTCTTTGCAGTTTAATGAGGCCATTTGACTATGTTCTGGTAAATGGCACTGGGGAGAAATATTGTGTGCAACTTAAGAATCATGCTCTTAAGAGAAAGGGCATGCTTTCTCTTTTCACTTTACTACTTCCTGCTGACTGAGCAAAAGTCATGAAGGAAGTAGCTAGAATATCCATCCTAGACCACAAGTTGGAAACCATGGGGTAATGAAAGCAGAATACTAGGAAAGAAGAGTCTTGGTCGCTGGATGCTATCATCAAGCACGTTGCTCAACTAAACCTCAATAGCCAATCTCTTTTCCTCTCAGAAGATAAGAAATATAAAATCTTATCCTTTTGTATTCACTGTCTTTCATAGATTCCTTGTTACAGTATCCTGAAGCATACCCTGATTGACATAAATTTCAAACCAAAAGTTACAAGGATAATCCTAGTTATGAGGAATCATATTTCTTATGTGGGTAATCCACTGAAGTGTAAGTAGCAGCAGGATATTCTTTTCTTTTTTTTTTATTTTTTCATTTTATTTTTTTTATACAGCAGGTTCTTATTAGTCATCAATTTTATACACATCAGTGTATACATGTCAATCCCAATCACCCAAGACATCACACAAACCCCCTCACCCACCCACGACTTTTCCCCCTTGGTGTCCATACGTTTTTTCTCTACACCTGTGTCTCGATTTCTGCCCTGCAAACCTGTTAATCTGTACCATTTTTCTAGGTTCCACATACATGCATTAATATGCGATATTTGTTTTTCTCTTTCTGACTTACTTCACTCTGTATGATAGTCTCTAGATCCATCCATGTCTCAACAAATGACCCAATTTCTTTCCTTCCTATGGCTGAGTAATATTCCATTGTACATATGTACCACATCTTCTTTATCCAGTTGTCTGTCGATGGGCATTTAGGTTGCTTCCATGACCTGGCTATTGTAAACAGTGCTGCAATGAACATTGAGGTGCATGTGTCTATTTGAATTATGATTTTCTCTGGGTATACTCCCAGTAATGGGATTGCTGGATCATATGGTAGTTCTATTTTTAGTTTTTTAAGGAACCTCCATACTGTTCTCTATAGTGGCTGTATCAATTTGCATTCCCACCAACAGTGCAAGAGGGTTCCCTTTTCTCCACACCCTCTCCAGCGTTTGTTGTTTGTAGATTGTCTGATGATGCCCATTCTAACTGGTGTGAGGTGATATCTCATTGTAGTTTCGATTTGCATTTCTCTAATAATTGTGATGTTGAGCACCTTTTCATGTGCTTCTTGGCCATCTGTATGTCTCCTTTGGAGAAATGTCTATTTAGGTCTTCTGCCCATTTTTGGATTGGGTTTTTTGCTTTTTTAATATTGAGCTGCATGAGCTGTTTATATATTTTGGAGATTAATCTTTTGTCCATTGATTCATTTGCAAATGTTTTCTCCCATTCTAAGGGCTGTCTTTTCATCTTGTTTATGGTTTCCTTTGCTGTGCAAAAGCTCTGAAGTTTCATTAGGTCCCATTTGTTTATTTTTATTTTTATTTCCATTACTCTAGGAGGTGGATCAAAAAGGATCTTGCTGTGATTTATAACAAAGAGTGTTATTCCTATGTTTTCCTCTAAGATTTTATAGTGTCGGGTGTTACATTTAGGTTGCTAATCCATTTTGAGTTTATTTTTCAGTATGGTGGTAGGGAGTGTTCTAATTTCATTTGTTTACATGTAACTGTCCAGTTTTACCACTTATTGAAGAGACTCTGTTTTCTCCACTGTATATCCTTGCCTCCTTTGTCATATATTAGTTGACCATAGGTGTGTGGGTTTATCTCTGGGCTTCCTATCTTGTTCCATTGATCTATGTTTCTGTTTTTGTGCCAGTACCATATTGTCTTTATTACTGTAGCTTTGTAGTATAGTCTGAAGTCAGAGAGTCTGATTCCTCCAGCTCCGTTTTCTTTCCCTCAAGAATGCTTTGGCTATTTGGGGTCTTTTGTGTCTCCATACAAATTTTAAGATTTTTTGTTCTAGTTTTGTAAAAAAGGCCACTGATAATTTAATAGGGATTTCATAGAATCTGTAGATTGCTTTGGGTAATATAGTCATTTTCACAATATTGATTGTTCCAATCCAAGAACATGTTATATCTCTCCATCTGTTTGTATCAGCTGTAATTCCTTTCATCAGTGTCTTATAGTTTTTCTGCATACAGGTCTTTTGTCTCCCTGGGTAAGGTTATTCCTAGGTATTTTATTCTTTTTATTGCAGTGGTAAGTGGGAGTGTTTCCTTAATTTCTCTTTCAGATTTTTCATCATTAGTGTATAGGCATGCAAGAGATTTCTGTGCACTAATTTTGTATCCTGCTACTTTACCAAATTAATTGATTAGCTCTAATACTTTTCTGGTGGGATCTTTAGGATTCTCTATGTATAGTATCATGTCATCTGCAAACAGTGACAGTTTTACTTCTTATTTTCCAATTTGTGCTCCTTTTATTTCTTTTTCTGCTCTGATTGCCCTAACTAGGACTTCCAAAACTATGTTGAATAATAGTGGTGAGAGTGGACATCCTTGTCTTGTTCCTGATCTTAGAGGAAATGCTTTCAGTTTTTCACCATTGAGAATGATGTTTGCTGTGCGTTTGTCATATATGGCCTTTATTATGTTGAGGTATGTTCCCTCTATTCCCATTTTCTGGAGAGTTTTTATCATAAATTGGTGTTGAATTTTGTCAAAAGCTTTTTCTGCATCTATTGAGACTATCATATGGTTTTTATTCTTCAGTTTGTTAATATGGTGTATCACATTGATTGATTTGTGTATATTGAAAAATCCTTGCATCCCTGGGATAAATCCCACTTTATCATGGTGTATGATCCTTTTAATGTGCTGTTGGATTCTGTTTGCTAGTATTTTATTGAGGATTTTTCCATCTATAATCATCAGTGATATTGGTCTGTAATATTCTTTTTTTGTATTATCTTTGTCTGGTTTTGGTATCAAGGTGATGGTGGCCTCATAGAATGAGTTTAGGAATGTTCCTTCCTCTTCAATTTTTTGGAAGAGTTTGAGAAGGATGGGTGTTAACTCTTCTCTAAATGTTTGATAGAATTCACCTGTGAAGCCAGCTGGTCCTGGACTTTTGTTTTTTGGAAGATTTTTAATCACAGTTTTAATTTCATTACTTATGATTGGTATGTTCATATTTTCTATTTCTTCCTGGTTCAGTCTTGGAAGGTTATAACTTTCTAAAAATTTGTCCATTTCTTCCAGGTTGTCCATTTTATTGGCATAGACTTGCTTGTAGTAGTCTCTTAGGATGCTTTGTATTGCTGCGGTGTCTGTTGTAACTTCCCTTTTTTCACTTCTAATATTATTGATTTGAGTCCTCTCTCTCTTTTTCTTGATGAGTCTGGCTAATGGTTTATCAATTTTTTTTATCTTCTCAAAGAACCAGCTTTTAGTTTTATTGATCTTTGCTATTGTTTTCTTTGTTTCTATTTCATTTATTTCTGCTCTGATCTTTATGATTTCTTTCCTTCTGCTAACTTTGGGTTCTTTATGTTCTTCTTTCTCTAGTTCCTTTAGGTGTAAGGTTAGATTTTTTGAGATTTTTCTTGTTTCTTCAGGTAGGCTTGTATAGCTATAAACTTCCCTCTTAGAACTGCTTTTGCTACATCACATTGGTTTTGGATCATCATGTTTTCATTGTCATTTTTCTCTAGGTATTTTTTGATTTCCTCTTTGATTTCTTCGGTGATCTCTTGATTATTTAGTAACGTATTATTTACCCTCCATGTGTTTGTGATTTTTTGTGTTATATTTCCCTGTAATTCATTTCTAATCTCATAACATTGTGGTCAGAAAAGATGTTTGATATGATTGCAATTTTCTTAAATTTACTGAGGCTTGATTTGTGACCCAAGGTATAATCTATCATGGAGAATGTTGTGTGCGCATTTGAGAAGAATGTGTAATTAGCTGTTTTTGGATGGAATGACCTATAAATACCAATTAAATCTATCTGGTCTATTGTGTCATTTAAAGCTTCTGTTTCCTTATTTATTTTCATTTTGGATGACTGTCCATTGGTGTAACAAAGGTGTTAAAATCCCCCACTATTATTGTGTTACTGTTGATTTCCTCTTTTATAGCTGTTAGTAGTTGCCTTATGTATTGAGGTGCTCCTATGTTGGGTGCCTATATATTTATAATTGTTATATCTTCTTCTTGGATTGATCCCTTGATCATTAGGTAGTGTCCTTCCTTGTCTCATAACATTCCTTATTTTAAAGTCTATTTTATCTGATATGATTATTGCTACTCCAGCTTTCTTTTGATTTCCATTTGCATGGAGTATCTTTTTCCATCTCCTCACTTTTAGTCTGTATGTGTCTCTAGGTATGAAGTTGGTCTCTTGTAGACAGCATATATGTGGGTCTTGTTTTGTATCCATTCAGCAAGCTTGTGTCTCTTGGTTGGAGCATTTAATCCATTCATGTTTAAGGTAATTATCAATATGTATGTTCCTATGACCATTTTCTTAATTGTTTTGGGTTTGTCTTTGTAGGTCCTCTTTTTCTCTTGTGTTTCCCACTTAGAGAAGTTCCTTTAGTATTTGTTGTAGAGCTGGTTTGGTGGTGCTGAATTCTCTTAGCTTTTGCTTGTCTGTAAAGGTTTTGATCTGTCTAGCCAATCTGAATGAGATCCTTGCTGGGTAGAGTAATCTTGGTTGTAGTTTCTTCCCTTTTATCACTTGAAGTATATCATGCCACTCCCTTCTAGCTTGTAGAGTTTCTGCTGATAAATCAGCTGTTAACCTTAAGGGAGTCCCCTTTTATGTTATTTGTCATGTTTCCCTTGCTGCTTTCAATAATTTTTCTTTGCCTTTAATTTTTCCAATTTGATTACTAGGTGTCTCAGCATGTTTCTCCTTGTGTTTATCCTGTATGGGACTTGCTGCACTTCCTGGACTTGGGTGGCTATTTCCTTTCCCATGTTAGGGAAGTTTTTGACTATAATCTCTTCAAATATTTTCTTGGGTCTTTCTCTCTCTCTTCTCCTTCTGGGACCCCTATAATGCAAATGTTGTGGAGTTTAATATTGTCACAGAGGTCTCTTAGGCTGTCTTCATTTCTTTTCATTCTTTATTTTTTATTCTGTTCCACAGAAGTGAATTCCACCATTCTGTCTTCCAGGTCATTTATCCATTCTTCTCCCTCAGTTATTCTCTTATTGATTCCTTCTAGTGTATTCTTCTTTTCAGTTATTGTATTGTTCATCTCTGTTTGTTTGTTGTTTAATCCTTCTAGGTCTTTGTTAAACATTTCTTGCATCTTCTTGATCTTTGCCTCCATTCCTTTTCCGAGGTCCTGGATCATCTTCACTATCATTATTCTGAATTCATTTTCTGGAAGGTTGCCTATCTCCACTTCATTTAGTTGTTTTTCTGGGGTTTTATCTTGTTCCTTCATCTGATACATAGCCCTCTGCCTTTTCATCTTGTCTAACTTTCTGTGAATGTGGTTTTTGTTCCACAGGCTGCAGGACTGTAGTTCTTCTTGTTTCCGCTGTCTGCTCTCTGGTGGATAAGGCTATCTAAGAGGCTTGTGTACGTTTCCTGATGGGAGGGACTGGTGGTGGGTAGAGCTGGCTGTGTCTCTGGTGGGGCTTTTAAAACTTTAATCCACTTGTCTGCTGATGGGTGGGGCTTGGTTCCCTCTCTGTTGTTTGTTTGGCCTGAGGCAACCTTACACTGGAGCCTACCTTGGCTCTTTGGTGGGGCTAATGACAGACTCTGGAAGGGCTCATGCCAAGGAGTGCTTCCCAGAACTTCTGCTGCCAGTGTCCTTGTCCCATGGTGAGCCACAGCCACCTTCTGCCTCTACAGGAGACCCTCCAACACTAGCAGGTAGGTCTGGTTCAATCTCCCCTGGGGTCACTGCTCCTTCCCCTGGGTCCCAATGCACACACTACTTTATGTGTGGCCTCCAAGAGTGGAGTCTCTGTTTCTCCCAGTCCTGTCAAAGTCCTGCAATCAGATCCCACTAGGCTTCAATGTCTGATTCTCTAGGAATTCCTCCTCCCGTTGCCAGATCCCCAGGTTGGGAAGCCTGACATGGGGCTCAGAACCTTCACTCCAGTGGGTGGACTTCTGTGGTATACGTGTTCTTCAGTCTGTGAGTCACCAACCCAGCAGTTTTGGAATTTGATTTTACTGTGATTGTCCCCCTCCTACCATCTCATTGTGCCTTCTCCTTTGTCTTTGGATGTAGGGTACCATTTTTGGTGAGTTCCAGTATCTTCCTATTGATGATTGTCCAGCAGCTAGTTGTGATTCTGGTGTTCTCACAAGAGGGCGTGAGAGCACATCCTTCTACTCCGCCATCTTGGTTCAAGATATTATTTTCATATGTGTCCTTCATATGTGTCCACATAAAAATGTATCCTGAGATTTTGATATTTGAATACAGGAAGTTTGTTAAGGAAGGCTCTGATAACAGTGCTCTAAGGGAACTGGGGGAAGTAGCTCTGGACAGAATGAAAGTCAAATTTGGTGCAGTTGCAAGAGAGGCCTCAGTGAATCTCACAAGGAGCTCTGGTCCTGTCCTGAATCAATGTTAGGGAGCCAGATACTCATGCCATAACCTCAACCAGTTAATGAATATAAGTTGTCCCCAGTGAGCAGTTTCCAAAGAGGGACTCAACTCTAAGGTATTACTAACCAACTCTCCTGGCAACTAGGGATATAAGGACCTCCACTCTGGAGAGTATATCTGGATGGTACAGAATCCATAGAGCCCACTAGTTGCACCAATAAGATCCACCACTTTCGATTAGTATACACATCCTATCTGAGAACAGTTCTTCCAAGATTGTCACTCCTCACTTTTGCAGGAGAATCTAAAAGGAGAAAGATGAACTGCAGCTCAATCTGCTGTTTCTTATCTTGAAATCACAACTGATATTCCTCAACTTAGATTCCCTTCACCCTTAGCAAACACTGCTCATGGTCTAGGAGGGACATATGGTGGAGTGAGCCAGGCTTTTCTCTATGAGGGCTCTGAGTCCTTGTTCAACATGTCCTTTGTGGGTAGTGGCTCTTGCACATATCCATCTACCACCAAAATAAAGGAGTACAAATAGAGAGATGCCAGTGCGTTAATTCAGTGAAAACATATTCTTCCCATTACCAGTTTTATAATAGCAATTCTACTTCCTCATAATTAATCTTGATAGATTAATCAGAATCAATTATCCCTGCCAGGAAGATGACTCCTTTCCCTGCCTGTTAGTCTATTAAAACAAAGTGTTTGAAGAAACTGAGTGGTAGCTAAAGCTTAATGTTTAATAGAACTCTTAATCTGTCCCTTGATTGAAGTCTTCCAGTTATAAGTTGAACCTCTAGATGACCATGCTGAAAACTGCAAGCATGGAGAAAACAGATTCCCCAAGTGTGTAACTAAGAGTGATGGTTAAATGGGGCCAACCCTACTTACCCTCCTTGATATCCAGACTCATATAATTTACCTATTGGGTATGGAGGGCAGTATCAAGGGAAGTCAAAATGGGTACTAAGTTTCTGGTTAAATCACTGGTTAGCTGGTGTTATCAGGGGATGGTGTTATCATCCCCTGAGAGAGGAAAAATGGGAAACAGCAGGTTTGGGGATTAGGAAATTGTAAGTGGTAAATTTAATATGACTGTAAGACCTAGATTCAGTTAGAGATTGGCAGTAAGATATATGTGGCCAAATTTCCAGAGATATGTGTATGTGTTCAGTGCATGTGTGTAGCTGTATTTATGTTTCTATTTATGAGCATATCCATGTGTTAAAACCTATGCCAAGGCTAATCTCTGGCATTTTTCCACATTTTTTCTATTTTCCATAAATTTTGTATTATTATTCAGCATTATTTTAAACATGTTTTTCAATTAATTTGCCTCATTTTATATATTTCCTATGAATTCCTATTTTGTCTTTATTTATTTTAATAACTTTGCTGGCTGAATCTTTAAATAGTCATCTATTATTTTAAATGTTATATTTCTACTTATTTACATTCTAGGAGTTACTCTGAAAACTGCAGAAGATAATAATACCTAAATAATCTTTCTCTCTTACGCTTTTAAAGATACTTTATTTTAGTCAATTATGTGACTCTCCTTCAAGTTTCTCAACATTTTTTCTCACATCTGTGTTCCATAAACTCTCTATCACTCTATTTCTCATCTGATTACCCAACATTACATCCAATTACAAAGAAGTCTTGGGCTTCCCTGGTGGTGCGGTGGTTAAGAACCTGCCTGACAATGAAAGGGACATGGGTTCGAGCTCTGGTCTGTGAAGATCCCACATGCTGCGGAGCAACTAGTCCCATGCACCACAACTGCTGAGCCTGCACTCTAGAGCTCACGAGCCACAACTACTGAGCCTGCATGCCACAACTACTGAAGCCCATGTGCCTAGAGTCTGTGCTCCACAACAAAAGAAGCCAACACAATGAGACGCCCATGTACTGCAATGAAGAGTAGCCCCCGCTCGCTGCAACTAGAGAAAGCCTGTGCGCAACAACAAAGAACCAATGCAGCCAAAAATAAATAAATAAAATAAGAAGTCTTAACTGCAAATGCTTGTCATTTATTTTTTAGAATTAAAATAATTATTTCCTTTCTGTTATACATTTAATATTTTAAAATTCTTAAAGGTCTTTATGTTTAAAGTACTTTATAATTTTGAAGTATTTAAATATTAAAATGGATTTATAATAATAGCTATATCTATTGGGTTTAAAAACTTTTATATTCAAGCAAAAAGCTTATTTTTTATATTATTCTTTTTGACTCAACTCTCATGACTGTATAAAAATAAATGCTATTGTGTGTTAGACAATATGCTATACATTACAAATGCAAAATTGATTGATACAGGAGCCCAGAATCTTATTGGAGAATCATCTGGATTATTTGTGTCCAAGTTTCTGTTCACTTAGTTTATGGGCAGAAATGATGATCTTAATTTATTTGAATTCTTTGTATACACCTTGGATATACTTCTCTGATTACATACAGCTGATTACGTACAAAGAAAAGTCATTTTGTAATTTTCTACTCTTTAGGCTATGTGTGCAGTTAAAGTGCTTATTTCATCCAGAGCCATGACCCAAATTTTCTGTAAAAGTTTCACTAATTTGTACTGCATTCAGCTTTTGGAACAAATCAAGTACACAGTAAGCATTTTTAGCAATTAATGAAGAAAAAATCTAGGAACAATTAAACATATATTCATAAACAGGTATATTTTGACTATTTACTTTGTGCCAGACACAATTCTAGTCCCTGTGAACAGTGCACATAAGAGGACAGAGAAGTTGTTTCATTGCTGGAGCTCATGTTTTAGAGGGAAAACAAACAAAAATATATAATTCCACAGAGGCAATAAATGACAAAGCAAAGGAGATCAAGTATGGGAACTAAGAATGACAACAGAGTGTTACTTTACATACGGTGTCTTAAGAAGGCCTATTTATAGAGTGAGATTTGAACAAAGAAAGTAAAAGCCAAGCCCTTTGACTGTATGGGAAAATCATTTCAGGAAGAAGGGAAAGCACATGAAGAGGCCCTGAGGAAAGAGAATGCCTGGGGTGTGTCTTAAGAAACAGCTATATATATATATATATATATATATATATATATATATATATATATATATATACTAACAAACGTAAAGTAGATAGCTAGTGGGTAGCAGCCGCATGGCACAGGGATATCGGCTTTGTGACCGCCTGGAGGGGTGGGATAGGGAGGGTGGGAGGGAGGGAGGGAGGGAGGGAGACACAACAGGGAAGAGATATGGAAACATATGTATATGTATAACTGATTCACTTTGTTATAAAGCAGAAACTAACACACCATTGTAAAGCAATTATACCCCAATAAATATGTTAAAAAAAAAAAAAGGAAAGAAAAGAAACAGTTAGTAAAACAGTGTGGGTGGATTAGAAAAAGATTAAGAGAGAAGTAACTGAGTTAAGGTTACAGATGTAGTAGGTAGGCAATGCAAACTTTTGTAGAACCTTGGCTTAGCTCTGAGTCCAGAGGACACCAGATGAGAAGAGAGGAGAAATATGAACTGACATTCACTTTAAAAGTATTACCTGGTAATTAGGTATAAAATAGACTGCAGCAGAACAAGCGTGGGAGCAGGGAAACCTGTCAGGAGGCATTGTCATAACTGAGGTAAACCATGATGGCACTTGGACTAAGGAAGTGAGAGTGGAGATCGTGGGAAAAAGTTGAATTCTGGATTTGTTTCAAGGTAGACCTGAGAGGATGTACTGATGGATTTAATGCCCAGTGAGGAAGAAAGAGCAAGTACAAGAATGATTAAAATATTTGCCCCAGGTGACAAGAGCAAGGGAATTATTATTCAGTGAAACAGGACAACTGTGCAGGGGATAATGTGGAGGGAGGAGACATCAGAAGTCCAGTTCTGAAAATGTGAAGCATGTGAAGAAGCGTATGAGACCTTCAAGTAGAAATTTTAGTCTAGCAGCTGGATTGAGGGGTCCAGGGTTCAGGGAAGAAATTATGACTAGTGATCAATATTCTTTTCTTGGTACATATATAGCAAACCTACATATTCACAATCATATATAGATATGTATATAATATGATAAACAACATGATAGCTATTACCTACCAAACTTTGCTTCATCATCTATAATTTTAATTTATACATATATTCAGAACTGGAAACAACCTTTAGCAATCAGGATATTTTGTTGGTTAATTAAAGAAATCAAGAAACACATATGACAGCCTAGTTTATCAATTAAAATTATGAATGTGTATTTGTGGGGGGAGAGGGGAATTCCATGAACAAGAAATCATTTAAAATATTAAGAATTAATATATGTATAACTGAATCACTTTGCTGTACACCTGAAACTAACACAACATTGTAAATCAACTACACTCCAATATAAAATAAGAATTAAATTTTAAAAATTAAAATTTAAAAAAAAGAACTAATTGAAAATAAATACCTGCCTAAGAGTTTCTTCAGACTTTAAATAAATATAAAAATACCAGTAAAATATAATTAGGAATGAAAAGTCTATGAAAATTTAAATTTATACTCTGATAGACACTTTCTTTCCAGATAATTGACTAAATTTCTTTCATTTCTCCTTTTAAGAAATTTTCATCCATTTTTATTGTAATTTATTTTCGCTGGGTCTTTTTTTTTTTTTTTTTTTTTTGCGGTTTGCGGGCCTCTCACTGCTGTGGCCTCTCCCGTTGCGGAGCACAGGCTCCAGACGCGCAGGCTCAGTGGCCATGGGTCACGGGCGTAGCTGCTCCGCGGCACGTGGGATCCTCCCGGACCGGGGCACGAACCCGCGTCCCCTGCATTGGCAGGCAGACTCTCAACCACTGCGCCACCAGGGAAGCCCTCTCTGGGTCTTTTTAAAAATTTCTCCGCAATCTTTTTTTTTTTTTTTTTTTTGCTGCATTGGGTCTTCGTTGCTGCACGCAGGTTTTCTCTAGTTGCAGAGAGAGGGGGCTACTCTTTGTTGCAGTCCACAGGCTTCTCATTGAGGTGGCTTCTCTTGTTGCAGAGCATGAGCTCTAGAGCACAGGCTCAGTAGTTGTGGTTCATGGGCTCAAGAGCAGAGGCTCAGTAGTTGTGGTGCACGGGCTTAGTTGCTCCGCAGCAGGTGGGATCTTCCCTGACCAAGGATTGAACCCATGTCCCCTACATTGGCAGGTGGATTGTTAAACGCTGCACCACCAGGGAAGTCCTCTCTGTATTCTTTTAATAGATAATGAATAAACCTGAGCACGTGTAATGGTATGAATTCAGCATATCATTGCATGTAAGGCACCTGTAAAAATTCAAGTATGCTGTTGACTTCTAGAAATACTACCTCCTTTATTCATGTCAATATTTAATTTTAAAATTTAGTTTAGACTTAGTAACTCATTTTTATTTTATGAAACATCAGCATTTTAATTAGGTGAATATATGTTCATGAATACTTACAAATTTTGCCATCTGTAAGATATTTTCCTGATATTCTGTGAACATAAACATATGCATATATGTGTATGTGTGTATCATATATACAAGTATCTGTGCATATGCACATCTTCACAAGCTTGACTAAATGGAAAACAAACAAAGAAGAATTAAACTTTGGGAATATTACACATTTTAATATAGAAATTCTAGAAATAAATTTTCCATAATATTCAAATTCATGGACACTGACGTATAATTGAGATGGATGAAAAAGCTGTGAGAAATTGTAACATACTAAATTTCTTATATCTGGCTAGACAACAATTGTAACTATTTTCTTAAATGATATGTATTTTTTGGTATAAAATTCATTCCTATAAATACCAATTTAGCAATTGAAGCCTGACATTTTTGCCAAGGACAGAGTCATGTACCCTTGAGAAAAAGATTAAGGAAATCCTTCTTAGACTCACTAGGTCAAAGATAGTTGATTTCTTTGCTGTTCTTCCATAACTTCTCTGATATTATTTTATTAACTGTTTGAATATTTGTTCCCTCCCACATTGCTGTGAGCATAGGGAAAGGAACTGAATGGAGTTACATTGCCATCACTTCAGTATTCCCAACATTTACTCAACAGTGAATATATGATTCTTGACAAATTCTTTTTTTAAAAAAAAAAACATCTTTACTGGAGTCTAATTGCTTTACATTGTTGTGTTAGTTTCTGCTGTATAACAAAGAGAATCAGCTATATGTATACATATATCCCCATACCTCCTCTCTCTTGTATCTCCCTCCCACCATTCCTATTCCACATTCTAGGTGGTCAAAAAGCACTGAGCTGATCTCTCTCTGCTATGCAGCTGCTTCCCACTAGCTATTTTATATTTGGAAATGTATATATGTCAATGCCACTCTCTCACTTCATCCCAGATTACACTCCCGCCACCCCGTACCCTCAAGTCCATTCTCTACATCTGCATCTTTATTCCTGTCCTGCCCCTAGGTAATTCAGAACCATTTTTTTTTCAGATTCCATATATATGTGCTAGCTTATGGTATTTCTTTTTCTCTTACTTCACTCTGTATGATAGTCTCTAGGTCCATCCACCTCACTACAAATAACTCAATTTTGTTTCTTTATATGGCTGAGTAATATTCCATTACATAGATGTGCCACATCTTCTTTATCCATTCATCTGTCAATAGACACTTAGGTTGCTTCCATGTCCTGGTTATTGTAAATAGTGCTGCAATGAACATTGTGGTACGTGACTCTTTGTGAATAATCATTTTCTCAGGGTATACGTTCAGCAGTGGGATTGATGGATCATATGGTAAGTTCTATTTTTAGTTTTTTAAGGAACCTCCATACTGTTCTCCATAGTAGCTGTATCAATTTACATTCCCACCAATGGTGCAAGAGGGTTCCCTTTTCTCCACACTCGCTCCAGCATATATTATTTGTAGATTTTTTGATGATGGCCGTTCTGACAGTTGTGAGGTGACACCTCATTGTAGTTTTGATTTCAGTTTCTCTAATGATTAGTAATGTTGAGCATCCTTTCCTGTGTTTGTTGGCAATCTGTATGTCTTCTTTGAAGAAATGTCTATTTAGGTCTTCTGCCCATTTTGGGATTGGATTGCTTGCTTTTTTGATATTGAGCTGCCTGAGCTGCTTGAAAAACTTGGAGATTAATTCTTTGTCAGTTGCTTCATTTGCAAATATTTTCTCCCATTCTGAGGGTTGTATTTTTTCTCCTTTATAGTTTCCTTTGCTGTGCAAAACTTTTTTAAGTTTCATTAGGTCCCATTTATTTATTTTTGTTTTTATTTCCATTTCGCTAGGAGATGGGTCAAAAAGGATCTTGCTGTATATTATGTCATAGAGTGTTCTGCCTAAGTTTTCCTCTAAGAATTTTATAGGGTCTGGCCTTACATTTAGGTCTGTAATCCATTTTGAGTTTATTTTTGTGTATAATGTTAGGGAGTCTTCTAATTTCATTCTTTTATAGGTAGCTGTCCAGTATTTCCAGTATTTCCTACATTCTCAATTTCAGTGCTTTTGAGTGGTCTTTTTATAATTTCTCGTTCTTCCTAGTTCAGTCTCAGAAGGTTGTGCTTTTCTATGAATTTGTCCATTTCTTCCTGGTTGTCTATTTTATTGTTGTAATCTCTCATGATCCTTTGTATTCTGTGCAGTGTCAGTTGTTACTTCTCCATTTTCATTTCTAACTCTACTGATTTCTGTCTTCTCTCTTTTTATCTTTATGAGTCTGGCCAGTGGGTTATCAATTTTATCTTCTCAAAGAACCAGCTTTTAGTTTTATTAATCTTTGGTATCATTTCTTCATTTCTTTTTCATTTATTTCTGATCTGATCTTTATGATTTCTTTCCTTCTGCTAACTTTGGGGTTTTTTGTTCTTCTTTTTCTAATTGCTTTATTTAAGGTTAAGTTGTTTATTTGAGATGTGTCTCATTTCTTGAGGTAGGATTTTATTGCTGTAAACTTCCCTCTTAGTACTGCTTTTGCTGCATCCCACAGGTTTTGTGTCATCCTGTTTTCATTGTCATTTGTTTCTAGGTATTTTCTGATTTTCTCTTTGATTTCTTCAGTGATCTCTTGGTTATTTACTAGTGTATTGTTTAGCTCTGTGTGTTTGTATTTGTTACAGATATTTTCCTGTAATTGATATCTAGTCTCATAGCATTGTGGTCAGAAAAGATACTTGATATAATTTCAATTTTTTTTTAATTTACCAAGGCTTGATTTGTGACCCAAGATATGATCTATCTTGGAGAATGTTCCTTGAGTACTTGAGAAAAAAGGGTATTCTCTTGTTTTTGGATGGAATGTCCTATAAATATCAATTAAGTTCATTTGTTTAATGTATCATTTAAAGCTTGTGTTTCCTTATTTATTTTCATTTTGGATTATCTGTCCATTGGTGAAAGTGGGGTGTTAAAGTCCCCTAGTATGATTGTGTTATTGTCAATTTCCCCTTTTATGGCTGTTAGCATTTGCCTTATGTATTGAGGTGCTCTTATGTTAGGTGCATAAATATTTACAATTTTTATATTCCCTTCTTGGATTGATCCCTTGGTCATTATGTAGTGTCCTTCTTTGTCTCTTGTAATAATCTTTATTTTAAAGTCTATTTTGTCTGATATGAGAATTGCTACTCCAGCTTTCTTGTGATTTCCATTTACACGGAATATCTTTTTCCACCCCCTCACTTTCAGTCTGTATGTGCCTAGGTCTGAAGTGGATCTCTCGTAGACAGCATATATACGGGTCTGTTTTTTGTATCCATTCAGCCTGTCTATGCCTTTTGGTTGGAACATTTAATCCATTTATATTTAAGGCAATTATAGATATGTATGCTCCTATTACAATTTTCTCAATTTTCGGGGGTTTATTATTGTAGGTCTTTTCCTTCTCTTGTGTTTCCTGCCTAGAGGATTTCCTTTAGCATCTATTGTAAAGTTGGTGCTGAATTCTCTTAGCTTTTCCTTGTCTGTAAAGGTTTTAATTTCTCCATCGAATCTGAATGGTATCCTTGCCTGGTAGAGTAATCTTGGTTGTAGGTTTTTTCCCTTTTATCACTTTAAATATGTCCTGCCACTCCCTTCTGGCTTACAGAGTTTCTGCTGAAAGATCAGCTGTTAACCTTATGGGTATTCCCTTCTATGTTATTTTTTGTATTTCCCTTGCACTTTTAATATTTTTTCTTGGTATTTAAATTTTGATAGTGATTAATATGTGTCTTGGCATGTTTCTCCTTGGATTTGTCCTGTATGGGACTCTCTGTACTTCCTGGAGTTGACTGAATACTTCCTTTCCTGTGTTAGGGAAGCTTTCAACTATAATCTTTTCAAATATTTTCTCAGTCCCTTTCTTTTTCTCTTCTTCTTCTGGGAACCGTATGATTCTAATGTTGGTCCATTTAATGTTGTCCCAGAGGTCTCTGAGACTGTCCTCAGTTATTTTCATTCTTTTTTCTTTATTCTGCTGTGTGGTAGTTATTTCCATTATTTTATCTTCCAGCTCACTTATCCGTTCTTCTGCCTCAGTTATTCTGCTATTGATTCCTTCTAGAGAATTTTAAATTTCATTTATTGTGTTGTTCAGCATTGTTTGTTTGCTCTTTAATTCATAGTTCCCATTGTTTTTGGTGTCTTTCCCCAGTGGCTAAGGTTGGTTCAGTGGGTTGTCTATGCTTCCTGTTGGAAGGGACTGGTGCCTGTGTTCTGGTGAATGAGGCTAGATCTTGTCTTTCTGGTGGGCAGGACTGATTCTGGTGGTGTGTTTTGGGGTGTCTGTGAACTTATTATGATTTTAGGCAGGCTCTCTGCTAATGAGTTGGGTTGTGCTCGTGTCTATTTAGTTGTTTGTCATGGGGTGTCCAGCACTGTTGTTTGCTGGTCGTTGAGTGGAGCTGGGTCTTAGCGTTGAGACAGTTATCTCTGGGAGAGCTCTTGCTAACTGATATTATGTGGGGCCAGGAGGTCTCTGTTGGTCTGATGTCCTGAACTCAACTCTCCCACATCTGAGGCTCAGGCCTGACACCCGGCCAGAGAACAAAGACCCTGTCAGCCACACAGCTTGGAAGAAAAGGCAGAAAAAAAGAAAGAAAGAAAAAATAAAATAAAATAAAGTTATTATTTTTTTAATTGTTAAAATAAAAAGTAATTAAAAAAAAGAAGAGAGCAACCAAACCAATAAACAAATCCACCAATGATAATAAGTGCTAAAACCTAAACTAAGATAAACATATAAATCAGAAACTAGTCAGTCACAGACAGCAAACCCTAAGTCTACAGTTGGTCCCAAACTGCCTCAGTTTTGGGATGATTCGTTGTCTATTCATGTATTCCACAGATGAAGGGTACATCAAGTTGATTGTGGAGACTTATTCTTGTGCTCCTGAGGCTGCATGGAGAAATTTCCCTTTCCCTTCTTTGTTCATAGAGATCCTGGGGTTGAGGTTTGAATTTGGCCCTTCCTCTGAATGTAGGTTGCCCTCTGGCATCTGTTCTTCACCCAGACAGGAGGGGGTTAAAGGAGCAGCTGATTAGGTGGCTTTGGCTCACTCAGGCCTGGGGGGAGGGTGGGGTACAGAATGCAGAGTGAGCCTGTGGCAGCAGAGGCAGGCAGGATGTTACAACAGCATGAGGCATGCTCTGTGTTCTCCCAGAGAAGTTGTCCCTGGATCATGGGACCCTGGCAGTGGCAGGCTGCATCGGCTGCCAGGAAGGAAAGTGTGGATAGTGACCTGTGCTTGCACACAGGATTCTTGGTTGCTGCAGCAGCAGTGTTAGCATTTCATGCCCATCTCTGGTGTCCACACTGATAGCTGTGTCTCGCGTGCCCATCTCTAAAGTTCGTTTAGGTGCTCTGAGTTTCCTCTCCTCGCAAACCCCAAAACAATGGTCTTTTGCCCTGTAGGCAGGTCCAGAGTTTTTCCCGGACTCCCTCCTGGCTAGCTGTGGCACACTAGCTCCCTTCAGGCTGTGTTCACACAGCCAACCCCAGTCCTCTCCCTGGGATCTGACCTCCGAAGCCTGAGCCTCAGCTCCCAGCCCCCACCCACGCCGACGGGTGAGCAGACAAGCCTCTCAGGCTGGTGAGTGCTGGTCGGCACTGGTCCTCTGTGCGGGAATCTCTCTGCTTTGCCCTCTGCACCCCTGTTGCTGCGCTCTCTTCCGTGGCTCTGAAGCTTCTGCCCCAACCCCATCTCTGCCAGTGAAGGGGCTTCCTAGTGTGTGGAAACATTTCCTCCTTCACAGCTCCCTCCCAGAGGGGCAGATCTCATCCCTATTCTTTTGTCTCTATTTTTTCTTTTGTCTTTTGCCCTACCCAGGTATGTGGGCAGTTTCTTGCCTTTGGGGAAGTCTGAGGTCTTCTGCCAGCGTTCAGTAGGTGTTCTGTAGGAGTTGTTCCACATGTAGATGTATTTTTGATGTATCTGTTGGGAGGAAGGTGATCTCCACGTCCTACTTCACCATCTTGAAGGTCCTCTCCTGATAAATTCTTAAGTGAATGAAAGAAACGAGTGCTCAACTGTATTTGTGAATGTATATTTTTATATCTTTCATAAATTTAAAAGAAATTATTCTGCTAATATAACTTTTCAGTTCCATTATTATTAGAAATACTTACTTTAAAAACTTGCTTTTTCTGAGAAGCATAAATATATTTTTATCATTAGTTTGGGGGAACAGTGGTTGAAAATAAATATGTATTCTTCTATTTGAGAGAATATTTCTTCTGTTCTCTTTTTTTGATATTTTTAAAATAGTAAAAAAAATTTCAGCTTTATTGAGGTATAACTGACAAATAAAAATTGTATATATTTAAAGAGTACAATGTGATGACTTCATATACATATATATTATGAAATGATTACCACAACCAGGCTAATTAACACATCCATCACCTCACATAGTTATGTTTGTGTGTGTGTGTGGTGAGAATACTAATATTCATTGTCCTAGAAAACTTCAAGTGTACAATACAGTGTTACTGACTATAGCCACCAAGCTATATATTAGATTCTCAGAACTTATTCATCTTATAACTGAAAGTTTGTACCCTTCAACCAACATCTCCACATTTGCCATTTGCAATAACTTGGATGAAACTGGAACTGTATATAGCTTTTAAAGGACAACATTCCAATGTTTTTTCCACTACTCAGACCACAGGAAATAAATGGAAGGAACCCCAAGTTATTTTATGAAACTAGCATACGTTTACTATTAAAAATATATGAAAATGAACTCTGAGAAAAAATCATTTCAGGATTCTATGTAAAATGCTAAGGTTAGCAATGAATCCAGGATGTCAAAAAGAAAAATAAACTCTCATCAGGTACAGTTAAGTATATGCATGCAAGTGTCATTTAATATTGGAAAATATAACCAACATAATTTGCTTTATCACCAATTAGGAGATAGAAAAATATCATTATATTTATAGGTAATAAATAGTTATTTAATAACTCTTTTTCCCTTATCAAAAAATGCATAATAGTAAAATAAAACTTTTCGTTAATAATAAAGATCCTTTACCAAGAAAGAAAAACAGCTGCATCATAAATGACAAAACATTGAAAGTATTTCAATTAAAATCACAAAAGAGACAGAGACACTTGAGGCCATCATTGTTAAACTGTCTTGGAGGATCTAGCAAGTAACATTAAATATAATAAGAATACAGAGTTTTGGGAAAACTATATACCTAACATCTCTTATTGCTGATAATATAAATGTGTTCATTGAAAACCCAGGAGACAAGTACAGAAAATTTCTTTATTTAATAAATGAGTGGGGTAAGGCAGCCAGACACATAGGAAATATAAGAAAATTAATAGTAGTAGGTATTAGTGCTACAAAGATATAAAAGTGAAAAAATCCAAGAGTGGTGAAAGCTAAAATTATTATATATCTTGAATGCAAATCCAACATACCTAATTCAATTCCAAAAGAGTACAATTTTTGGAATCAGATAAAACTAGATTAAATATAGAGAAAATAATAAATGTTATTGGAAAGAACAGGAAAATATTTGAAAATAAGTGCTAAGGTGGGCTATCGGATGTCAAAACAAAAAAATAAACAATGCTAAAAAGAAGTCAATTTGATAATAAGCATAGTGAATAGTTCAGCAAAACTAAGAGAGGAATTTGAGGTATAACCTTAGATAGATATATCAATATCTATGTCTATTGCATACCATATGTATATATAAATGCATACATATATACCTATATATATGATATGTGTGTATGTACATGTATATATACATACTTTTATATGAAAATGCTGTATTTCAGCAGAGTAACTAAAGTAAATGCTATTAATAAAGGGTTAAATAGTGCTGGCACAACTGCCTATCCATTCAGTAAAAAAAATTAAAGGTAAATGCAAAGATTATACACAGTATGGAAATAAATTTCAAGTTAAAATACTAAATATGCAAACAACTATATATTTTAAGAATATCTAGAAGGTTCACATATAAGACAAAGGAACTTCCTAATAAGACAGAAACACTAATGTTACAAAATAAATGTGATAAATATATATTTAATGAAAAATACCAAATTTCTTAATGGAAAAAAGTATCTTAAACCCAGTTTGTTAATGAATGACTAATTTTGGGGGGTGGGAAACAAAACAGATGAAGGAGATAAGGCTAATATCTGTATAGAGATTCCACAACGTAACAAGAATGGCACAAACAACATAATACAAAACAGACAAATGCTATAAAGAGGCAATTCACATAACTGAGCCATTCAAAAATGACTAGAGTCTAAAGTAAAAAAAAATCATGAAAATGCATATAAAATAGGTACAGTTAAAAGAATTGTAGATTTAAAGCAAATATGTGACTCTAATGAATAAGAGAGATAAAGAAAGCTTATTGTTATTCAGTGCTGGCATAAAAACATTTATAGAAAGCATTGTGGCAACAAATTTTAGCATTAAAATTGCATATGGCCTTTAACCCAGTAAACCCACTCCAGGCAATCCTTAGAAATAAAGTCCTCATTGCAAGGGCATATATTGCTACCCAATTCGTGGTAGGAAAAAAAAAAAAAAAAAGTTGTCAACAAAACAAATGCCAAACAATAGAGGGGTAATTGAAAAAAAATATATGGCATAATCATCCCTCCAAAGTTATTACATAGACTTCAAAAAATAAATTTGAGTTTTTCTAATTCATTTGGAAATATAAGCAGTATTTTTTAGTCAGTAGGTCAAAGGGGAAGGAGAAGTTGAGCAAAATGGCAGGAAAAATTTGCAGTTAAATATAAACCTATTGATAATGTTATATTAATAGATTTCCAAAAAATTGTGTGCATACAGTGTTTTTTTAATAGACTTTATTTTTTAGAGAAGTTTTAGGTTGACAGAAAAATTGAATAGAAAGTAAAGAGCATTCCCATATGTCCATCGTGCTTCTACACAGCCTCTCTCACTATTAACATCTCCCACCAGAGTGTTACCCTTGTTACAATTAATAAACCTATATCAATATGTCATTATCATTCATAGTTTACATTATGTTTCACTCTTGGTGTTGCATATTATATGGATTTTGACAAATATATGATGTATTTATAGTGACATGTATCCACCATTACAGTGTCATTCAGGGTAGGTATACTGAATAAAATTCTCTGTGCTTTGCCTATTCATCTCTTCCTATACCCTAACATCTGGTAACCACTGATGTTGGTACTGACTTCACATTTTTGCTGTTTCAATATATAGCCTTTTCAGCTTGGCTTCTTTCAAGTAGAGGCATGCATTTAAGATTTCTTCACATGTTTTTATGGCTTGCTAACTCATTTATTTTTAGTGCTGAATAATATTCCATTGTCTGGATGTACCACAGTTTGTTTAACCATTCAGTTACTGAACAACATTTGGTTGCATTCAAATTTCAGCAAGTATAAGCAAAAGGGCTATAGATATCTGTGTGAAGTTTTTTGTGTGTTCAAATTTTGGAAGAGTGATTACCAGATCATATGTTAATAATATGTTTAGTTTTATAAGAAACCACCAAACTGTTGTCCAAAGTAGCTGTGCCATTTTGCATTCCCACCAGCAATAAATGAGAGTTACTGTTTTTCTACATCCTCAACAGCATTGGGTGTTGTCAGAGGTCTGAATTTTGGCCACTCTAATGGGTGTGTAGTGGTATCTCATTGTTTTAATTTGCAATTCCCTTATGACATAGATGTTGAACATCTTTTAATAAGCTTGTTTACCATTTGTATATCTTCTTTGACAAGGTGTCTGTTCAGGTCTTTTGCCCATTTTTAATTTAGTTGTTTGTTTTCTTATTGTTAAGTTCAAAGAATTTTTTGGATAATTGTCCTGTATCAGATATGTCTTTTGCAGTGCAATTTTTTAAAATATAAAATAAATCCTTGTTTAAAAATGAATCAGGGCTTCCCTGGTGGTGCAATGGTTGAGAGTCTGCCTGCCAATGCAGGGGACACAGATTCGTGCCCCGGTCTGGGAAGATCCCACATGCCGCAGAGCGGCTGGGCCCGTGAGCCATGGCCACTGAGCCTGTGCATCTGGAGCCTGTGCTCTGCAATGAGAGAGGCCACAAGAGTGAGAGGCCCATGTACCGCTAAAAAAAAAAAAAAAGAATCAAAGGGTTTTTTCTTTTTTTATTCATCTATTTTAATCTAATTGGACTGTGTTTGAAAATACTTTATAGCCTGGCTCTTAATAAGCCTCCTAAATGCACTTCAGAGGCAGTGAAGATGGTAAACCACACAGTAGCTTTCTCAACAGCCCACATTGCATCATGATGGATGGGACCACCTCTAGCTATTTTTAAAATTACATAAGCATATGGATCATGTACTCAACAAAGTATAAAGCTTTGGGGAATCATTCACTTTACTAAGAATATTTCATTATCTTTAAAAAATGTTAATAGTTTTCTATGTAAAGAAGCATTTTAAAGTTTCTTCAAAGTTCATGATTTCTAAGGATAGCAAACAATTTCTGAGCACAGTAGTTCATTTGAAGACATTTGAATTAGACATTTGGAGACCATTCTAGGTCATTTCAATTGCTTGGTCACATAAACCAAGTTATCTTTGCTTGGTTGCATAAATGTAATTTGACTGGCTAAAGAACACTTTTAGACCATTATTTTGTATGAATGACAACACTGAGTACCATTACTTTTATAGAATAACTCACTGTATATATTTTAAAAATTCAATATATTCTAATATTTTTATCATTATATTTTGGAAAATATTAACCAAATGCCTAAAGTAATTGATGCTGATTACATTTGCTTTTAAAATTCTGATGTGTGAGTAATTATGATCATTGGCACAAATACTGATGTTTCATTCCTTTAGCTATATGTATGGGTTCGTGTTTATTTATTCCATGAATTTGGGAGTGATGAAGAAAGACGTCTGGTCAAGAATATTTCACTTTTACACTATCTTTTACTTTTGATATTTAGATTGATTCTGCAACTGCTTTCCTTCTCTCTGGCTCTCGTTTCTTCAATCCATTCTTCTTCCTATTCTATGTTATTACATAAAACACAGACTGCCTCTTGTTAAGGAAATGTAATTAAAAACAAAATTTTATCCCAACCCAGAAAACCTTTCCAAAAGTTAGTAAATTAAAAAAAATAATAATATTAATATTGAATAAATATTAAGCCAGAACATTGTAGCCATCTCAGGCAATCCAGTAAGAGACTGTAAAGACAGAGAGAAATCTCATCCATTTATATGGCCAAGCAGTTATAACACATTACATACGTGTACTCAAGTTAACTATTTCTCGAGTAAGGTCTTTGTAGCCACATTTATCATAAATAGCTTATCCCAAATATACATGGTAATTGTGTTAGCTAATTGGCTTTATTCAAAAGAAAAATAAATTTCTCATATCTTTATGACAAGAGGTAGCTTTGCCATTTAGGAGAGTTACCAGATGAAGTTAGGCTCTTACCCCTGCAGAGAAACTGGGAGATTGGGTTCCTTTCTTCCTAGATGATTAAATTTCAAAGAGATGGTTCCCAGGTCCTTGAAAAAGACATTTCTGGGTGCTGAGCTGGCAAGACTTTCATTTAGCTTTTAAAAAGATTCATATGCATTTTAAAGAGTTGGAAAAAGAACACATTTTCTGAAGTAAATGTTCTGAGAAAGGGAAGTGGGGAAATGTTTCTTTCCTTTTTATTTTTCAACAGAGAGGGTTAAGCCTTTTATTTTCAATTTGTATTTGCCCTTATACTACTTAATCCCTATGAGAGGATTCAACCATGGACCACAAACAATTACCTGGCCTTGAACACTACATTCCACTTAAACATAAAAAATGCCATTTTTTCATAGCCATATGTTAATTTATAAAATGTGATTATAGATGCTAATTTTGAGGGAAGATGTCAAAATATGTATTATTTATATACTTAAATACGATTAGAGCTGATCACTTTGAAAATGATAAAATATTCATAGATGGAGATCACTGTTTTCTAAAATAATAGTATGCAGTCATTCAGGAAGATAAAGAACAGAGACATTGTCTGGAAACCTTTCTTGCATTTCCTTTAAGGATGGATAAAGCCATTTGAAATGAAAAACATACATATTCAAAACTACAATGATAAAAATAGAATATATTTGAAATTTTTTTTTAGGAAAATGGTTATTTAAACCAGTGATTATGGATATTTAAGTGTGTGTGATGGTGGGGCCATTAAAAACATATAAACAACTATATCAAACTAAATATATATACCCTATTCTAAAATGATGCTGTCATTCACTTAATGAGTTGGTATTAGATAGCTGGAATATATCCTTAAGTGTTACAGGGAAGGACAAATTTACTGAAAATAATTGATTTAGATGTGTAGTGTGTCAGACGAAAGCAATTATTACTGTTGGACTAAAAAATAAATCTAGAAAGAAACCAGAAAGAAAATCAGAAATATTTAAAAATCAATATTTTTAACATCTAACCTAGAAACTTTAGAATTTAGAAGAAAAAAAATCAACCACAAAGGAATAAAAACTTTTATTTACAGAAATGTAAAGCTTCCAAATTTCAAATTGTATAAAATGATAAACTAATAAAATAATATCAATAGTAGCGAATAAAATAGACATTGGATTAAACTTTTAAAGTTGGTATGGTTGGATTGAAGGAATTTGGTTGTTTCCTTCACCATTTATTTTTATTTGTTTCTTTCTCTGGTCTTATTGTGATCTCTGTTGCTGCATTAACATCTGCAACTCAGGACCCTCTAAAGATACCTTATTGAAAGCACAAAGCTGCCAGGTTTTGGTGAGGTGATCCTCATTTGATGAAGCACCAATGTTGAGAACACTAGTCACTGTCACAATGATGCTGCTATCTTCTCTAAGGGTACTGCTGAGAATGGAGAAAAATTAATGGCTAACAGTTAAAGATAATTTACTACGCTTACTGTGTATCAGTCACTGCGTTCAACACTTTGCCAGGATCTCCTAACAGCCATCCTGGGATACAGATTCTATCATCAACTTATCATCATTGTATAGATGAAGATATTGGGAATTATCCAAGATCATACTGATAACAAATGGCAGATCCAGGATATGGGTCCAATTGTTATTGGACTAAGCCTGTGCTCTGTGCTGCTTTCACAGCTGATATACTTTCCAAATCTCTTCACCACCGTATGTATATATATCTTGATAACTAATGAAGCCATCATTGCCTCTGCTGACACTTGTTTCAGCTGTGCTCTCCTTCAAGCCACTCTCCGTCTCAATTGTTTAAGTCTCAGTACATTAAACCTTAACACTCTCCTCATCCATTAACTCTTACCATATGCCATTAATGAAACATCTCCTTTGGTTGTACTTTTATTTGCAGTATTTATCTTTAGAACTTAAGACATGGTAAAGGAGCCTAAGCTGATAACAAACATGGCAGATAGTCACGATGTTTTCTCAAAATTCCCTTTCTCCATTTTCTTCTTCCAAGAAAATCTGTGAGTCCTCCATGAAAAGAGATGGGAGGACCATTATCTTTCAGATATGTCTGGATTCTAAAGTGAACTCAAGGTATATTCAAGCTAGCTAACCAAAACTGCTAGAGTACACCCCTAGTTTGTACTATAATGTTAATATAGTATTTACACAATATTAAATGTTATAGCTTAATATAGTGTTAATTAATTTAATAAGCATTAATTAGTAAAGTTTAATATAATATACATACAAGTTTATGTATAAATTCTTACTTATTTGGGAATTTTGACTAATTGCCTGATTCTCTTGATCTTTAATTTTTTAGTTCACAGCTAAATAAATTGTCTAATTCTCATTCTTATGCCAATATTGGACAGAAATCTAAAACTGATTTTTTATAAAATATGTTTGTAATTAATATCTTTCTAAAACTTAGCTACATGATTTAGTATTTTAGATAAAAATATTAAGGATATACTACTTAGTGTTCTTGTTAAAAGCATGAGTAAAATAAAGTGCTGAATACGAATGTGCTGAAAGAAATACGAATACCTTAAACTTAGAAGTAAATTGTTCTGTTTGGTAAACTTTTAATAGAACTCTGCCTCTGCACATGATGTTCTTTTAGAAACACATTTACTGTATTTCTCAAAGTTGACCTGAATTGTATTATTCCTGTAAATTATCTTGTGATTTCTTGCAGTGCTGTTCTTGCTATACAGGAGTTTGCATGGGAAATAGTGAAAATAGAACAAAAATATTTTTCTTTAAGACTGGAAGAAATATTATATAAAGGATAGAAACTTTTTTCCCCTAGAATAAAGAAGACTAACCTGAGGATTCTTACCTAAGATGTTTTAATGCTAAGTTGTGCAGACTTTACAAAATGCTTTGCTTGATTCCCGTTTTTGGGTCATGGAAACAGACCATATTCCTCCGGGTAAAATGGGTTATTTGCCCCAAAGGAATAAACTGTCCAATGGACAGTCATATATGGAACAGGAAAATTTAGGACCTAAAAGCCTGCTTTGTGAGAGAGACCACCGACTGGAGAGAGAAAAAATATCTCCTTCCTCCTTCTAATGTGGAAAGTTAGTTTGGTCAACATGCTAAGAGATGGCCAGAAAGACCTGAGACACTTCCATGATTGTAGCATGAAAAATAAAACGTGAGCTCTTCTTTGTCATGTAGAGAGACACAAAAAGCCGGGTAAGGAGGTGACTTGGAAAGAGACCTATATTGGGCTTGAGACTATGTAGTACTTGTAAGTTATTTTTTATTGTAATTCTTTTCTGCTATGGGAAAGTGTTTAGCATTAGTTTATTAAATGAGTTAACTTTGTTCTGATTTTTTTCTGAAAGAAATTAGGGTTATTCTTGTGCCTAAATTTGGAGTGAAGTATGCGTATAAAGAGTCCTATGTTCTCTATAGACCTGTGACCACTCTTTGGGCATGGTAACCTATCAGTCTCACAAAAGCCAGAGACAAAGGCAGCTATAGAAGCAAGAATAGGAAATCAGAACTAAAGAACCCACAGGACATGTTTTGAGCATGCATAAATCAGGACACCAATAAATGTAAAAACTAGATGATGAGTAAAACTGAGGCGGCCCAATTTCCTCAGATGAAAATGGTATGGATTCAGGAGATCCATGACTTTGTGATTTGGAGCTTATACATCTAAATTTTCCTCTAGCAAAGAGGCTCAAATGAAAATTATATGAAATTGCTTTCTATAGTACTTTTCCTCTATCTTCACTGTTCTGAAAGGAAGCTAATATGATGAAGCAGCTGAATAGAGGCAGCATGAAGAGTTGTTAAAGAATGGGACTGTAATAAGACAATTTTACCTATATGTAAGGTAAATTGGTAGCAAAGTTACCTGGGGGAAAATAGCATCAGACTAGTGACTGAGAAGGAAGAAATATATACAAAAAAATTTCATTTCTGACAAGCAGAAATGTTGGGATTGCATAACATGAGCTTTGAAGGGAACAGTTCACTATTATTTGTTGACTTTTTCCATGGTCTCTAAACAGCTCAAGATATGAAAGAGAAAAAAAATAAAAAAAAGAACAAGTTTCCTAAAGGCTGAAGAGTGAAAAATGAAAAGACACTATCAAGTGTGAAGGAAATTCAACATCTCTTTAAGTGGTTGCTCATATTTTAGGAATAAAACAAATCTGGAATATGCCCCTAGAATGCATTGCCATGCTGTTCTTTTGCCTTTTAGTACTACTCCTTTAAGAAGTGTCACCACTCCCACTCCACTTGACTTGTTTGAGACAATCAATCAGAACATGGCACCTTTTCTCGAACCCAAATGCATAGATAGTAACAGAAGAGGCATGGCTGCCATGTTTTCCTTGCTTTCCAAGCTCACCAGTGGGATTTTTCACCTGAGTACAAGAATTCTGATTAAACATACATGAGACTTTTGATGTCTGTTTATAAGGAAATCAATGAAAGTGCTTCAAAAAGGGTTTTGATGAGCTCTTGAATTTTCTGAGTTATTATATATTTGTAATATACTTAGATACATATATATTCTTTCTAATAGTTATTAATCTCTTTATTTGGTCTTGTGAAAAACTATTAAATCCTCTAATAACTGCTTACTGTTTTATTTTGCTAGAATTTCCCAAAATCCTCTACTACTGTTCAAAATCAAGTAACCTTATTTAATAGAAGATATGATACAAATGCTATAAAAAACTCATAAGGATGACCAGAGGGTGAGGAACAAACTGTCAGAATAGAATCCTCCCACAAATGAATCAAAAAGACATCTACATGTGGAAAAATTCTCACAGAGTAGCTACTGAATGCTGTCAGAAGATCTTATACAACCAAAGCTTCAGAAAGGATTACCACATAACTGGGTAAAATGAAAGAAAAAAAGTGGGGGGGGGGGATTGGGGCAGTACCTGCACCCTTGGGAGGGAGCTGTGAAAGAGGAAATGTTTCCTCACCCTGGGAACCTCCTTCACCAGCTGTGAAGTAAACCTGGACAGACAGGAAGCTTCAGAGACTCAGAGGATGGTGCACCAGCTGGCTTGTAGCTACCAGGCAGAGAGAGACCAGCACAGACAGTCCTAGCCACCTTGCTGCACTTACCAGCCCAAGACTAATGCCTGCAGGTATGCACAGTGTCTGGGTGCTAAAACTCAGTCTTCAGTGGACAGACCCAGGGAGAGGACTCAGTTTAGCTGCGTGGAGACAGTCTGAAGTGCCTGGAGTATGGTCCAGGCTGCAACTAGGGGTGTGCACAGAACGGAGTCCAGGTCCACCATGCGAGCCCGATTGTCAACACACATGTTAATGAAGGGGCGTGACCCTGACATAGCAGCCTCATTTGCAGCATGTGAAGTTTCATCACTATGAGCACAAGGAGTGCACAAGCACCAGTAGGTTGCCTGCACTGCAGAGGTGGGGCTGAAATCTGAGCCTATACCTGGTGCTCCCACAGTGGGTATAGGTGCATGACTTTGGTGGATTTACACCAGCGGCTTTGTGAGCACAGCACCTGGAGGACATTCAAGCTGATTATTGGCAGTCCTGTAGGTGAGGTGGGTCCTGTGCCAGCAGCAGCAGGCTGGGCAGGCGCATACATGAGGAAGCAGGGCTGAAATCTGAGCTGATTCCTGGCATTCCCACAGCAGGTGCAGTTGAATGGCTTCTGTGCATCTAGGCTGGCAGCTCTGTGAGCACAGCATCTGAGAGACACCTGAGCTGATAACTGGCTTTCCCACAGTAGAGGCAGGGCCAAAGGCAGTACCATCAACAGTGTACCTTGTGAGTGCACACACCAGGTGGTGGCAGGTGATATCACAGAGCACATGTACCAGTGGACAGCTCCTGTGGTGAAACACACAGTGGCTCCTTTCCCAGCCAGAGTGCTCCAGTCCCACCCATCATATACTGTAGCTTAGAACCGGATCTGGGAGCTTCTACTGCAACAACTGGGGAGCCAACCTTGCCCCTGACAACCACAGAGCAAAGAGGTTGCCTTATTCAACATTCAGTGCAGGCTCTGGTCACCACAACACCAATCAACTCCCCCCATTAAGGGGATAATTGCTAGCACACACTGAGCAAAAATGTGGCAGGCATCCATACTAAAAACAGCCCTCACACCAAAAATATTAGACTCATGCAGGCTACACAGGGATATTCCCACATAAAAACAGTCTATCAAGACCACAGGAGATAACTTTTCCTCTTAATTAATAGTCAGAGAAATACAAATGAAATGAAGAAGCAGAGGAACCACTCCCAATTAAAAGAACAAGAGAAATTCCCTGAAAGAAAAAAACAATGAAACAGACCTCTCCGGTCTACCAGACACCAAATTTAAAAAGGAGGTATTAAAAATGCTGAAGAATGTAAGAAAGACTATAGATGGAAATGCAAATCACTGTAACAAGGATCTAGCAACTATAAAGCGGAGTCAATCAAAATTAGACATCTCAATTGCTAAAATGAAAACCAAGCCAAAGCCAATAAATAGTAAACTAAATAAGGCAGCAGAACGAATAAGTGATTTGGAAGATACAATAATGGAAATCAGCTAATCAGAACAGCAGACAGAAAGACAAATTAAAAAATGGAAGAGGGCTTCCCTGGTGGCGCAGTGGTTGAGAGTCCGCCTGCCGATGCAGGGACACGGGTTCGTGCCCCGGTCGGGGAAGATCCCACATGCCGCAGAGTGACTGGGCCCGTGAGCCATGGCCACTGAGCCTGTGCGTCCGGAGCTTGTGCTCCGCAACGGGAGAGACCGCAACGGTGAGAGGCCCACGTACAGCAAAAAAAAAAAAGAAAAAAGAAAAAAGAAAAAAAAATGGAAGAAACACATAAGATCTATTGGATAATATAAAGCATGCCAAACTATGCATAATAGGGATTTCAGAGGGAGGAGAAACAAAAAAGGGGATCAAAAATGTATTTGAAGAAATTATTGCTAAAAACTCCCCAAACCTAAAGAAGGCAACAGATATCCAGGTACAGGAAGCACAGAGGGTCCTAAACAAGATGAACTCAAACAGACCTATACCAACATATCATAATTAAAATGGCAAAAGTTAAAGATAAACAGAGGGTTCTAAAAGCAGCCAGAGAAAAACAAAGAGTCAGTTACAAGGAAATCCTCATAAGGCTACCAGGTGATTTCTCTACAAAAACTCTGGAGGCCAGAAGGGAGTGGCAAGATACATTCAAAGTCCTGAAAGGGAAAAGCCAGCATTTTTGGTTACTCTACCCAACAAGATTACCATTTACAACTGAAGGAGAGATATAGAATTTATCAGACAAGCAAAAACTAAAAGAATACAGCAATACTAAACATTCTAAAAGAAATATTGAAAAATCTTCTCTAAATAGAAAGAAGCAAGAATATATAAGAAAGGGGAAATCACAATAGGAAAAGCAATATATAAAAAGATTGTAGATCACTTAAATAAGCCAGTACATAGAATAAAAAAAAAAGTAATAAAAAAATTTGTGAAATCGATTATAGCCACAATGAACAGCAAAAGACCCAAACAAAATAAGAAGTGAAAGAGAAGAAATAATATTCGAAGCACAAAAACACAAAAAGCCAAAAGAGAATATTGTGAACAATTATATGCCAACAAATTGGACAACCTAGAAGAAATGGACAACTTTCTAGAAACATACAGTCCACCAAAACTGAATCAAGAAGAAACATGTGACTTCCCTGGTGGCACAGTGGTTAAGAATCCACCTGCCAATGCAGGGGACATGGGTTTGAGCCCTGGTCCGGGAAGATCCCACATGTTGTGGGGCAACTAAGCCCATGCGCCACAACTACTGAACCTGCACTCTAGAGCCCGTGAGCCACAGCTACTGAGCCTGCATGCCACAACTACTGAAGCCCACATGCCTAAGAGCCCATGCTCCACAACAAGAGAAAGCCCATACGCAATAAGGAAGACTCAACACAGCCAAAAATAAATTTATAAAAAAGAGAAAAAAAAGAAGAAACAGATATTGGAACAGACCGATCACTAGAAGTGAAACAATGTGTAATTAAAAAGCTACAGTAATCAAAACAGCATGGTATTGGCACAAAAACAAACATATGGATCAATGGAATAGAATAGAGAGCCAAGAAATAAACCCACAAACCTACAGTCAATCTTCAACAAAGGGGACAAGAATACACAATGGAATAAAGAGAGTCTCTTCAGCAAGTGAAGTTGGGAAAGATGGACACCAAATGTAAATCAATGAATTTAGAACCCAGCCTTACATCATACACAAAAATAACATCAAAATGTCTTAAATAATTAAATATAAGACAGGACACCATGAAACTCCTAGAAGACAACATAGGCAAAATAATCTCTGATATAAATCATTCCAATGTTTTGTTAGGTCAGTCTCCCAAGGCAATAGAAATAAAAGCAAAAATAAACAATTGGGACTTAATCAAACTTATACACTTTTGCACAGCAAAGGAAACCATAAAAAAAACAAAAAGACAACTTACAGTTTGGGAGAAAATATTTACAAATGATGTGACCAACAAGGGATTAATTTCCAAAATATACAAATAGCTCATACAGCTCAATATCAAAAAAAACAAACAACCCAATCAAAAAGTGGGCAGAAGACCTAAATAGACATTTCTCCAAAGATGGCATAGATATGGCCAACAGGTACATGAAAAGATGCCCAATATCTCTAATTATTAGAGACATGCAAAACCTAATTACAATGAGGTATCACCTCACACCGGTCAGAATGGCCATCATCAAAAAGTCAACAAATAAATTTTGGAGAGGGTGTGGAGAAAAGGGAACCCTCCTACACTGTTGATTAGAATGTAAATTGGTACAACCACTGTGGAGAACAGTATGGAATTCCCTTAAAAAAACTAAAAATAGAGTTACTGTATGATCCAGCAATCCCACACTTGGGCATATATGCAGAAAAGACAAAAACTCTACATGGAAAAAATACATGCGCCCCAAAGTTAAGAGCAGCACTATTTACAATAGTCAAGACATGGAAGCAACCTAAGTGTTTATCAACAGACGAATAGATAAAGAATTAGTGGTATATATATATATATATATATATATATATATGCAATGGAATATTATTCAGTCATACATTTTGATGATATTTTCCTTTGATGTGCAGAAGCATTTAATTTGATGTAGTCTGACTTGTTTAGTTTTGGCTTCTGTTGCTTTTGCTTTTGGTGTTGTATCCAAAAAAATCATCGCCCACATCAGTGTCAAGAAGCTTATTGCCTATGTTTTCTTGGAGTTTTACAGTTTTAGGTTTTATGTTCAAGACTGTAATCCATTCTGAGTTGATTTTTTATATGGTGTAAGTTAATAGTCCAGTTTCATTCTTTTGCATGTGCCTGTCTAGTTTTTCCAACACTATTTATTGAAGACATTGTCTTCCCCCCATTGTATATTTTTGGCTCCTTTATCCTAAAGTAATTGACCACATATGCGTGGGTTTATTTCTGGGCTCTCTATTCTGTTCCATTCAAGAAAATAGACATTTTAAAGCTCCTCTTTCAGAAGTTCACCTAGGAGTTTACTAATTTTGTGGCACATTTTTATTAGACAATGAGAAATTAGATAATGAGTTACTAGAAGAATTCAAATATTATTTTACATTTCACTACAAGGTGAAATGTAAATGTCATCATTTTAATCCATATGCGCTCTCTCCTAAACCATATTTTTGTATTGAAATAAATCAGAGCCAATTTTCATATATAATAGTTTCAAAAACATGGAAAGTTAAATAATACCAATGGTATAGTTCCCAACTTGCTGCTGTAACAGATTGTTAGAAACTTAATGGCTTAAAACAACACAGATATATTATTTACAGTTCTTGAGGTCAGAATTCTAAAATGAGTCTTATGGCCAAAACCAAGGTGTCTGTAGAATTTCATTCTCCTTTAGGTTCTGAAGAAAAATTCATTACTTTACCTTTTTCAATTTCTAGAGGATACTTGCATTCCATGTTTTATGGCCCGTTTTTCATCTTCAGAGTATGTCACCTCTCCTCCTTCTGACTGATATTCTTGCCTACCTTTTATAAGGTCCCATGTGATTGTATTGGGCCCACTTGGATAATCCAGGATTATCATCCAATCTCAAGATCCTTAATATAATCACATCCACAGAGTCCCTTGTACCAACCTTACACATTGTGGGGTTGAAAATAAACTCTGGAGAGCCATTATTCAGCCTACTATATTCTTTCTACCCTTAAAAAGTGGGGTGTGCAAATTATCACAGTAAAAATGAATTAAAAAATACCACCACAGTGTTAGAATGCTGTCAACACAATTCCTTTTCAATATTCCTATTTTAAAACTTTACAACAGACCAAATTATATAGGAAAGAATGTCATTAGCTGCAAGGCAGTTTGTTGGAGGGGTCAACAGCACAACTGCTGTATGTACTTGAATAATAGTAAGAACATGAGACAGAAATAGTTTGAACTAATTGCACATTCATGAAATTACAAACATTAGGAGTGAAACTTAAAAATAGTAAATAAAGCAAGTTTAGGTAGTTGGCAATATTGCTGAAAAAATGAATAAAGAAATAAATGTTTGGAATGATATTAATGAGATAAAGGAATAGTGAAAGCAAAAAGATTAAATCATTTTAAATCTGGAATGAATATATTTTTAATAATTGGAAATAGCTTTTTGCCTTCATTTTTAAGGCATATATATTAAGGTATAATTTGCATAAGACAAACTAAATGGAAATTTGTTGAAATGAAAACAAAATTCTGTTCTGCAAATGGCATTGGTAAGTGAATGAAAAGGAAAGAGAGTGAGAGAAAATATTTACAAGTCACATATCAAAAAAAAAGGACTTGTATTCAAAAATATACAAGAAACTCCTAAAACACAAAAATAAGAAACAACCCGATTAAAAAGAAGGTAGAAGATCAGAAGACACTTAACTAAAAAAGATTAACAAATATCAAATATGCATATAAATGATACTCAACATAGGTTTGTATTAGGAAAATGCAAATTAAAACAAAAATGAGATACCAATATACACCTATCAGAATGATTAAAAAAAAAACAACAACAAAAAAACAGACAATTCCAAATGTGGGTAAGGATACGGAGCAACATGAACTATTATTTAACGCTGGTGAGAATGCAAAATTATACAGTCCGTTTGGCAGATAATTTGACTGTTTCTTGCAAACAACATAATCTTACCATATAATCCAGCCACTCTAGTCTTAATTTTTACTCAACTGATTTGAAAACTATGTTCACATAAAACTTGAACAAGAATATTTATGGCAGCTTTAATCATAGTTGCCAAAAACTGAAAGCAACCAAGATGTCCTTAATAGGTAAACAGAAAAACACACCGTGGTTCATCCACACAATGGAATATTAGTCAGCAATAAAAAAGAATGAGCTATCAAGCCAAGTAAAAACATGAACAAACCTTTAATGAGATAAAGGAATAATGAATGCAAAAGGAAATAATATTTTAAAATCTGGAGTGAATATATTTTTAAGAATTGAAAATAATTTAAATATTTTACTTTCAATATTTACAGTATGTATATTACTGTAATGGGAAATGAGGATAAAGGCAGTATAAAAAGTCTACATACTCTATGATTACATTTATATGAAATTATGGTAAAGGGAAAATGGTATAAAGACAGTAAATATATCAGCAGTTTGGAAAAGGGGCAAGAGGCTTGAGTAGTGAAGCGTAGGGGATTACTTAAGGCAGTGAAACTATTCTGTATTATTCTGAAATGGTGGATACATTACACTAAGACATTGTCAAAGCTCATAGTAATTTATAGAACAAAGAGTGAATCTTAATGTATGTAATTCAATAAAAATCATTTAGGGATTTGAGGGATTCCAGGATAGAATATAGATAGTGACAAAAATCTAAGTGTAATAAATAATGTCCTAAGTGATACTGAAATGAGTAGAGTTTGTATGAATCAAGGCAAAAGAAACTGCACGTAAGAACTATACTCTAGTTGATAACACTGTTTCCCACAAAGGTATGGATTAACAATTCTGAAATCATTATATGAATATACTGTACTTGGACAATTAAGTAAGTAGGTAGTGAATGATGAGAGACAGGTTTCTCACAAGTAGAGTGTGAGATTACTGACAAGCAAGGGGATGGGCTAGAGTGATGTGGTATAGATTAGAGTTGAATTCCTAAGTGTGAACTCAGAGAAATATATCTGACAGAGAAATATATCTACATTAATAATAATATAGTTTGCGTATATACACTGGTTCACAAACACATAGTTTTTAGCTTTGTTAGCTGTGAGAATCTGGGAGTAATAAAACCCTGTAGCAACAAACACTCTCAGTGCTCAGATCTTGGTTTATAATAGTTTTCTCCAATAAAAGGAACAAGGGTTCTTCAGAAAATGGCTGTTTCTAGGGCTCATTCAAGGAAAATACAAGATGAGCTGAAGCATCTTGTGGAGCCAGAGAGTAAGGAAGTGCTCAAAATAAACCACAATGTTAAAGGTAGGGCAAAAAGATACGAGAGACAACTGAAAGAGCTTCTAGGCAAAGTTTAAATATTTTGAGCAAAAGTAAATGATGTAGTAGTGGTTATAACCAAAATTATAAAATAAATATGCATGAGTCTATACTGATGTAAATAATTGAATAAATAAATAAATGAGAGAGAACATACAAATCTCCCATGCAGAAGAATTTCAAAAAATTATTTATATACATCACCCTTAAGAATGTGGATTATAATTCCCAACCCATTAAGTGTGGCCTGATTTTCTTCACAGAGTACGGTAGTGGGAGGAGGGTAATGTTACAGTGGAGAAATCATATAAACAAACACTACTTCACCTCAGCCAAGTGATCAAAGTTAACATCCTCAGCCATCTCAGGGTGATACTGTGATATGGTGTGATGAGAAAGGCATTTTCCTATGTGGTCTTCCACCCAAGAACTCCCAATCCCAGTCTAAGGATAAAGAAAATATCAGATGAACCCTAACTGGGGACATTATACAAAATATTTAATCAATAGTTCTCAAAGCTGTCAAGGCTATATAAAATAAAGTATGAGAAATTGCTGCAATTTAAAGATCTCTAAGAGATATGATGTCTAAATATAATGTGGTATCCCAGATGGAGTACTGGGCAGAAAAAGGGCATTCGGTAAAAAACAAGGAAATCCAAGTAAAGCATGGACTTTAATAATAATGTGTCAATAGGAGTTCATTTATTGTAATAAGTGTATCATACTATTATAAAATGTTATATAGGGAGTACTGGGTTGGGGTATGTTATAACTGCCTGAAATATCTTTGCAACTGTATTATAAATCTAAAACTGTTCTAAAATAAAAATTAATTAACATAAATTAATTAGCCTGGAAAACTATTTGGACCTCCCTCTCATCATTTTTTTTTCCATTGAGTAAATAGGCTATCTAGGAAATTCAAATTATTTAATGATAAATTATTTTTTCACATTGTGGTAAAAATGTACATAGCAAAAAATTTACCATTTTAGCAATTTGAAGTGTACAGTTCTGTGGCCAATCACCACCATTCATATCTAAAACTTTTAATATTCTGTTCTCCTATCCCTCAGGGTCCTGAAACCTCCATTATAATTTCTGTCTCTCATATAAATGGAACCCTATAATATTTGTGTCTGGCTTATTTATCTTAGCATAATGTCTTCAAGGTTCATCCATGCTGTAACATGCATCCAAATAGCTCCTTTTTTAATGCAGAATAATATTCCATTGTATGTGTACACCATATGTATTTATACATTCATCTTTTAATGGACATTTGTGTTGTTTCCATCTTTGGGCTATTGTGAATGAAGCTGCTGTGAACATTGATGCATAAATATCTCTCAAGTCTCTGCTGTCAACTCTATCAAGTATATACCCAGAAGTGGAAATGCTGAATTATTCAGTGATTGTGTTTAACTTTTCGAAGATTTGAAATGGTGATATACAAATATATCTCAAATCCCTGCTTTCAGTTTTTTTGAGTATAAACCCAAAAGTGGAAATGCTGAATTACATGGTAATTGTGTGTTTATGTTTTCAAGGATTTGCCATAGAATAATAAGTTATTTTTAAAAAGAGTTAACCCACCTGAGAAATATAGACATTATGACAAGAAAAGAGGCTAAGAGAGATAGAATGGAGACAAAAACTCTCCAGAAAAAATGCTGTCCTAAAGCAAAGGAAACTTGTAGCTAAATATTATAGAATGTCTTAAAAGATCAAGAAATCGCTTTAATGAAGATCATAGAGTAGACATGAAAGAACACAGAGCAGAGAAGGTGTAACGAAGGTCGAAATAAGATATGAGTTTGAAGGCCTGACTTTATTAATTGAAAGAGAACATCTTAGGTCAAGATTTATTGACTCTTAGTTGTAAAAACAGAAACAAATTGTATTACTTTTTATGGGATATTGAAAATAAAGAGAATAAATTATTTGCACCTTTTCCTCTGTTAAAAAAATCTAAGGAAGTTATAAGTATAATAATCATACTCAGAACTGCATATGACAGCTCTAGTTCATATATGTTGTCCAGAGTAAATATATGTCCCTTTTAACTCCCAAGATTTCCCGATTTGGATAATAAATCAAATGTTCATCCAAGTCAAAAAAGAAAATATCAGCTTGGGCTTAATTTTTTCCACAGCCATTCACAGAACCAGTAGGGTGGAAAGATCTTAAAAGATTTCATAAAGACTTTTGTAAACTGTAGAATTGAAATTAATATTTTCAGCTTTGGTATTCTGATGAATAAGCAACCAAAATATAGTCTAAATAGGGTACTTGAGTTGATGTAGTTTCTTCCTGAATAAATATACAGCCAAAATCACCTCAAACAGAAAAAATGCTAAATAATCCAATTATCTCTTTATATACTTTTTAAATTGAATTTTAATGGAAATAAAATACCCACATGACAACTGAAAATCAAGAATATGTGTATGTATTTAATCCTCTTAACTTTATAACATGTTACTCTTTTTTTATCAATTCTGCTCGCTCTGTATTATAGTTGGTCTTTTCCTGTTTTTAAAGTATGCATTACATTTCTAAGAAACAGGGAAATTACCTCATTACTGTTACTACCTATCAGTATATAGCATATGCCATCAATAGTTGATATGAATTAACAGTGAACATATTAACTCTAGCCAGAATAATACAAAAGAAAAAATGTATATCCTCCATCCAACCATCACACTTGATATTTGACTATAAGTTTACAGAGGATATTAGGTCCACCAAAACTTGAATGTCTTACATGCCCAGAAAGTGCCATTAGTCATTATAATATTTTGTACCAAATTTGAAAGAGCAAATATGATGATCATTTTAATCAGAGACATGAAATTCAGTTGACTTTGAACCCAGACCCCCCAAATAACTATGAGGATACTGTTAGTACTGTCTTCATAGGGGTTTGATTCTTATGGTGTGAGTCAATATGCATATGTTGTTGAATTATATCTGAAAAATAATAAATACCCCATCAGTATTAGCTATTATTACTATATTAACCACACTCAATGACAATTTATTGAAGTTCCTCCATGTCTGGCAAAATTTCCAGCATTATATCAATGAACAGAACAAAAATTCTTCCCACTGTGGAGTTTTTCTAGTGGGATGAGTTGGAGAAAAATAATACAGACAATAAAATATTAAATAAGTACATCATATTTCTTATTGTATAAGGCTAAGAAAAACTGAATTAAGATTGAGCAAGATATATCTGGATCTCTATATACTACTTTTACAATTTCTTCTGAGACAGTAATTATTTAAAAATAAAAAGTTAAAAATAATAATCATTTAACATGTATAGTGAGGTATGTATGGTTGAAAGAACAGAGTTGGGAATGACTGCACTTTTAATTACAGTAGTCAGAATAAAACTCACTGAGTAAATATCGTAAGTTGGACACAAATAGAACAGTAGAGAGCTAATGAATTAATGAACTAGAGAGACCATTTTTATTCCCAAATATTCAAATTTATTCATTTATTTCTTTACTTTGGCAGTATGCAAGCCAAACAAAACATCTGCAGACTGTGTTCTGTTTATGTACCATTGTGTTTGACCTCTAATTTAAAATAGGAAATACCTCAGAGCAACTTCATTCTAAATTTAGTCTACTAGCTTTCAACACATTTGTTTAGTCAGTGAATAAGTAGTTACATGTGAAAAGAATACTTGAGGCTAATTTTTACCTCGACTCTGCTCTTGATTCAACCTAAACATCTACATGCAAGATTTTTTCAAGTTAGTATAAATGTGGTTGAAATATGTTAGCTCTTCTTTGAGTTATTAAATAGACCTCTTAACTAGTTACTTTGCTTCCAGGCTCTCTCTTTCCAGCTCTCTACCAGATAAACCTTTTAGACTAAATATATGATTGGTTTACTCACTTGATCACAAACCTTCAGTAGTTTATCTGTGGTCTACTGAATCAAATTCAAATGCCTTTATCCCTACCATTGGGTCTCTCTTCTCCTACATTTTGCCCCAGCTGCACTTTTAAATGACATGCCATTTCTTGCACATCATGTAGACTGTGGCATTATTCACCCATGTCTTGCTTCTGTTATTTTTCCTGGAATGTTAATCAACTCTATCTTTCTGTGGCAATGATATCCTGTTTCAGCACTGTATATGCAATTGTGTGTGATTTTTCCCACACCAAAATAATCAACTCTAATGAAGTATTACATTTATTTGTCAATACTCACAACTATATACTTTGGCTTACATTGTAATTCCTCTTATTATTGATTTCTATTCTTTGTGAGTTTGAAGAATGTTTGCAAATGGAAAATTCATAGTTTTTATTTGTTTACCACTCAGAACCAATCTCAAATAGAAAAGGTGCTAAAGATAATTTATAACAATATAAGGAGAGAGTGGTTCAAGATGGCGGCATAGGAAGAGCCGGAAGTTACCTCCTTCCATGGGCACAACAAATACACACCTACATATTGATCAATTCCCTCTGAAAAGAACCTGAGGACTAGCTGAACACTTGCTCCACAGCAAAGGATAAAATGGCCGACATCAAGACGGGTACGAGAGGCAGAGAGATACTCACCAAAAACTCCACCCATAGCACAGCAGCACGCAAATGGGAGGGATCTCACTAGACAGGTGCTTCTCCCAGAGGACCAATGGGCTGGCGCCTCACATCAGACACCCTGGGCCCAGGGATCTACACTGGTGAGACAAGCCCCTAAATGACAAGGCAGATAATGTCCAAGGGTCCCAAAATGCTATAGAAAACTTATATAAACTTTAAGCCCCTCCTAACTGTCTTGCATGTGGCATCACTCACCCTGAGACTCAGTGAAATAAAAGTGTTAAAAGTGCAGAAGCTATATGTGAAGGAGTGTCATTTGCAAATCTAAAAGCATCAGCTGGAGGGGCAGGGAAAGGCAGAAATGTTCCCTGACATGGAGGCATTGGCAGACACCACTGTTGCGTGCCCCATTCCCCACCTAACCTGCTGGCACAGGTGGGTGAGTGATAGCAGCACCACCCTCCCACACTGCTGAAGCCAAAGATATCCAGCGTCTTACGCACTCCTCCAACCGCAGTCTGGGAGAGGAAGGTGTGAATGGTCCCAAATTTCTCCTGCTGCCTAGCTAAGATGTAGTAGTGAGGGTAGCTACAAAAACTCCTGCACCCTAGCTGGGGCCGTTGAGCATAAGCAGTCCTGCTTCCAACCTGTTCCCACCCTAAAGCCAATCCTGTGCCAGACAAGGCACTCTCATGCTGCATTGCTGAACTGTACTCCTGAATTGGGGGACAAGCCTGGGCCCCATGCACTGTCCAGTTACATAGCTAAAGCAAGGGGCATGTGCAGTCCACATGGGAAACACCCCTGGATCACCTGGCCCTGGTGGCCAGGGGGACTAGCCTTCCAGAGCTCCATGGGACTGTAACAATTGAAGACAGTTCTTAGCAGGCCACCACTTCTAGGGTACTTCAGACAGCAGACTGAAAAACAACTCCAGCCTTCCGTGAAAAAAAAACAAACAAACAAAAAAACAAAACTATTTACTTAGCCTGAAGTTCTACCCTGAAAGACAGGATTCAGGTTCCTCACATATCTAGGGGCTAATGAGGCACTCCCAGGGAAAGTAAGCAGAGAGACATCATCTTTGTATACACCCTTGGCCTCTCTAATGTTGGACAAGACTGCCCAGAAAGGAACTTATACAACTGTAAGAAGGCTGATTTTTGTTACTGTCACCTAGGGATAACTTCAGATCTCCTGGTCTGGAGACTAGCAGGAATTATGACTGCAGTCCCACAGGACTCTGTATATCTACATCCAATCAGCCAGATAGTAAGTGCTAAATAAGACTCTCCCCTTGAAACACTGACAGGACTTGGCATATTCTTAATAACAGGGGCATGTCAAGAATAAATCAGGCTGAATCCTTTGCAGAGCCAAGAAAGGTGAGTTCCCTGAGTCCTGCTCTCCTCTCACAGCAGCCAAGCTGTAATGGGCCTGGGTGGGTGCCCTGAGCCCTGCCCACCTCCACAGAGACTTAGCTAGAACTGGGAAGGATGAGTGCACCATGTCCTGCCCACCCCTCACCCCACACAGGAGCTAAGCAGCAACCTAGCCCAGGAGAGCACCCTAAAGCCGGCAATCCCTATGCCATAGCTGACCCAATACTTCTGTGGACAAGCACCCTGAGCACAATTCTTTCTGAATAGCAGCCGAGCTGCAACCAGGATGGATGAGTAGCACCCCAAGTCCTCCCCACCCCATGCAACTGGAAAAGTCAAACCCCATACTCCCCATGATGAGACTGGGCCACAACCAGGCCAGGTGAGTTTCCCAAATCCCACCCTCCCTACACAGCAGCTGAGGCGCTATCCGTCAGTGGGTACATAAAATACCCAGAAATGAATTTAACCAAGAAGGTGAAAGAACTTTACTCTGAAAACTACAAGACATTGATAAAACAAAATGAAAACAAAACAAGTAAATGGAAAGATATACTGTCCTCATGGATTGGAAGAATCAACATTGTTAACATGTCCATATTATCCAAAGCAATCTATAGATTCAATTTAATCCCTACCATGATACCAAGTCATATTTTATGGTACGAGAACAAATAATCCCAAAATTTGTATAGATCCACAAAAGACCCCCAAATAGCCAAAGCAATCTTGAGAATGAAGGACAAAGCTGGAAGTATCATTTCTAACTGTATTACCAAGCTCAAGAAAGCAAAACAGTATGGTACTGGTAAAAAAAACAGAGACATAGATCAATGAAATAGAATAGAGTGCCCAGAATTCACATTTATCTGGTTATTAAATCTATGACAAAGGAGCCAAGAATACAAAATGGAGAAAAGACAGTCTCTTTAATAAAGTGTTGGGAAAACTGAACTGCAACATGTAAAAGATTTAAACTTGACCACTTTCTTATACCACATACAAAAATAAACTTAGAATATATTAAAGATTTAAATATAAGTACTGAAATCATGAAATTCCTAGAAGAAAACATAGGCAATGTGCTCTTTGACATCAGCCTTAATGTTTTTTTTTGTTTTGTTTTGTTTTTTGGATATGTCTCTTCAGGGGAGGGAAACAAAAGCAAAACAATACAAGTGAAACTACATCAAACTATAAAGTTTTGCATAGGAAGGATACCATCAGCAAAACAAAACGGCAACCTACTTAATGAAAAAAGATATTTGCAAACTTTATATCCAATATATTAAAATATGTAAAGAACTCACACAATTCAGTGTCAAAAAACAAACAAACAACCTAACAACCTAATTAAAAAATGAGCAAAGGACCTGAATAGAAAGTTTTTTCAAAGAAGACATACAGATGGCTAACAAGTACATGAAAAGATGCTCAACATCACTAATCATCAGGGAATGAAAATCAAAACCACAGTGATGTATCACCTCACACCTGTCAGAATGACCGTTATCAAGAAACAACAAGTGCTGGGGAGGATGTGGAAAAAAGGGGACCATGTGCACTGTTGGTGGGAATCTAAATCAGTGCAGTAACTATAGAAAACACTATGGAGATTCTGCAAAAAAACTAAAAACGGAACCACCATAAGATCCATGAGTTTCACTTCTGGGTATTTTTCTGAAGAAAACCAAAACACATTTGAAAATATATTTGTATGCCTATGTTCATTGCAGCATTATTTACAATAGCCATGATATGAGAGCAACTTAAATGTCCACTGATAGATGAATGAATAAAAAGATATGGTATATATGTACGATGGAATATTATTCAGCCATAAAAGATAAGGAGGTCCTGAAATTTGTACTATAACAACATGGATGGACATAGAGGGTATTATGTCAAGTGAAATAAGTCAGAGAGACAAAAACAAATACCATATAATTTAACTTACATATGGAATCTAAACAACAACAAAATGAACAAACAAAACAAAACAGAAACTAACTCACAGATACAGAGAGCAAACTGCTGGTTGTCAGACGGCAGGGTGGTGGAGGGAGAGGTGAAATAAGGGAAGGGGCTTAAGAGTTTACAAATTCCAGCTATAAAATAAAGAAGTCATGGGGATCTAATGTATAGCATAGGGAATATAGTTAATAATACTGTAATAAATCTGTAGAGACACATGGTAACTAGACTTGTGTTAATCATTTCATAATATATAAAAATATCAAATCACTATATTCTATATCTGAAGCTAATATGTATATGTCAATTATGAAGTAATAAAAAAACAGGATATAAAAAAAGGATATTAAGAGGTACAAAATTCCAGTTGCAAAGTAAATGAGTCACAGATATGAAATGTATAGTGTGGGAAATATAGCCAATAAATATGTAATATCTTCATATGTGACATATCAGAACTCTATTTATTCTGGTGATCATTTTGAATTATATAGAGATACCAAAACAGTATGTGGTGTAACATAGTGTTATAGGAAAATTCTCTTCAAAAACAAACAAACATGAGCTGCTTGCAGCTCATGCAGCTCAATATCAAAAACAAACAAACAACCCAATTCAAAAATGGGCAGAAGACATAAACAGAAATTTCTCCAAAGAAGGTATACAGATTGCCAACAAACACATGAAAGGATGCTCAACATCACTAATCATGAGAGAAATGCAAATCAAAACTACAGTGAGGTATCACCTCACACCGGTCAGAATGGCCATCATCAAAAAAATCTACAAACAATAACTGCTGGAGAGGGTGTGGAGAAAAGGGAACCCTCTTGCACTGTTCGTGGGAATGTAAATTGATACAGCCACTATGGAGAACAGTATGGAGGTTCCTTACAAAACTAAAAATAGAACTACCATACGACCCAGCAATCACATTACTGGGCATATACCCTGAGAAAACCATAATTAAAAAAAGAGTCATGTACCACAATATTCATTGCAGCACTATTTACAATAGCCAGGGCATGGAAACAACCTAAGTGTCCATAGACAGATGAATGGATAAAGAAGATGTGGCACATATATACAATGGAATATTAGCCATAAAAAGAAGTGAAATTGAGTTACTTGTAGTGAGGTGGATGGACCTAGAGTCTGTCATACAGAGTGAAGTAAGTCAGAAAGAGAAAAACAAATACCGTATGCTAACACATATACATGGGAAAAAAAAAAGGTTCTGATGAACCTAGGGGCAGGACAGGAATAAAGACGCAGACGTAGAGAATGGACGTGAGGACACGGGGAGGGGGAAGGGTAAGCTGGGATGAAGTGAGAGAGTGGCATGGACATATATACACTACCGAATGTAAAATAGATAGCTAGTGGGAAGCAGCTGCATAGCACAGGGAAATCAGCTTGGTGCTTTTTGACCACCTAGAGGGGTGGTATAGGGAGGGTGGGAGGGAGATGCAAGAAGGAGTGGATATGGGGATATATGTATATGTATAGCTGATTCACTTTGTTATACAGCAGAAACTAACACAACATTGTTAAGCAATTATACTCTAATAAAGATGTTAAAACAAACAAACAAACAAACAAATTCATAGAAAAAGAGATCAGATTTGTTGTTACCAGGGGTGTGTGTAGAGGGAGGGAGAGAATAGGATGAAGGTGATCAAAAGGTCAAACCTCCAGTTATAAGATAAATAAGTACTAGGGATGTAATGTACAGCGTGATAAATATAATTAGCTCTGCTATAAAATAAATGAAAATTGTTAAGAGAGTTAATCCTAAAAGTTCTTGTCACAAGAAAACGTTTTTCTTTTTCTTTAATTTTGTATCTGTATGAGATAATGAATGCTCACTAAACTTGTGATAGTCATTTCATGATGCATGTAAGTCAAATTGCTATGCTGTACACCCTAAGTTTATCCAGTACTGCATGTCAATTATATCTCAATAAAAGTGAAAGAAAAAAGAGAGAGAAAAAAGGGTACTTTGAGAGTCCCAGTTCTTCTGTCCGTCTCCTTATGATTTAAATTAAACTACAGATAAAATTACTTCTTGATAGAGATACTTTATCTTGACATTGAAAGCTTTTCATGATGAAAGTAGCTCTGATTTATGCCATTAATATAGGAAGCAGGGGAAAAAAAGCAAAACAAGGTAGATATTACTCTGTAAATGATTATTGCTATTTATAGTTAGTGTCAGTTATAACTGGAAGAATTACTGCAACCCCATATAATATTTAGTTGCGAGAGAGAGGAAGGGAAAGAAGAAAGAAAAAGAAAGAAGGAAGGAAGGTAGGAGGAGAGACAGAAAACTGAGATGTGGGTTGCCCAATATCCCATCATTAAAAAGTGAAAAAAACTACAACTTCTTGTTCCAAGTATATTATTTCACAGGGATTTTCTCTTCAAAAGATTTGTTTTCTATATCCCATATCCAATACCAATTTTACATAAATAAGTCTAAAAACAGGCTCATACCCATTACAGAATAATTTATATCATATAAATTTTATCAATAATTCAGATTATATAAAAATTTAGATCCTATATTTCAAGTTCTTAATTATTTACATAGGTTAGCTCATATTTCAAATTCTTAATTCTCCTAAATAATTTTCCTAAATAGTAAATTTCAAAGTCATAGCTAGTCAGTAATTGATATTAGACATTTAAAAATAAGATATAACACTCTACTTCAAAGAATTTTTCATTTGTTCATTTTTTATTTTCACATGTGTCTTAGAGAGGATTTTATTTTCTCCTACTAAGCAATGGGGTAACCAGCTAATTCAAGAAGCTCACAAAAGCACAAACTGCATGAAGAAAAATAAGTGACACCTAGAAATTTAATAACAAAGCTGCAGAAAGTCAAAGACAAAGAGATTACCTTAAAAAAAGTCAAAGGTGGGATAGGGGGAAAAGACAGATTAGTTTCAGTGAGGGATAATTCTTCCAGTAACTGAGTTCTCAACAGAATCATTGAAAGGAGTCAATGGGTCTGTTAGTTATTTCTATGTACTGAATGAAAATAACCCTCCACCTAGCTGTGAAAAAACATCTTTCAAGAATGAGAGCAAATAAAGACATTTTTAGATGAACAAACCAAATTATAGTAACAACCAAGAGATATATAATACATTTCAAGACTATGACATAGATAGAAGAAAACTAATACTAGATAGAAGCTTATGGTAGAACAAATTATGAAGATTAAATCAATGACTTGGTAAAAATAAATATGTAAGGAAATCTGAGTGTTCCTTGCACAAAGATTTTATAGTATTTATTATATAGAATTAAAGTACCTGACATAGTTGGGATACAAATTGGAAGGATATAAATGGAGTCAAAGTCTTCTAAACTACTTGCAGCTTTGGAAAGCAAGACAAAGATAAGAAAATAAACTTCAGTAAGTCAGAAGTTCATGTTTTAATTTCTTGAGTAAAGAAGGTCTACAAAAAAATTGAAAGAAAACAACTTAGTTGATGAAACACGGAAAGCTTTCACTTGGGATTTAGGAAAGAGGAATGGATGCCCTCACTCTCCACTTGTACTCAACATGATACCAGATAACCTAGTTAGAGCAGGATGCCAGGAATATGAAATGAACTACAATAACAGAAGAGGAAAACAAAAGAGAAAAAAAAGCTGCTATTACCATGGGCATCAAATTTGAATACTAGAATTTTCCAATCTCCGTGGTCAAGTTGTTCTCAATAGTACACATTTTTGCCAGATTCCTTTTTTAAATAGTTGGATGTCTCAGACTAGTGAACATGGGGATAGCTAGGATGAATGCTGATGCCCATAATCTTTGAGGGGTTAATCTTAAGAATTTGTCTCAATTCCATTGGTCTCTCTCTAAAATAGGATAGATATTCTTTTTGCAAAAATTTCTCCTAGTAGATTGTGCTGTTATATCATTGTCAGAAGTAGTTACATTGTCACATTGTACCTGTAATTACTTTATAAGAAAAAAACAGGAAAAGTTTAAAATAAAGAAAACAGAAGACAAATAAATCTTTTTTCCAATAAATCTTTTCTACTCTGTTATGGAAACACCTCACATAGGTAAAGAGGACAAAAGGAATATCAAACACTCAGAAACCTTATTTATGTTGCAAATAATTTATTTTTATAAGAACTGTATGTTTATAGAATAGGTAAACTGCAGCTGAAACTTTCACAAGCAAAGCATACTGAAATTGAGAGCAGTACTGTTTTGATGAAATATTCCCTCTCAGAAAAGAGTCACACTTCTGTGAATTAGGTTATATTGTTAAAGATAAAGAAGTACTTTCTAGTCAAATAGCTCACAGTGCTTTGACTAAAGGCTGTTTGACCATAATATATAATGCAAAAACATCAGAAAGCATCTACTAAAGATAGAGCCCTCTAGGTATATTTCAGTCTCATTAAAAATAAAAACTAGAACTAAAATAGTATTGGGATACAGTAAGAAGACCCAGAATGAGTCTTAATTCTCATGCTTACTTATCATGATTCACATTAATACCTGAGCCTAAATTCCCTCCTCTAAGATTGGAGAATAATTGTTCTTCAATGGCCTACCTCTGCAATGATTATCACAATAAAAACTAAGTAAAATGGAAAGTATTTTGCTAATTATAATATTGTATAATCACTAAAATTACATTAAATAATGAAACTTTTGAATAAGAAAAATATATAAATGTAACATTTCATATATAAAATGTTACATTGTTATCTGTAAAGTACTATGATTCCCTGTACAAAAATATTTGAACAGTCTGAACTGTTATTACTATCTGGAATTACAGGGTTTACACTAAAACCTAAATGATTAAATAGGGTCAAATTGAGAATTTTATTTTAAGTTCATTTTGTTTCTCACTATGTTATATACTAGTCTTGACATGGTTGTAACAACAAATTAATACATTTCAGTACTCTTTTGCAGTGGGACTCTTTTAGTGGAAGCATGATTGTGATTATGAAGGGATCCCTATAATATTTGATGCTTTAAGGTAAACACACACATATATACACATATGTATTACATGTATAAATATATTTAACATTACATAATTGATATTACATAACTCATATGTAATATAAATACATATATAATGTATATTACATTTATAGTGTATGTAATCAATATTATATATAATTAAAATATAATAATACATAATTAAAATGTATGCAAAATTTAATTACTTTAATTGGAAAAGTGTATCTGATCAGCAAGATATGATCCATGCAAATGTTAGTTCAAGCTCATCATTATTTAAAGTCCCAAACTCAATTTAATTGAGTCCTTAAGAGGAATTTAAACAGCGAACGAAAGAGAAATCTTTAAAAAAAAGAAAATGACTTCTCCCTTGGCATTATGGGAATTTACATATTCTGAAGAACATTTCTCTTAAAATCATTTAGCATGCTGTATAAAATGCAATAAGTAACCTATTAAATACATAGTTAGGCTAAGCTTACAGAAATAAATACCTAAAGCTTAAAGGGCATGTACATGAGCTAAAAAAACTGGTGAAAACCCAAAGGGATTTGATAATACTGGAGTTTTTGGCAGCTCAGGATATAAGAAACAAATCATGTTGCCATAAGTTAAGGGAGTGAAACTAAGACATATTATGAAGGAGGGTTGGGGAAGCTTAAATCCTTTTACACAGGGTAAAAGGATAGTATTCTAAAATCCACTCCTTAAAGATAGTAATGAAAGAAAAGTATCTTTCTTGGTCTTATCCTAAGGTTGAAAAATATCTCCCATGAGAATTGGTAACAATAGCTGTACCCATATGCATACTTGGGGGTTTAGCTTTACACTATCAGTGGATTCTGGACAATCCCAATCCAAGTACTTAGGTTAAAGTGATTTCAGGTAAGAAAGACTCAGCAGAAGCAAATTAAAAATCAAGGTCAACCAAATGTAAGTTCAAATTAAAAATGGACAAAGGGTTCAGAATAGTCACAGCTCATGGCAGAAAGAGAGATCATCATTCTCTGTCTCTTCTCATAAGGGCACTAATGCCATCATGAGGACTCTACCCTCATGTCCTAGTCACCTCCCAAATGTCCCACCTCCTAATACCATCACATTGGAGATTAGGGTTTCCTCACATGAATTTTGGGAGGACACAACCATTCAGTCCATAGTACATGTTATCCCAGAGTATCACAATCATAAGCATGTTCCTAATGCCCTCATAACAAAAAAAGGAAAAACAATAAATCATTAATAAAAAGGAAGAAAAATAGAAGTGAGTATATTTTACACATAATTTTGGAATAAATATATTTTAACCAATAATGAAGGATGATATGAATAGATTTGGCTAAAATATAAATCACTGAGTAATTTAATACACTATGTGTGTTGAAAGGCAAATGTAGTACCCAAAAATGTATCTGAAAACTTATATGTCACAGCAGGAATAATAGCCACACAATACATAAGAAAAATATTTAAAAATATCTAAGAACATTAGACAAAAAGAGAAAAATGACAATATTATTTAAAAAGAGCCAAATTTAAGATACTTTGAAGTGTCCAACAATAAAATAGTGATTAGAAACTTATATTTAACCATGCCAGAGATATTACGTGAGGTCTAAATGATGACAGTGATATGTTCATTGGTTGACAAGAAAATTTTTCAATGATAGTCTTTTATACAAATACAGATTACAAGACACCATGTATATTATGATACATTTTTTGAAAATCTGTACATGTGTTTTTGTGGTTATATGTGATACCAGATCCAAACATCTACACACACTGTCTGCCCTTAAGAAAAAAAATCCAAAGGATAAACCTGAAATAACAGCTATATCATGGGTGTGCAGGGCATATAGGTGAGGAAAACTGACAGAGGTATTTAGCTGTTAACCTGAGAAAAAATAAAGAGGCTTTGATTTGGAAAACAATCCTAAAACTAATTAATAATAATAAAGCATATACTATTTTCTTGGCAGTATGCTCATTTATTTAAATTCTTACTCTTTTTTTCAAGTCAATATAGCAATGCTGTAAGATGAGTAATATTGCATATGGAGAAACAAAGGCAAACAGATACCGTATAACTTGCTCCAAAATATGACAGAGTAACTTTATAAAGGAGCTGTGCAATAAAGCCAGGTTTGTTGTTGTAGTTGTTCTAAAATCTAACTATTAACCATTATTCTCAGCAATAGCAAGAAGTAAAACAACTATATAAAACAGATCTGTAATAAAAAATACTAATATCACAGACTTACTAAAATAAGACAAAGACATTTTAGTATTTTAGTATAGTGGTATTAGCTTACAAAAGAAACAAACAGAGAGAAATTAAACAAAACACAAAAATGAAAACCAAAACCTAAATTGGCTTCAGTATTATGATTACCACCTTTTACTACTATTCTTTATCAGGTATTCATTATATTTGTGATGCAAATTTTCCTGTATGCCATGTGTGTATTGACCAGATGAATAGTGATTAAGATTTAGAAAAGAATTTAACAGTACTTATGCTAACCATTCAACAATGTAATTGGAAAAGTCTTGATTAATTATTACAACTTAGGAAAGTAAAACATCCACCTGTACCATAATATTTGTAGTTATTGAAGTAAAGTGTGTACTTTCCAACTATAACCACAAAGGGTTAGAAGAGTCAGGACATATAAGGCAAGGCAATTTAAAAAATGAAATGTACAGACATATTTACATGCAAAATTGTCATGTATATCAGAAAGTGTATTTAACCTTTGAAAAATATAAATTCATAATTACACAAATAAAATAGACTATGTTTTATAAAACCAGTTTACGTCTCCTGTGAAAATTACTGTGGTCATTAAATAGCTTATTCCATCAATACTGTTACTAACAAATTGATACAAGCATTAAATATTATCTGATTTTTTAAATTAAAAAATACTTAAATTATTTAGTGATTATTCATATGAAAAAGTGATTTACACCAAAAAAAAAAAAAACCATTATGTCAAGCCCTCAGGGATAAATTTGTAGTAGTAGAAATGTGTTTCACTTTACTTAATAGACAAGTTCATAATAAATTATATATATACCAAATTCCTAAAAAAATTTACATGCCATGAGGGAATGTACTATATAAATGAGTCTGAATTACTTTCCTAAGTGAAAAATTATTTCATCATACATGAACATTACAATGTGTATCTCTTTGATTAATCATGTTTCATTATTTTAGATTTCTCAATGTCCTGAGTATAGGGACATTCTTCTTTGAATAATTATTGTCTTATAAAGCATAATCACCTTGTCCTAAACACATACCATAAATAACACTGTGCATATTTGCCAAAGCACCAATGGATGTTTATCTTCTAATATTTTACTGTAATTCTTTCTTAAAATCTAAGATTTTCTTGGGATATTTATACAGTGACACAATATCATGACCAATTGATTTAAATGATAATGCTACCATGTAGTCACTAAACCAACATATCAATAGTTTTGCTGGCATTAGATTTGTGCCAACTTTGCCTATTGAGGCAGATGTTTAAATAATAATCCATAATTAAAAAGAAATACTACTAGTCCTATATACACTTGGGCATTTACCAGAGAAAGAACATGATGCCCAGTATTGGAACTGATATTCAATACAAAAAGTATTGACTAAGATCACTCAGCAAGATAATAATAGAGAATGTTCTAGAACTTATTCCTGATACTGTACATTCCATTATAATCCATAGCTATAGACTAAATTTTTACAGCCTCCAAATTCATATGTTAAAGCCCTAACCCCCAATGTTCCTGTATTTGGAGATAGGGCCTTTAAAGAGGTAATTAAGATTGCATGAGGTGACAGGAGTAGGGTCTTAATCCAACATAACTGGTGTCCTTCTAAGAGGAGGAAAAGACACCAGGCCTGCATGTACACAGAGAAGAGGGCATGTGAAGACACAGCAAGAAGACAGTCATCTGCAAGCCAAGGAGAAAGGCCTCAGGAGAAACTCACTCTGCCAGAACATCGATTTTGGACTTTTAGCCTCCAGAACTGTGAGAAATAAATTTCTGTTGTAGAAACCACACAATATGGTCTGTGGTATTTTGTTAGGGCAACACTAGCACAGTAATACACCTGCTGATATATTTGCTACATCTCATTGATATGATAATTTATTTCTTTGACTTTCTTTCTTCACTGTTATTGGACTGACAACACTATGCTTCTATCAGGATACTTTCCTTGTTTAGATCCTGTTCTATGTCTTGTGATGCTGAATTTTCACTAATAATGCTTCCTATCCATTTGCATTTATGGCTCTTGCAACATCAATGTTTCAGTGAAAGAATTATGCATATCCGATTCTTCACTACAGAAAAGTAAAGGAAACGGGACAGAAGCTGGTAGTCAGGGAAGAAAAAAAAAAAAAAACATGATGAACATATTTATTTCAAAGGTTAATTTTATTTATTATTTATTTATTTATTTTGTGGTACGCAGACCTCTCACTGCTGTGGCCTCTCTCGTTGCGGAGCACAGGCTCCAGACACGCAGGCTCAGTGGCCATGGCTCACGAGCCTAGCTGCTCCGCGGCATGTGAGATCTTCCTGGACCGGGGCACGAACCTGTGTCCCCTGAACTGGCAGGCGGACTCTCAACCACTGTGCCACCAGGGAAGCCCTCAAAGGTTAATTTTAAATAAGTATTTTGATAAGGGCAATAACTTTTATCATTTTTTGTGCATATATTATGTAAATATATCAGGGGACTCTCAGTTCTTTACAGTAGGTAAGAAGCATGATAAATTATTGATATTGTTAGAATACTGAGTAAATCTGAAAACCTGGCAGAAGATAAGGCTACCAAAGCAGGTACAGGACAAAATATGAAGGTCCTTGTATCATAGACAAAGGATTTTGGATTTCTGACCTGAATATAATAAGGTGCTAATTCTAGATGATATCAATGAAGTGAGATGATGTTAGGCACATTTTAGAATTATTCTTGGCAGCAGTGTAGAGAATTTAATGGATGGTGACAAGACCAGAGGCCAGAAGACTGTAGTCATCCAGGGTAAAAGTGTTGAGTATTAGTATCAAGGCAATGGAAGTAGAAATGTAAAGGAGATTTTGGATTTTTTAGTTATTAAAGAGTTGGGATCAGCAAGATTTGGTGACCAATTTGATTCAGGAATAAATAAGAAAGAGCTAAAAATAATCTTCAGGTTCCTGTTGTACACCATTTGGTGGAGCCATTGACAAAAAAAGGGAAAGTTAAGAGAAGTACAAAATATCTTTCACTACCTGAAATAAGAACATTCCTCTCCCACCATACTTCAAATTCCATATTGCATTGTTTAATTTGCTTGACTAGAAAAATAGGTTAAAAAAAGTGTACAGACTTGCAAAACATGGTAGGACTAAATGACATAAAGACACATTGGTAATAGAATTAAATAACAAAATATTTTGTTATATAATGTTAATTAGTGAGTTTTATACTTTTCCAGAATCAAAATTTTAGAAAATATCTAAAATTATCAACCTGGAATGATATTTAATTCATGCCCAGTAAAAGAGATTTTACTGTTTTCTTCAAACACCTAATGAATTTTATTTAAATGTGAAAATACTTTCCAGTTGAGTCAGTATTCATAAAAATATTGGCTTACCCCAAATTGCCCTTTCAATATCATAATGAAATGGAAACAAAAAGGAAAAATGCAGATTTTTAGCAAAAATAGAATGATAATTAAAGGCTCCAGGGGTTTAAACTATAATGTATCTGAATCACAAAATGGATTTTGACTTTCTGCTCAGAACTGGCTTAGACATCTATCTATTAAAATATTATCAGGAGATTATTCTGTCAGAGCTGGAGAAGAATAAAAGATGTGAGCACACAAAATTACAGCTCTGTTATTTCAGGGTAATTTAAATCTGAAGTATTTCTTTTAAAACTTTTTTCCAGAAATGTTTTTTCATGCTGAAAATTATTCTAAATGGTACAGTTTATTTTAATAGTGACCTCAATGCCTTGAAATTATATTACCCACATCAGTTATATTCATTATTTTAAAATATATAACATGCTCAACAAACAAGTTTAAATCAGACTTTTCCAAGTAAAGGTATCTGGTTTTGCTATAGTTTAAAAAATTAATTACAATTATTATAATGCATGGTTTCTATCTTCAACACATGCTTTATCCTTTTCTGCATCTGATAGGCACAATTAGATATTGTGTACTGAACAGCAGCAACTGTAAAATATTCAAGAAGATGAATTGCTTCATATAAATTAGAGATGGTAAAGCTTGATTAGTTCACTTTAGGTTAATGCATCTTGAGAGTCCCTCTGTAATTCTATGAAAAATAATATCTGTGGTTATACATTAGAAGTAAATCACCCTAGAAAATGAATAGCGTAGAAAATAATATGTCACTGGTTCATTTCCATTAAATAAGGTATTGCTTGTAACTTGCCAATATGGATTTCATAAGGTAATTTAAGACCACAAAAAGTCTTAATTTTCAAGCTAAATATTTAGACTAAATTTAGACCCTTAATTTAGAATTAATTCTCCAAGCAAAAAAGTCATTAAATATGACAATTCATATAAAATTATTTAAAATTATAAGGTTATTTATAAATACATTATTATTACTATTTTATTATCAGCTAGTAATATAGAGTGCTAGTATTAAACAAAATGTATGTACTATTCTCTAGTTTTTGAATCAATATTGTTTATCTAGTGTCTTATCAGAGAATAAACTGTTCTATTTCATTAGCTCAAGTTTTTATTTTAAATACTTTTAGTTCTATAATTTGGTAACATCCATTCACTGCTGCTTTAATTTCAGGCTATATGGTGCAATTACCTGTTAGACTAGGTCTTATATCTGTTTTTTATCATCTGGTTATATAAAATAAGATTTTTTTTTTTTTGGAAAAGCAGGGTGTTATGTAGATAAAGCTGAAATATATGAAATACACATGTCAAAAGCCAATTATAGTACCTAGAATATTTTACTGGTTAGAAATGCCCACTCATTCATCTGTCAATAGACACTTAAGTTGCTTCCATGTCCTGGCTATTGTAAATAGATATGCAGTGAACATTGTGGTACATGACTCTTTTTGAATTATGATTTTCTCAGGGTATATGCCCAGTAGTGAGATTGCTGGGTCGTATGGCAGTTCTATTTTCATTTTAAGGAAACTCCATAGTGGCTGCATCAATTTACATTCCCACCCTCCAATAAAGATGTTAAAAAAAAAAGGTTAAAAAATAAAATAAAATATAATATAATCAAAAAAAAGAAAGAAAGAAATGCCCACTCATTTTGTTGCTGTCATTGTTTAAAACGTAAGGCATAAAATTGTGAGGAATGGTCTATAATGAGATATAATGTAGCACTGAGAAAATACAATCCAACAATTTGATACAGCACATGCAGATATCTAAAAATATTTTTGACTCTTCTACTAAATAAACTGTATTATCCTGTGATGTAGAACTAGTAATTTTACCTCCCTAGAACTCAAGGATGTTTTAGGTTCTGCTTTTCACCTTGAGCAGTATGTAAAGATGCTCCTGTATGAATCAAGAATTGGTTTTGTTTTGCTTTGTTTTAATAAATATTCTAGGCAATCTTTGACATTCAGCTGACCACTGAATCTGAAGTCTACATGGGTGACATGGTTTGGAAAAATTGAATAATGATTTTCTAGAAAATAGCAATATGAGGAAGAAAAGAAAATGGTGAAGCCACAAGAAGGTGCCTGAAAAGTCTCCTTTTTTTTCTTTTCCAAGACTAAAAATTTTCCATGTCAAGAAATCAGACCATGAGGAAGATATCTGATATGTTGAAATCAAAGTATGAATCTGTTGATGGAATCAGGATCAGGCCAAATGACTCATTTCCAGTATTCATGGGTAATATGGATGAAATATTGTCTACTTTCTGTAGATGACTGACCTATCTGGCTAACGTACAAGGACAGAGACCCTCAATTATCCCCATCTCTGGTGTATAATGTAAGGATGATAAAGTCAAAATAGGTCAAGTGATATTTGGAATGTGAAATTGAAAAATATGGGACTATATATAATACTCAAACTGAATTAACATAATATTCTTGTGAAATTAAATATACTGAGATAAGGGAGATCAAGGTGGTGAAGTAGGAAGATGTTGAGCTTACCTCCTCCCACGAAAACATCAGAAATACAACTACACGTGGAGCAACTCTTGCTGCAAACAACCTGGAAGCTGGCAAAAGACTCTCCTATAACCAAGGCCATTAAAAAAAAAAAAAAAAAAAGATTCACACAGAGTCAGAGTCAGGTAGAAAGAGAGGAGAAGCAGTCAGGTTGAGACCTGCGCCCTTAGCAGGGGACAGAGAAGAGGAGGGGAGATCATAGGCTCAGAAATCCTCCATGGGGAATGAGGAGTTCAAGCCACATACTGGGGACCCCAGCTGTGGAGTTCAACAATGGGGAAATGAGTCCCCTTACTGGTTTGAAAACTGGTGGGACTTACTGGAGGGCTGTAAGAAACTGGGACTCCATTCATGAAGAGCATGGACACATGCCTGCTTACTCCCAAGCACAACACAGACAAAACAGGTTGAAAACTTCCTAGGGCTCTGGCTAGTTTCCTCCAACCACACAGCCTACACTGGGCACCTACTCCAGCCCCTCTTGCTCCAGGACTATTCTCCACTAGGACAGAGGCTGTCATTGACAAGGAGAATGTGCACACATAGAAGAAAAGAAACCAGTTTGGACCTGACCTTCAGGGCTTCTGCTCCAGCACCTTGGGCCTCAACCCCACCAATGATAGTGTGGTGACTACTACAGAGCACAGGAGAAACCTGGCTCACACCTGGCTCTGGCTCTAGCTCATGCATCTCATGCTGTAACTCCCACCAAGGTGGTAGCTGTCAGCATACTGCAGGGGAAGATGTGACCCATGCTAACTACAGATCCAGCTCTCCCACCACAGCCACTGGGTACATTCAGACTGCATAGGCACATTCCCACACAAGGACACCTCTTCAAGACTGAGATAGGTAACTGTTTCACCTAATTTTATAGAGACAGTAAGTTAAACAAAATGAGAAGACAGAGAAATGTATTTCAAACAAAAGAACAGGAAAAAAAAATCCTAATGAAACAGAAAAAAAAATACATATAAAGAATTCAAAGCAATAGTAATAAGAATGCCAACTGAGCTTGGGAAACAAACAGATGAAAAGAGTAAGAGTTCTAACAGAGAACTAGAAAATATTAAAAAACAGTCAGAGCTGAAGAATACAATAACTGAAACAAAAAATAAAATAGAAAGAATTAACAGCAGATTAGGTGATACAGGAAAACATATATGGAAACTGGAAGACAGAATAATGGAAATCACTCAATCAGAAAGGCAAAAAGAAAAACAAATTTCATTTTAAAATAAGGACAGTTTATGGGACCTCGGGGACAATATCAAGCTTACTAACATTTACATTATAGGGTTCACAGAAGGAGAAGAGGGAGACAAAAGGGTAAAAATATATTTGATAAAATTATGGCTGAAAACTTCCTAAACCTGAAGAAGGAAACAGATTTCAAGGTACAGGAAGCACAGAAAATTCCAAACAAGATTAACCCAAAGAGACTCACAACAACAATAACAAAAATCATAATTAAAATGGAAAAAAATTAGAGATAATGAGAGAATCTTAAAAGAAACATGAGAAAAAAAAAAAGAGTCACATACAAGAGAACCCCCATAAGGCTATCAGCTGACTTTTCTGCAGAAAATTTATAAGCTAGAGGGTAGAAGCATAATATATTTAAATTACTGAAAGAGAAAACCCTACAACCTAGGATACTCTACCCATCAAGTTAATCATTCAGAATTGAAAAAGAGATAAAGAACTTCTAAGGAAAGCAAAAACTAAGAGTTAATCAATTCAAAAACAACCTGAGAAGAATTGTTAAAATGTCTTCTTTACGTGGAAAAAAAAGGCTACAACAAGAAGTAAGAAAAAGTAGCAAAGAAAAACATCCTACTAGTAAAGGCAAATATATAGTAAAGGCTGTGGATCAACAACTTAAATAAGCTGATACAAATATTAAAAAAAAAACTGTAAAATCAACTATATCTACAATAAACAGCTAAGGAATTGCACAAAGATGTAAAATGTGACATTAAAAACACAAAATGTGGGGTAAGGGAGAAGAAAATGTAGATCTTTTAGAATGTGTTTGAGCATAAATGACTACCAGTTTAAAACAAGTAGATATAGGTCAACATACATGGATGGACCACATGGTAATCACAAATGAAAAACCTGCAATAAGTACACAAAAACAAGAGTGAAGTAAAACAAGCAAAAGGCTAAAGGAAATCAAAACACAAGCAAAGTGACTAAAATAAAAAGGAAAGAACAGAGAAAAACCACAAAAACAACCAGAAAACAAGTAAAAAATGGCAATAAATACATACCTATCAGTAATCACATTAAATGTCAATGGACTAAATGCTCCAATAAAAAGACATAGGGTGAATGGCTGGATTTAAAACAAAAAAAACAAAAACAACAACAATAAACAAGATCTATCTATAAGCTGCCTACAAGAGACTCACTTCAGAACTAAAGACATGCAAGACAGAAAGTGAGGAGATGGAAAAAGATATCACATGCAAATGAAAATTAAAAGAAGGCTGGAGTAGTAATACACATATCAGACAAAGTAGACTTTAAAACAAAGTCTATAACAAAAGACAAATAAGGGAATAATATAATGATAAAGAGATCAATATAGTAAGAGAGTATAATATTCATTAAAATATATGCACCTCGGGGCTTCCCTGGTGGTGCAGTGGTTGAGAGTCCGCCTACTGATGTAGGGGACACAGGTTCATGCCCCGGTCCAGGAGGATCCCACATGCTGCAGAGCGGCTAGGTCAGTGAGCCATGACCACTGAGCTTGCGTGTGCCTGTGCTCCGCAACAGGAGAGGCCACAGCAGTGAGAGGCCATGTACCGCAAAAAAAAAATAATAATAATAATAAAAAATATATATATATATATGTACCTAATATAGTAGCAGCTAAATATGTAAAGCAAATATTAATAGACATAAAGGGAGAAATTGACAACAATAATGATAGGGAACTTTAACACCCCATTTACATCATTCAGAAAGAAAAACAAAAAGGAAAGCAGTGATTTAACTGACACATTAGATAAGTAGGACTTAATTGATATCTACAGTACGTTCCATCCAAAAACAAAGGAATACACATTCTTTTCAAGTGCACATGGAATGCTCAATAGGATAGATGACACAGTAAGCTACAAAACTAGTCTCAACAAGTTTAAGAGCATAGAAATTTTATCAAGCATTTGTCCCAACCACAACAGTATGAAATTAGAAACCAATTACAGGAAGAAAAATGGGAAAAACACAAACATGTGGAGATTAAACAACATGCTACTAAAACAAAACAAAACAAATAAACAATGGGTCAATGAAGAAATAAAAGTGGAAATAAGAAAATAACTTGAGACAAATAAAAAAAAAGACAGATTTCCAAAATCTCTGGGAAACAGAAAAAGCAGTTCTAAGAGGGAGATTTATAGCAATACAGGCCTACCTCAAGAAACAAAAACAAAAAAAATAAAATAAAATAACCACACCTACCATTTAAAGGAATTCAGGGAGAAAATAAAGGAGAAACAAAGCCTAAAGTAAGCATAGGGAAGGAAATAAGGGAAATAATAAAGATCAGAACAAAAATAAATACAATAGAGACCAAAAATATAGAAAAGCTCAATGAAACCTAGAGTTGTTTTGTTGAAAAGATAGACAAAATTGATAAGTCTTTAGCCAGACTCATTAAGAAAAAAAGAGAGAGGACCTAAATAAACAAAATAAGAAATAAATGTGGAGAGATTACAAACAATATCTCAGAGATACAAACAATCATAAGAGAATACTACAGTTATATGCCAACAAATTGGACAACCTAGAAGACATGGATAAATTCCTAGAAACATACAGTCTTTCAAGAATGAATCAGGAAGAAATAGATAATATGAACAGATAGATAATCTGAATATATAATCTGAATTTTACTGCTAGAGTGATCACTAGCAGTAAAATTGAATCAGTAATCAAAAACTTCCAGCAAACAAAGGTCTAGGACCTAATGACTTCACAGAGGAAATCTACCAAACATATAAAAAATAACTAATACCTATCCTTCTAATACTATTTCAGAAAATTGAAGAGGATGGAACATTCCCAATTTCATTAAATTAGGCCACTATTACCCTGATACCAAAACCAGATGAAGACACTACAAAAAAGAAAATTATAGGCAATATACTTGATAAATATAGATGCAAAAATCCTCAACAAAATATTAGCAAAGTGAATTCAACAACGTATAAGAAGGATCATACACTATGATCAAGTGGGACTTATCTAGGGTTGCAAGCATAGTTCAATATCTGCAAATTAATGTGATACACCACATTACCAAAACAAAGGATAAAAATCACAAGATCGTCACAACATATATAGAAAAATCATATGACAAAATTGAACATCCATTCATGATTAAAAACTCTCACCAAAGTGGGTATAGAGGGAACATATCTCAACATAATAAAGGTCATTTATGACAAACCCACAGCCAACATCATACTCAATTCTGAAAAGTTGAAATATTTTCCTCTAAATTCAGAATCAAGACCAGAATGTCCATTCTCATCAGTTCTATTTAATATAGTATCGGAAGTCCTAATGAGAACAATCAGACAAGAAAAGAAATAAAAGACATCCAAACTGGAAGGGAAGAAGTAAAACTGTCACTATTTGTGGATGACATGATACTATATATAGACAACCCTAAAGTCTCTAACAAAAATATATTACAACTAATAAATGCATTAAATTTAGTAAATTACAGGATACAAGATTAATATACATTAATTTGTTGCATTTCTATGTACTAATAATGAACTATCGGAAACAGAAATAATGAAAACAATCCTATTTAAAATTACATTTAAAAAAAAACCTAGGAATAAACTTAACCAAGCAGAAGAAAGACCTATACTATGAAACTATAAAACATTGATGAAGATAACTGAAGATGATGCAAACAAATGGAAAGATATTCCTTGTTCATGGCTGGAAGACTATTGTTAAAATGACCATGCTATGGGCGTTCCTGGTGGCACAGTGGTTAAGAATCTGCCTGCCAATGCAGGGGACACAGGTTTGACCCGTGGTCTAGGAAGATACCGCATGCCATGGAGCAACTAAGCCAGTGTGCCACAACTACTGAGCCTGGGCTCTAGAACCTGCGAGCCACAACTACTGAAACCTGCACACCTAGAGCCCGTGCTCCGCAACAAAAGAAGCCACTGCACCACAAAGAAGAGTAGCCCCTGCTCTCCATGAGCAACAATGAAGACCCAACAGAGCCATAAATAAATAAATAAATAAAAATTGAAAAAAAAAAATGACCATGCTACCCAAGGCAATCTACAGATTCAATGCAACCCCTATCAAAATACACATGGCATTTTTTTTAAGAACTAAAACAAATAATCTTAAAATGTATATGGAACCACAAAACCTAAAGAGCTAAAGCGATCTTGAAAAAAATTAACAAAGCTGGAGGTATCATGCTCCCTGATGTCAAACTAAACTATAAGCTAAACAGTATGGTTCTGGCCCCAAAACAGACACATAGGTCAATGGAAAAGGATAGAGGGAACAGAAATAAACTCACACACAAATGGTCAGTTATTCTATGACAAAAGAGGCAAAAATATAGAATGGGGAAATAAAAGTTACTTCAATAAGTGGTGCTGGGAAAACTGGACAGCTACATACAAAGAATGAAATTAAAAATTTATCACATCATATATAAAAACAAACTAAAATTAGATTAAAGTCATAAATATAAACAGTAAGCTAGTAAAGGTCTGACAAGAAAACCTAGGCAGAACATACTTTCAAATAATTCTTAGCAATATTGTTTTGGATCTGTTTCTTCAAGCAAAGAAAACAAAAGCAAAATAAACAAGTATTACCTAGTTATATTTAAAAGCTTTTGTGCAGCAAAGGAAACCATTAACAAAACTAAAAGACAACCTACTGAATGGGAGAAAATATTTGCAAATTATATATCACATAATAGGTTAATACCCCAAGTATGTAAGTGGCTCATACAACTCAACATCAAAAAAACAGACAACCCAATTCAAAACTGGGCAGAGGACCTGAATAGACATTTTTCCAAAGAAGACATACAGATAACTAACAGGCACATGGAATGATGCTTAACATCACTAATTATCAGGGAAATGCAAATCAAAACCACAATGAAGTAACACTTCACTCCTGTCAGAATGACTATTGTCAAAAAGACAACAAATAACAAATGTTGGTTAGGATATGGAGAAAAGGGAATCTTAATACCTTTTTGGAGGGAATAAAAATCAGTGCAGCCAAGATAGAAACAGCATAAAATAGAGCTACTATAAAACTATAAAAAGAGAGCTACTATATGTTCCAGCAATTCCGCTCCTAAGTATATATCCAAAGAAAACAAAAACACTAATTTGAAAAGATATATGCACCCCAAGGTTCATAGTAGCATTATTTATAATAGCTAAGATATGGAAGCAAGTGTCCATAAGTGTGCATCAACAAATGGATGGATAAAGAAGATGTGGTATATGTATAGAGTGAAATATTACTCAGCATTTTTAATAGAATAAAATTTTGTCATTTGCAACAAAACAGAGGAAGCTGGAGGGTAATATGCATATTGAAATATGTCAGAAAAGGGCAAATACTGTATATCATCACTTATATATGGAATCTAAAAAATAATACAAAGGAATGAATATTACAAAACAGAAATATTAGAGATAGAGGACAAACTAGTGGTTACCAGTGGAGATAGGGAAGAGGGAGGAGCAAGATAAGGGTGGGGATTTTTTTTTAATATTTTATTTTTATTTATTTATTCACTTATTTATTTATGGCTGTGTTGGGTCTTAGTTGCAACACGTGGAATCTTCGTTGTGGCATGCAGGCTCTTCACTGAGGTGCGTGGGCTTCTCTCTAGTTGTGGCACGGGGGCTCCAGAGCACATGGGCTCTGTAGTTTGTGGCATGTGGTCTCTCTAGTTGAGGCTTGCAGAGTCAGTAGTTGCAGCGTGCGGGCTCAGTTGCCCCACAGCATATGGGCTTAGTTCACCAACCAGGGATCAAACCCTCATCCCCTGCATTGTAAGGCAAATTTTTTACCACTGGACAACCAGGGAAGTCCCAAAGGTAGGGGATTAAGAGGTACAAACAGTGATATATAAAATAAGTAAGATACAATTATATATATACATATATATATATAAACATTTTTATTGGAGTATAATTGCTTTACATTGTTGTGTTAATTTCTGCTGTATAACAAAGTGAATCAGCTACATGTATACATATATCCCCATAACCCTTCCATCTTGTGTCTCCCTCCCACCCTCCCTATCCCACCACTCTGGGTGGTCACAAAGCACCAGGTGATCTCCCTGTGCTATGCTGCTGCTTCCCACTAGCTATCAATTTTATGTTTGGTAGTGTATATATGTCCATGCCACTCTCTCACTTCATCTCAGCTTATCCCTCCCCCTCCCCATGTCCTCAAGTCCCTTCTCTACATCTGCATCTTTATTCCTGTCCTGTCCCTACATTCTTCAGAACCTTTTTTTTTTATTCCATATATATGTGTTATACAATGATATACAGCACAAGGAATAGAGCCAACATTTTTATAATAAATTTAAATTGAGTATGATCTAAAAAATATTTTTAAAAACTGTGTTGTACACTTCAGTATAATATAATTGTAAATCAACTATACCTTACCTTAAAATAATGTACTGAGGGAAAAAATCGAGAAAATTGAAGAACTCAGATTTATAAAAATCTATATTTTTTACATACAATATAAATCAAATATTGTCTTTTTATTTGTCATTTGACCTATTAAAATATGGAGAGTTCATACTAGAGAAGTGTTGAGCTAATTTAACAAAAGTTTCTTTTTTCAAATGTTAAGTAGAGTCAACGTCAGTTAGAGCAAAATATAACAGAGTGAAGTGGTTACATGTACCAACTGTAGCTAATATTTATGATCTCTAAATATAAAGAAAAAATATTTAAAAGTATTAGTAAATGTCTCCAAAGCAGACAGAAGATAGAGAAGAGTTTCCCTTGAAAAACAGCAACAGGAATGGCATGTCTGTGATTTTCTTGTTTCAGGGTGATTTAGTCCACAGTGACCAGAGTGGCAAAAAAATCACAGCCTCATTGACAACAGTTGGCAGAGAACATAGTTCGACAATGGAAAGCCAGTTGAAGATATAAACGTATTAGAAATGAGAGACCTTCAAAAGACATGATACCCAAAATCAAAATACAAACTCTGCCTAGATCCATAAGTGTTCATTAAAGGATATATGCACAGAGCAGTTGCCAGAGGCTCAGGCCAAAAAACAGGAAAGGACCAGACAAGAAATTGCCACTGACAGACATATAGGTACCGGGTAATATTTGTGAGTCTCTGTTGTTGTTTATATCGGAATAGATTCCCCAATCAGTGTTCAGCTCAGGAGACTGAAAGCTGAGACCTTGCTCAACTGATGTGCCAGAGGACAGAATCCAGTACTGGGAAAGCAGCTAAAACTTCAGGGTGGACTCTCCAGAAGTAAGGGAATTACTGAGAAAGTGGGGAGGAAATTACTGAAAGTATACTTTGTCCAAAACCTTGACTAATAGCCAAACTACACACATCTAGGGAGCATAAAGGAAACAGTCTAAAAAGGTATATTTGCCTCTGGAAGTTGTAAGAATATATGTAAACCACAACTTCAGCAGTATATTAATCACAATGACTAATTTTCAATCAAAAAATTACTAGTCAGGCAAAGAAACAGGAAAATAAGACCCATATTCAGGGCAAAAAATGTTACCAGTGGAAACTGCATCTGAGCAGAACCAGATATTTTATTTCACTGATAAAACACCAAAAGAGCTATTACGAACATGTTCAAAAAATGAAGGAAAATGTGTTGAAAGAATTAAAAGAAAAATAGTCTGGATAGGCAATGTCGATAAAGAAATATAAAATATAAACAATGGAATCACTCAGGTTAAAATATATACTAATAAAATTGAAAAAAAAATCACTAGATTATCTCAACAGCAGTTTGGAGATGAAAAAAGTAACAACAGAGGCCAGAAATCATTAGAACAGTTAGCTGAACAGCAAGCTGAACCAAGAATTCTATATCCAGTGAAACTATCCATAAAAAATACAGAAAATATATTGGAATTTTCAGGTAAAAAAAAGCTATAAGACTTTGAAGCAAGCATTCCTGGCCTATAAGAAATGATAAAAATTCTTCAGACTTAAGGGAAATGACACTGGTTGGAATCATAACTCTACAAGAATGAAAGAATAAAGAACAAAAGTAGTAGTAAATATGTGGGTAAATAAAAAAGTATGTGTATGAACACAAATTTTTCTTTGCTTTTCATAAATTCTTTAAAAATCATATGACTCTAAAGCAAAAATTATAACACTTTGTTGTGGGGGTTATAATGTCTGTAGAATTAGTATACATGATATAGGAACTCAGGTGGTTTATAAATGGAATTATAAATTATCAAATTTCTCATTTTAAACATGAGGTAATAATATATTAAATATAAAAATATTGCTTCACATTAAGATTAAATCTGTAATTTTAGAATAATGACTAAATAATAAGTTAAAATAATACCAAGGTTTAAATCAAACTAGAATACAAATAAAATATTCAAGTAACAAAAACTAATAAAGGGGACAGTTGAAACAAACAGGTGAGCCATCAACAAAAAATAACTTGAAAGCAAATAGCCAAGTGACAAAAATATCACGTCACTAATTTCAGTAAGTATAAACAGCGTAAATATTATATTAAAGGCAGAGATTATTAGAATACAAAAGGAGCAAGATTCAACTATATGCTGTTTGTGAGATGCACACACAGCAAACATATGGTACAAATAGGGTGTAAACAGAAGAAAGGAAAAAGATACACTATTAACTATTAATCATATTAAAGCTGGAGTGGTTTTATTAATGGCAGGGAAACTTGTCACTAAAGTAGACATATAAAGAGAGTGACAGCGAGGTATTTAATCACAATAAAAGTATCAGTATATTAGGAATACACAACAATTATAAATATGTATGCACCTAATAAAGGCACTTCAATATATATGAAGAAAAATTATATAATTAAAAGGAACAATAGACAAACCTGCAAATTTAGATAGAGGTTTTAATACTTCACCCCAATTATTGATAGAAAAATTAGAAAAAAATTCAAAAAAAGTTGTAGAAAACTCAAATAACTATATATGTAACACAGCTGATTACAGCTGATTAAACTTTAAAAAGTGCATATAAAATGTTCACTATAAAAGTCTGTAGTGTGGGCCATGAAACAAGTCTCGATAGATTTCTCAACATTAAAATATTTCGGGGCTTCCCTGGTGGCGCAGTGGTTGAGAGTCCGCCTGCCAATGCAGGGGACACAGGTTTGTGCCCCGGTCTGGGAAGATCCCACATGCCGCGGAGCAGCTGGGCCCGTGAGCCATCGCTGCTGAGCCTGCGCGTCCGGAGCCTGTGCTCCACAAGGGGAGAGGTCACAACAGTGAGAGAGGCCTGCGTACCGAAAAAAAAAAAAAAAAAAAAAAAAAAAATTCGGAATATATTTCTTGATCACAATGAAATTAGATAAGCTAGAAACATCTAGAAAATAGAAAAGTCCTAAATATTTCAAAATTAAGCAATTTACTTCCAAACAACTCAAGGATAAACAAAATCACAAGGGGACGTAGAAAATACTGAACTGATTGACAATGAAAACTTGACATATTCAAATTAATAGAAAAGAGCTGAAATATGCTTAAATGTAAATTTATAACTTTAAATATTTATTTCACAGGTTTTATAATAGTATCAATAAAACGTTACAAAACTCTGTCTAAACTGATCAAGAAAAAAGATGAGAAAACATAAATTTGAAAAAATTCAACAGTATTCTTGGTAAAAAAAACTCAGAACAACAAGAATAAAAGGCACTTAAAAACCACATAAAGGACCTCAATGAAAAACTTATTGCCAAGGTCATACTTAATGTGGAAAGACTCATTGTTGACTAATGTGACTATTGTTGAGAGATTAATGTTGAAATCCTAAAATCAGAAGCAAGAAGGAAAATCACACTCATCACTCTATCAATATTTTAGAGTTCTTATCCAGTGCAAATAAAGGCAAAACTACTGGAAAAGCTTTAAAAAAACTGTCTTTATCTCCAAAGAATATTATTATTTATATAAAATCCTAAGAAATCTAATTAGATAAGCTACCAGAACTAATGAGTGAAATAAGCAAGTGATCGAATAACACTCATATAGACACATCAATTGTATTTGTATAAAGTAGCAATAAGCAATTTAAAAACAAAATCAATAATTCAATTGCATTTAAAATAGAATCTCCAAAAGCATGAAATATTTTTGGATGAACTTAGTAAAACATCTGCAAGACCTGAAAATTGCAAAACAGTGCTGAAGAAATTATAAAAGAGCAAATATGTAGGGATATGCCTTGCTTTAAGATTGGAAGATTCATATTCCTTGTCATATGCTTCCAAAGAGATCCAAAGGTTTAATGCATTTCAATTAAAATTCCAGCAGAAGTTTTAGCAAGATGGTTGCTAAAACTTATATTAAAATGCAAATGATTTAGAATAGCAAAAGTTTTAAAAAGAAATTATTATACCACTACAAGCAAGTAGGACTTAATGTCACCATAAATAGTAATTTCAAGATAATTAACTCTAAGACTTTAAAGTAATATTAATTGACAATTTACTTTTAGATAGCTAGACAAGGTAACTTTTATATACCTGTACTCTCATTTAATACATTATATTAAATGGATATATATATATATAAATTTAAGTTATATTAATGCATATGTTCTTATTTAAAGTAACATAAAAAATAAACATTATGGTAATCGAATTCTGTAAGTTCTTTATTTTTTGTTTATTAAAAAAGTGAGAAATGAGTTTCCTAAAGTAAGAAATGTCTTCATGGTTCTAGACTATGAAAGACAAAAGATATATTGGAAAGTATACTCTTGAGATATAATATCTGAATGGAAGTGTTTTAATTTGCTTAGTTTTGTAATATACCTACAAATGCTGAGTTTGTGAGAAACAATTAAGTGAGATAAATTAAAAATAATTAACTATGATGGGTAGAAAAAAGCCTTATAAATACTTTATAACAAATTGTTAACATGGATGGTAATTAAAAATGTAAAACTAGGGATTTTTTTCTGTTAAAAATGAACAAGTCATACTGTACTCAAGGAGAAGCAGTTCTTTTAATTGCCAAAATACACTAACACTTTCTGCTTTTTAATACTTTAAAATAATTTTGTATAAAGCTTCCTTTTTAAAAGTTTCACTTTCTAATAATCATTGTCATTTACTGCTGTGTTTTGAAAATATCACATTGTAACTCTTGCCTTAAGCACATCTGTCTCCTCTGTCCACAATTTGTCTTTTGTGTCTTCATTTTGTCTTTTCCCAAATTGAAGCCCTAAATGCAGAATAATAAAAATGTCAGCACATCTTTCACACCTAAACATCTTTGGGTTTCTTGAATAGATATTAGGCAAAACAAAGTTTTGTTACTTCAATTTATAAAAGGAATTGTATTAAGAATGGTTAAATATTCTGAGCATTCTCCAAATTTTAATTATCTCAAAAACTCAAAGGTATTTTGATGGATTCTTTGTTTACTGAATTATGATAAAAGAGAGGAAGAAAACTGGACACACTGAAATAGAAAATCCTAGATTAATTATATATATATATACATACATATATATATATATGAGATACATTAATATAACTATGTTGAAATGATTATGTCCTTCAGTCAACATGCATCCTTTGGCTAAATGAAATATACTCAATTTTATATGCAAAGATAGGTTCAATACTATCTAAAAAATACTTCCTATTGAATATGCTTATAAATTAGCAATATTCATAGTCTAGTTTATTTCACAGTTTCAACATCTACCAATTTAGTCTTAAAAATTGCCTGATAATTCAATAGAGGATTCAATTCCTCCCCATTCTGACAAAGTGATAAAAGACCTAAAGCTCAAGTCCGTTCTCTAGGAGGTCTGCGTCTTTATTCCTGCTTTACCCCTAGGTTCTTCACGCATGGCACAGGGATATTGGCTCGGTGCTTTGTGACAGCCTGGAGGGGTGGGATAGGGAGGGTGGGAGGGAGGGAGACACAAGAGGGAAGACATATGGGAACATATGTTTATGTATGACTGATTCACTTTGTTATAAAGCAGAAACTAACACACCATTGTAAAGCAATTATACCCCAATAAAGATGTTAAAAAAAAAGACCTAAAGCTGCTCAGACTTACCACTTATCAAGGGAAATGGATCACCTTCTCTGACAAGCCTAATCAACTCATATATGATTTTAGACTTGGCCATTGGGTAATCTGGAAGTAACTCTAAAGACATAATGAACCTGAAGTTCAGTGGAGAGAACCTTATCAGGGAAGGCTAACATCTGAATAGTAAAACTCTCAGGGACTGATTCTTGAATACATATTTCTATGTTAAAATAACATCCATTCTCCAATAAAATTGGAAATATTATAAATATTGGAACCTATAAACTAAACTTTTCTAGACAATCTCTAGAAGCGAATGTCTCACAAACATACATGAATAGCTCTGGACCTTTAGGGGGAAAAGAAGTGCAAGAGGTAGACTGCTTTACCCAAGGTCACTGGGAAAAGGTTCCTCTGATGGCGTCATTCTCTTTTTCCTTTTTGTTTTTTGACCTCTGCTCCATTTTCCCTTGCTAAGTGTCAAGGTTCTGTAATATTAGTTGACACCCTTGTCCTTTACTCATAGGACTTCCAAGTTCCTTACACATAGTTCACTAGATTAGGACTTTTTTTTTCAGAATCTAGCAAATTAAACAACTGATATCAAATCAAAGTGAAATATCACTTGGATATAAAGAAGATCTAAGCAGATTATAGATAACATGAGCCACATTTCAAACTTAAATAATAATCCTCACTTTAGTCACAAGCAAATGCTGTCAAACCAGATGATTCATAATATGATCCTCCATTGGAAATAAAAATAAGTTCAGGTGCTGATAAAGATCAAAACAACAGCTATTAAAGGCATGATATGTGCTTAAGAGCTTTGAATTGCAGCACAGATCTGGATTTTTGAAGTGTTCATAATATAATAATTTATCCTTCAGCTGAGTTTAAAGGATTATGAAAGAGGGTGGCAGAAAAAGGTAATAAGTGGATCTGCTGGCAATAGGACTGTGAAAGGCAGCTGAAGATTGAATGAAAACAAACACAGTTTGCACATTGCAACTGTCAAAACAGTTAAACCATAACAAACGAATTCACGATGTATATCAGACTTTCTAAGACTGAACTCTTAAAACCGGATCTTGTAATAACCTATAATGGAATACCATCTGTGAAAATATTGAATCACTAAGATGTACACTTGAAACTAACACAATATTTTTAAGTCAACTCTACTTCAAAAAAAAAAAATACAAATAACAAAAAACTCCAACTGTTTCACACCCACGTGTTTCAAATAAAACCACTGACAATCTGGCCTTACAGCAACTTGCGTACATTCAAGATAACTCCCTTCCACTAAACCCTTTAGGGTTGCCCAGAATTCTTCCACATAGCATTCTCTCTTGTTGCACCAAGCTCAATAATCCAATTACTTTTCATTACAAGTGTGTTTCTGATGGTCTTTGGCTTTAATATGATGATGAAGTAAATCTGAAAGCTTAACTCACAGTCACCTAGGATAGTATTGATATATAGAATCAATATTTTATAGTTACATTTTTATTGAAAGGAAGCCACACTGGTAAAATGTGACTTTCATTTTTTGTTTAGATTTCACTCAGTGGTGTGTTCTGAGGTAACAAGGATATCTTTAAGATTAGTCCTAAAGCTTTCAGAAAGATAACAATTTCTTCACTCTTTCCCCTAGGGTAAAAACCATTTCCATTGTCATAGCACTCACAGATAATTATTTTATTGCTGAAAAACCCTGACTCAGAGAAAATGGCAGAGTTAATTTCTTTTTACTAGCTGTTTAAGCTTTCAGAAATTGCTCATACATAACCTGTCATTTGGGGGTAAAATAAAGTTATTTTTTTTCCAAAAAGTAATTTTTAAATATAATTATTTTCTGAGTTTATAAAATTTTGCAGTAGTGATGAACACTAATCTCTAAATCCATTCTTTAAGACACCAAATAATCACAAATTTTGTTTTTGAATTTAAGGATAGATAAACTTATTTTTTTTCCAGTGAATTAGCATATATATTATACATGTGGACACTGAAACTGCAAGTTTGTTTTTATTTGCTTTTGGTTAGAATTTTAAATTTTGGTATAATTGCACGAATAATCACAAACTACTCAGAAGTCCTGTTTAGTAAATATCTTCGTTGGGTTGTTTTAACACAGAAATATCAAAAGTAGCTTGAAAAGTTGCCATATTCATGGATCGTTAAAATTCTGAGCACCCATTTTGGTATTGAGATTATAGAATCTCTACATTCTATTAAGTTATGTAACTGTTATTATCATCTTTTGTTGCTCAAAACAATTATGATTTCCATTCTTACACATCTAGTAAATGAGTGTACCATGAATCTGCACTTATTTGAAGTCTTGTAAGTGATTCCAACAACAAATGAGAGTGTATGTGGTTATAATTGAATTCAGTGCAAATTTACCTAATGATCATTTATGAAGACCAAAGCTACATAAAATTATTTACTATTACCTTGTAGTGCATTACTTGGAAGGAAATACTTATTTTTTTTATTATTTAAATTATTTACTTTATATTGTTTAAATTTGCAGAATAGAAAAAAAGTCATGCCACACAGAAACTTAAGTAAATTTTAACTTTTAAAATTCTATGATCCTTTTATATTTTTAAAGAATTTTTTCTCTAGAAATATTTAACAAGGATTTTCATACTAGAAATTATAGGTGATCTCTCAGCCTGTTTTTTACAAAACCTCATACTTGGTTATAATAAAAAATACATGTTGCAAAATACATCATAAACAATTTTCTGTGTGTCAAGTGGATCACTATATCTTCACATTTAATTGGCTCCTTCTCTGAGACACTTGATGAAATGATTAAAATAATCCTCTTGCCCTCAACTTGTTGTTTTTAAAGCTCCTTTTATTTAAACATCATGCTTGAAATGTTTATGTTGGTAACTGAGGCATTCAGTTTGAAATTGCTATCCAACCAATTAAAACATGCTTTGACAGCTAATGTTTAAAAAAGACCTAAAACACTTTACATGAAGGTAAATCAAACATGTCCTGCATTATTAACACAAATTTCAGTTCCCACGAGCCAGGAAGTTCCAATCTTAAATATTTTGGGGACCTTGTAGAGAAGTACTATGTCTTCCTTTGAAAGGGGACCTCGGAAATAATAATTAGACCAATATATATTCTGTTGCATAGTTGGAAATATTCCTTCCTGTGCTTTTTACATAGTCTCTTATTCAGTGAACCTTTACTTCCTGAAGAAATACCAGTTCCCCTACATTTGTATGTCTGTTACAGGATAAAAACAAATGCTCCATCAAATAACTTGTGGTAATGCTCTAAACTACACATATTTAACTTTGTTTCACTTTATATTTCTCATGGTCATTTTGCCCCAGAACCATTTTAGTTTCTTTTAAAGCATTAGTTAATATTCCACATTCTAGAGTTTTATAGAATATATTGTGAAAATGTATAAATAAATGAATATTTTCAATCCCTAATAATTTTACAGGTTTTAATGTCCTTTTTATATGTATGAGCTCATTTTACTTTTTCCAACAGCCATGTGATGAATATTCTAATTAAGTCTATTTTGTACATGAGGAATCTGAAAGCAAAAATGATTAAGTAGTGTGAATCTAGAGGTTAATTCGGGGGGGGGGTACACTATAGAGATGGAGTAAAATAGAGATGGAATTAAAACAAAACCAGTCTAGCTTCTGAGCCCATGGTGCTAACTACTCTATATACCTTCCAACTTGTGAGTTGGTTAGGAGTAAGTGGCACACTGACATTTGAGCATAAGTCTTCTCATGTCAAATTTTTTGGATCTCTGTTTGATTTTTTTTTTAATATATATTAGTTCACCCTGTGAGAGTTTGTATTTCCCAGCTATATAGCTACATATATACAATTCTATGATTCTAGTAACATCTTGCTTTCAGATACTCTTTGCATAAGACCACAAAATTTTTATTCCCCCTCTTGAAAGATGAATGGAGAAAAACTATAGAAGTCAGAATTTTGTTTGGAATCATAATGTTATGTATTTGTTTATGTGTATGTTTGGGTGTGTGTGTATACATATATATAATTTTATATATAAATATATTTATAAATATGTTTACATATTTGTATATATATTTTTATATATGTATATATTTTCAAATTATGTATACATAATTTCCATTTCAACCACTTTTGGGGGGCAAATAAAATGATTAATAAACTTTTCTTTTTTTCCTTCTTTAATGTGCAAATAACTATAATAAAATAACTCATGCTGCTTTTGTGAAGATAAATGTGATAAGGTATCCCTAGCTCTATTATCTAGCCACGAATAACAGAAAATTCTACAGAGACTGTGAAACCTTACAAACACTATAAAACTGGGCTCTAGCTCCATTTTTCATCTTTCTATGTTAAGTTTCATACTCATGATCATTAACTCATGATTTCAGGATGGCAATAACATCTACATGTTTCAGAAAGAATGAAGGAGAACAAGACAAAATTGCCCGTATCAGGAAGGCAAATGCTGTCTCAGAAACCATATAACAATCCTTGATCAGAACTCTGCACATAGCAAATGCACCATTACCTACAGTGGATCCAGGCATGTGAATAATTTTAGATGAGTCCATGGTCCTTCCAAAACCAAATTAGAAAAGGAGGAAGGAGAGAATGGATATTTGGAAGGCAGTAGGTAATGTCTCATCACTATTTTATTTAATGCCAGGAACACAGTAAGCCGTAAATGAATGATAGCTCTGGTGACTGAGTCTTTTACAGAGGGAACTTATTTAAGATCTAAAATCAATGGTCACAAAAGTCACTGGGAATGTTAAATCTGCTCTCCTTGTAATTGTTTATAGGAATTTAAATTGGAAACTGGTAAAAATAAATCTTCACATATAGCCTAAATAAATAGGACCCTGTAGTATAATTTGAGAGGTTTCATAAGACACATGGCTAGAAAATATCTTATCACTTACCTGTCTACAATTAGCACTATCAGTAATTACAACTTTGTGTTAGAACATCACGATGTGTCAGATGCCTTACAGAGAATGAAGAAATGAGTTGTGAAAATTATTTTACAAATTAAAATTTCTACAAATGAAACACTTGTACCTGAGTGTGAAATAAAAATGAGTTACTAGATAAACTGAGAGTCTGCCTGCCGATGCAGGGGATGTGGGTTCGTACCCCGGTACGGGGAGACCCCACATGCTGCGGAGCGGCTGGGCCTGTGAGCCATGGCTGCTGAGCCTGCGCGTCCGGAGCCTGTGCTCCGCAACGGGAGAGGCCACAACAGTGAGAGGCCCGGGTACCGCAAAAAAATCAAAACCAAAACCAAAACCAAAACCAAAACCAAAGAAGAAAAGCAGGAAATAATGCAAATTAATGCACTATTAGCATGTGCATGTTTCTAGCTTGAAAATTCTGCTTGTTTAATTTGGTAGGCCAATGTCATATATGTATACATTTTCCATTACATAGAGGAAAGGGGCAGTACACACTGACTCAGTCATGAACACATCCAATCCTGTCAATTATAAGCTAGAAAACCTTGGATCTTATCTAAGAAGGGCAACCTTCTCTCGGATCTTAGGTTCTTGTCTATAAAGTGGAAATAAATTAAAAGAGAGCATAGATGTGATATCTACTATAAATTGTTATGCACGCTAAACAAGTATATTGTATGAAATTCACATTCAGATACACTTTGTTTTTAATAACAGGACTGAATTTATTTCCACTTGGAATTTCTCTTTTTAAGTGGGGAGGACTATTAAATATTCAGGTTAACTAAATATAGATCATTTAAAAGCATATATCTACAGAGAGGATGGGGATACACCTGTTGCACAGCCAAATTAATGAGATATAGAGTAGAAAAGAAGGTAAGCAGACTCTCATGGCTTGGTCCCTGTAAAGAAAACATGGAGTAACAAATCACACTGTGGATCCATCTACTAATTAGCTTTCAGAATTGGTGGTGAGACATCGGCACATTAATTAAACTATCTTAGACTTTGATAAATTTTCTTATTGCTCAATTTGGCATTGTGTGTATGTATGCCTATGTAAGAGCTGAGACAAGTAGAAATAATTATCTCTCCCTCCATTGTATTTTTCTGTTAATTTGATTTACAAAGTTATTTACCAGCCATGAAATAATGTTTGGTAGCTGTTTGAATGTACTTGTCTTCCATAAACTAATATAGTATATTTACTTACAATATTTATTTTTATATATTCCTATGCTTGAGATAATCATAGTTTGTCTCATAAAAAAATATGAGAAATGTAATGCTAAGAAAGTAGGATTAATTTTAGTGCCCTGAAGAATAGATATTTTCTGTCATATTAGAATGGATCATGTACAAAAGAAGTAATAAATTATCAACCATGAATCCTTTCATGTCTAGAGAGAAAAAATAAGAAGAATATTAAAGAACAATTATGCTATTTTAGTGCATTTTGTTGGGAAACCCCTTATAAGTGTCAGTTTTTTGCGGAGCACAGGCTCCGGACATGCAGGCTCAGCGGCCATGGCTCATGGGCCCAGCCACTCCACGGCATGTGAGATCCTCCCGGATTGGGGCATGAACCCATGTCCCCTGAATTGGCAGGTGGACTCTCAACCACTGCGCCGCCAGTGAAGCCCAAGTGTCAGTTTTTGATGGCACATTTTATCATATGACTGAATGCAAATACCTTAAAGGTATTTAAAGTCATAAAATATTAGATGTCAGAATACACACTGAATATCTACTTCAACTTCAATTTTACAAACAAAGAATACAGAAAATCTAAAAGCAGAGCTGAGAATAAAATACACGTCTTTTGGGCTCTTCTCCAATATATTTTGACTTAGTGAAATGTTTTCCAACAATATGTAATCTTTTAAATTTCCTTGAAGTATTTCATCATTTTTAAGTTCAGACTATCAAAAGAAATGTTTTTAAGATAAGTACATTTTAGAGCAGTATATCTTATAGATTTTATGACAATATTATTTAAATTTAACCTTGAATGATTTATGAAGACAAATGTTTACTTTCCCCAATTTTTTTTAAGAATAAAATTTATTTTTCCACTCATAATTTTGCTCTTTACAATCAAAAATAATACAATATTTAATTTAATAATCAATTACTTAAATTACATAATGAATAAGAAAAGTGTTTTATATCTTCCCTCCTTCAAACTTGATTACTTCCTCTCTCCTACCCATGCTGAATCCTACAAAAATTTATTGCCTTGAAATAATGTTATTTTAATTTGTAATTTTGTGGTTTGGCAATTTAGCCTATAGTCTCAGTTGGGCTCACCCATAAGATGGTAAGTTGCTGGTGAATGAAAAGGCTCAATTTCTAGCTTTGGACTAAAATGACAAGAGCTACTGGACCAATGGACTCTCCTCATCTAGCAAATTATCCTGGTTATCATCACATGATGCTTATATGACAGGTTTTAAGAAAATCAAGAGATAGGACAAGCCACAACACAAAGACAATTCTCAAGTCTCTGCTTATGCCATGTTTACTATTGTCTCATTGTTCAAATTAGATCAGTTGGAAAAGCCCATATTTAACATGTGAGGGCACAAGCCAAATAGGAGACACAAGAAGGCATAAATAAACGGGAGCTATTACTGTGACAATCTAGTATAGTCTGTCTCTAGTACCAAGGATTCACCTGTCTCCCACATGTGAAGTATACTCACTCTCTCACAAGAACACTTAAATTCTCACTTAAGCAAAGAAAGCATCAGGCTTGAAGTCCTTAATATAGTGATATACTGTCATACTGGATGTGAATAAGACACCATGTTGAAAAGACATGATATCTTCTCTATGCAAATCCCACTTATGATGGTGATACAAAGATGGAATAACCACAGAAAATGCTCGATTTGAGGAGGAGAAGAAAGGCAACCATAAGCATTCCCTGATCCATAGCAATTCTGAAATCAAATTGGGCTAATGTGTCATAGTTGCTTATCTGAGAGAAAAAGATGCTCCTTGATCAAGCCCTGTTGTTTCCTTATTCTCTTCATGGTTCTTGTCTCTAACCTCCAAGACTTCCTTTTTCACCCTTCTTAGCTAATTTCTGGATAAGTCACTGGAACATAGCCCTTAGAGCAATATTTGTAACCTACTTGCTTCTCATAGAGATGGAGGACCAGATAATTTTTGAACTTTGAACAGTCCCAACACCTTTTCATAGGGACTGTCAACATGTCTGTTGGCATAACTTCATTAACAACATGGTGGATTTTCTATTAATTTGATTTCTAAGAATCTGTAACTCAAAAACCAAACTGAACATCATTTTGGAGAACTGCCTGTTTTTCCAGATTTACTCACTGATACGTTGGAGATTTAGGCTACAGTGGACCAAATCTCTCAAGAGGTCTAGAAAATTATTGTCTAATTGCAAGTAACTAAGGAACCTTGATTTAATTCTTTCAGAAGTCTTAACAAAAGAATCTCACAGCTAAGCCATTGATTAGATATACTCCAGTAGATTATATCTTGCTTAAGAATCTTTTATTCATTTATTTATCTTTTTATTAGTTTGCTAGGGCTGTTATAACAATGTATCACAGACTGAGTGATGGCTAAAAACCTGAGATTAAGGTGTTAGCAAGATTGGTTTCTTCTGAGACCTCTCTCCTTGGCTTGTAGATAGCCTTCTTCTCCCTATGTCCTCACATGGTTTTTCCTCTGTACTGTCTGTGTCCAAATTTCTTCTTTTTATAAAGATACCAGTTATACTGGATTATTCCCTGTCCACCATAATGGCCTCATTTGAGCTTAATTAATGCTTATTACTGAGTCTATCATCAAATTCAGTCACATTCTGAGGTACTAGGGGTTAGTACTTCAACATGTCAATTTGGAGGAAACAAAATTCAGCTCATAATTTTCAGACTGAATAAACTGGACAGAAGAAATGATTTTATTTTTAAACCAATCAAACCCTATCACTCTGTGTTTCCTTAAAATCCTACTTGCTAACTGGTCATTACTTACCTTAGTTTATCTATTTTTCATCATTTATCAGACATATTTAAAAGCAACCAGCTTACCTCTCGGACATATTGTCTGGAGATTTTTATTGTCTAAATCCAAAAGTTCAGATGGTCCATTTTTAACAGAGGCAAGGGTTCTCCAATTGTTTCACAACTATGTATCAGCAATTGATATTTTACCTGCTTTCTATGGCAGTCTCTTCAATATTTTGCCAGTCTCTGCCTGCTACCTTGTAGCAAAGCCAGTGTCACTCATTTTAGGTTTTGTTACAATACCACCTGACTTCTAGGTACCCATTTTCATATCAGTTGTCTAAGGCTACATAACAAACTACCCCCAAAATTAATGACTTAAAAGAACCACCATTGATTTTCATTATGATTCCCTCAGTTTGGCAAATTGGGCTGGGCTCAGCTGGCTGGGTCTTCTCTTGAGTGAATTTGTTTATGTGTTTTTAGTTTTGAGCCAGCTAAGAAATTGGTGGCTAGCTATGCTTCTGGTAATCATTAGTTGTCAGCTAGGGTGGCTCAGGCAATGGGGTTACATTTCTGTAATGATCTTTCAGAATTCTGCTGATAGAAATAGTGTTAGAGATCCTTAAAACAGCAAGAGGAAGATCAAACTCCAATGTCCTTCCACTTTTCTACAGTTTCTGATTGTGTCATGTTTGCTATTGTACCAGTGGACCAAATAAGTGTATTCCAACCTAGTCAGTGTGGGTATGACCAACTAAGAATGTGGATACAGGGGTATTAACAGTTTGAGGCACACCACTGCAACATCCTATCAAAATTCCACTCAACTGATGTACGTACTCTCTATTTCCCAGAGAAAATCAAAGTAACAAAAAAAAGAGAGAGAGAGAGCATCTTTTTTTTTTTTTTTTTTTTTTTGTGGTTCGCGGGCCTCTAACTGCTGTGGCCTCTCCTGCTGCAGAGCACAGGCTCCGGACGCACAAGCTCAGCGGCCATGGCTCACGGGCCCAGCCGCTCCACAGCATGTGGGATCCTCCCAGATCGGGGTACGAACCCATGTCCCCTGAATCGGCAGGCGGACTCTCAACCACTGCACCACAAGGGAAGCCCAAATGCACTGACAGCTGAAAGAGATGTCAAAGGACCACATTTCCAGGAGGTGTTAATTACATCAGCAACACAGTAATACCCACAGTTCATTAGAATGATTTGGGCATTTTTGATGGTAGCATGTGAAATATTATTCACTTACAGATTCAACACTAATTCATTAAAATAAACTGTATATAAAAATTGCTGTCATTCTTTAAGTTATATGTATTGAGAAGGAAGACATAAAAGAGGAAGAAACTACTACTACTCCCCCCAAACAAAGGATGTTACCTCATTCATCTTTTATACTAATGAGATCCTTGATTACAAAAATAAAAATGTCACAGAAATAAAAGAAGAATGAATTACCCTCAGTCCAAAGAATTATCTAGCTCATGTCTGTACTACAAAGAACTTTGGAGACCTTCTAATTTCAATTAAAAGCAGTACAAAGGCTAAACAGGAAAATATCATTTAACTCGATAAATAGATATAGGAATGAATAAAAATACTCAAGCCAATTAAGTAACGCTGAATATAAATAACTGCAGACATTTAGTCAATCATTATATAATGATGATCTTCTTACTCCTTTATAATTTTATGCCTATTTGGTTCCATCATTTTGATTTTTGTAACTGATGGAGTCTTGTAAAGGATTGGTTAATTTATTAAATTGATTCAGTATTTGAACTCATTGATTGGTTCAGAAAATAGTCTATAAATACATAGTACCCAAATGCTGCTGCTTTGGCTTTTCGTCTCAGAGACCTATGCATGTTTAATTGGTTGGAAGAAACATGTAGTACATCATCGATTTCTGGCAGTGAAGCTACTGTTTCTTTTTCTTTCCTTTTTTCTTTCCCTTTCCCTCCCCCTCCTGCTTCTGCTTTTACTTTACTTAAATCGACTTAGTTTGTCAGCCATTTCTACTGCTATTTTTCTTTTCCAATTTTGTGATAGCTCTTTCTTATTTTTTTTTTTTAAACCACAAACATAATGTGAGATTCATCAGATCCCAGAAAAGTAGTGAAAGCGGAAGCTGTCCTTACTTGTGATAAAATTTTAACAAACATCACACTATACTTTATGGAAGTAAATTCCTTATAGAAATTAGTGAAAGGGTTGAATATAAAATTTAAGTTAATCAAAATTAACAATATGTCCTGAGAGAGAACCAAGGAGGCAAGAAGAAGCATCAGCAGGTAATGTGTGATTAAAATCTTTGTGAGGGAGATCCTTGACCCTCATTAGTGTTTAGAGATGAACAAGGGCTCAGCTGATATTCAAGTTATACTAAGTATATCAACCATATAATGCTGTTATTATTATGTTTGTTCTTATCTGAAATGATTAATTAATACCCTGACTTTTACTCCAAGACACACTAAAATTTGGGAACTGAGATTTGAATTTTGTATGTTTCATGTCTTTTCCTAATGTCCCAAAGAAATTTGTACTTGAGTGCCTCAGTGAACTCACCAACAATATCAAAATTTATGCTTCAAATATACATATCCCCTTTGCATTTTATATCTTTTTGTTTATGATTTCTGATACAAAGATAGAGTTTTAAGCAAAGAAAAATTGCTGAAAAAGTGCTCTTGACCATTACAAATGCTCCCTCATATGACATTACCTGCAATAATAGGACTATTATTTTATAAATCATTAAGTTCTTATCAGAATACTATAAGTAGGTTCTCTTTGATGTAATGTAATTAATTCAGTCCAAATGTATGTAAGAAAAAATTGCTAAGCTAGTAGAATTTAAAACAACACGTCATATGAGGGGATGGACATATGTCTGAAGCTTCTGCTGACAAAGCTTATTTATCTTTCTTACTAGGTGCAATGTTTTGACAGCTCCTTCCCTAGCATTTTTCTATCTAATCTCAGCAATGCAATTGAACATTATGTCAATAATATACACCGAGTTTGCCTCTACGAAGTGTAGATAAAGTGAATAAAGTTATTGAATTTTGTGATTTGCTCAAGAACCATTGTATGCTTTCTCTAATTAAATAGATAAATAAGCAAATACTAAAACTGTGTAGCTATTGAAGCAACAAAATCATGGAGGACGTCTCATTTCTTATTTCTGTTTCTATAGTATTTTTATTAAAAGTCCTATTGCTTAGTTGCCCATTTGAGAATTTTTTTTTTGAGAAAAATTTTAACCTTCTACATTAGAATATTTGACTTCTAATTTGAGGAAGAGAGAACATGTGTGTATTGGGGATTATTTGTTCATTTAAACAATGTTTATTTGTGTCTGTTATTTTCAGGTGCTGTGTAAGCCCCACAAGCTGAGCTTACGCAGACATTAGTAAAGGTTTCAAGATCTCTGCCACCCTGTTTCTTAAAGATAGGTGGGAATAAAAGCAGTGGAAATATAAGATTACACCAGAAATGGTTTCTATTCCACATATTATCAAATACTGGCAAGTATATTTTATAACTTGTTATGCTTACATAATTTATATGTAAATACAAGCTGTCCTGGATTTAAAAAAATAAAACTAAAAAAAAATTAACATTTTCTAAATCAACTTTTTAAAAAAATATATCTATTTATTTATTTTTGGCTATGTTGGGTCTTCATTTCTGTGTGAGGGCTTTCTCTAATTGCGGCAAGTGGGGGCCACTCTTCATCGCAGTGCGCAGGCCTCTCACTGTCGCAACCTCTCTTGTTGCGGAGCACAGGCTCCAGACGCACAGGCTCCAGACGCGCAGGCTCAGTAGTTGTGGCTCACGGGCCTAGTTGCTCTGCGGCATGTGGGATCTTCCCAGACCAGGGCTCGAACCTGTGTCCCCTGCATTGGCAGGCAGATTCTCAACCATTGTGCCACCAGGGAAGCCCATCAACTTTTTAAGGTTTAACTAAATGTGATAAAATATGGACATGTGATTATTTGTATAACACATGCTTTTAAGACTTACAAGTGACTTATATGTGTTTTCCAATAACTTAAAATTCAACAGCCAGCATATTTTTAAAAGCTTATCCAAAGAGCAAAACTAAAATCGTGTTGTATGAAAAACACTGCCTCATAAACACATAAAGAGGAATGAGCTAATTGCTTAAATTAACAATTTCATGCTATTGTGTTTTATTATTCAGTCTCTAGACAGTTTGATTATAGTCAGCAAGTTGCAATAAAATGCTCTAAGAAACAAATTAATATTCTCAGACAAAGCCTGTATATTTCTGAACATACTGAGTGACTTCTGGATTTGAGAGAAGAAAATATTTAAACCAACAAAATTGCATTTAACACTAGGGAGCTACTTTTTTTTTTTTTTTTTTGCGGTACGTGGGCCTCTCACTGTTGTGGCCTCTCCCGTTGTGGAGCACAGGCTCCAGATGCGCAGGCTCAGCAGCCATGGCTCACGGGCCTAGCCACTCCGTGGCATGTGAGATCTTCCCGGACCGGGGCATGAACCCACGTCCCCTGCATCGGCAGGCGGACTCTCAACCTGCGCCATCAGGGAAGCCCTAGGGAGCTACTTTTTGACAAAACCTGTGATTGTAAAAGTAGTTACTGTTCTTTATGTCATCAAATGTTTCATTTTTTAATAACCTTTTATCTTTAAAGCTCAAAACACTAACTTGCCACATGGTTATATTCTTCAATATATCTTAAAAGTTTTTAATATATTGCAAAAATCTGAAAATTGTATTGTTGATATTTTAGCTAATGAATTAAGAAAGACACATTTTTTTCTGATATGTATTCAATCTAATAATATGCCATGCCAGTTAATGTCTAATATATAAATAAGTTATTTTCTTAGTAATAACAATGATACCCTTTTGGATTGCATTCCTATGGATTCAACTTATTCACTATGAATTGCTTTTAAAATCCACTAGGGTTTTATAAATGTGTTAAATAAAATTTTAAATTACTGATGAGTATAGAGATCAACATGCCACTTTACATTTTTATCTTTTAGGGAGTGTCTAATAATAAACTTAATTATTTTCAAGATATATCTAAAAGTTTAGATTTTAAGCTTAATAGAGAATTATTTATTTTTAGAAGATGTGATTTATATAAAGAGATCCAAACCATATAATTATAAGTACTACTATATCTAGTTTTTTAATTATTAATTACCACCTGCCATGCATGACATAACTTTTTAAAGAATGTGCTGAATATTCATTAATTTTAATGTATTAGGCACTCAAAATACATGCTTTATTTATCTTTGTCTTATAAAAAAGAAACAATATGGAACCCTGGGCCCAACCAGTAGTGCAATCATAGTTTACACGGAAACTTGAACATATATCTTGGTTTGGTATCCAGGCTTCTCTCTGATGGTAACTGCTAAAAACTGAAAAGTAATCCTTCACTTTTCTGTCACTTTCTATGGATGGTCAAATCAAAATAGAGATAATATAGCTGCATCACAGAGCAGAGATCATTCTATACTTTTTGGTCTTAAAAATAGAGAATAAAAGTAAAATAGTGAGAATTAACAAAGCAAAGCTAAAATTAAAGCTTTATAAAATGGAAAACCTCTGGCAATACCATGCCAAAAAAAAAAAAAAAAAAGAATTCTCTCAACTGAGGAAGTCTTGCATATTTTGAGTAAAAGTACTGAAAAGATTGAATTTAGTGAATATTTACATACTTAATGGTGAGTCATCCAGCTCTCTTCCCATACTTAGTTTCCATAGCTGTTAACAGCCAGTTCTATATATTCTATAGACAAAAAATTAGAAGAAAATACTCTTGGGAATCTATCAAGTTCAACAGAAAATACTGAAGAATAAGAAAAAGTACCTACATAAGTACCTACATAATACTTTAAATTTTTTCTCTTGTCTAGCAAGCCTAAAATATTTACTATATGGCTCTTTAAAAAACATTTGCCAACTTCTCATCTAGAGAAATCAAGAAAATAAATTTTCTACAGAGGTCAGGTGTGGATGATACCAGAGTAATCTACCTATCAAAATTGGAAATTCTGTCAGCTGGGGAACATGTCCCCCATTATAGGGATGGACAACAGTTGTGACAGTAACAAACAAACCCACAAATTGAGAAACATTCAGGAAATTCACTGTAATTTCAAAACTAAATGCATACTAGTAGTTGAACTTAATGTATCCAAAATACTGAAAAACTGGGAGGTTGGTGATTACTTTCTTGGAATGGAAAGCACAGCATATAATAGTTCGGCATAACCCAATTCCACAAAATCCCCATAAAGTTTGTCAATGTCTACATTAATTTGTTCCATGGTTTCACTAGAAATTTGCTGTGAACCGAAAAATTCAAAGGGGTCCTTAAAAACTTCTTTTTGAGCATGTTTTAGCATCAAAAACATCCAAAGGGTATTTTTTTTCTTATTACTTATTTATTTTATACATATTCGTGTATATATGTCAATCCCAATCTCCCAATTCATCCCACCACCACCACCCTGCCCCCTGCTTTCCCCTCTTGGTGTCCATACGTTTGTTCTCTACATCTGTGTCTCTATTTCTGCCTTGCAAACGGGTTCATCTGTACCATTTTTCTAGATTCCACACATATGCATTAATATACCATATTTGTTTTTCTCTTTCTGACTTACTCCACTCTGTATGACAGTCTCTAGGTCCATCCACATCTGTACAAATGACCCAATAGACAGACGAATGGATAAAGAAGATGTGGCACATATATACAATGGAATATTACTCAGCCATAAAAAGGAACAAAATTGGGTCATTTCCAAAGGGTAATATTGTATATTGGTTTATTTCACATGAGAAAATATCTTAAGCAAGTACTAATTTATTGAAGGTAATAAAAGTTTCATAGAGCTAATGGATTCTTTTCAGTTAAATTTAAACATTCATAGCATAAATAATATGGGCAAATAGAATTACAAACAGCAACTAACCACACTGGTATTTTAGCAGATGGCATTTGTGCTTGTGATAAACTCTAAAAATGGAAATAAATATTTGCACAGACAGAAAGTGCCAGAAGATACTACTTTTGATAGGATAGTCTCATAGATCAGAGTCTCAGAAGCAGATGCTTAAAACAGATTTTAGGGTATGAAATGTTCATCGTGGTTCAACACCTGTGAAAGGGAAAAGTTGGAAGCAGCATTGGGCAACAGGAGAAGTTTACCTGCAAAGAAAGCCAGCATTTTCTTGTTTAACTCTGTATCATGGTTTCAAAGAAAATTTAATAGAAAATAGAGAATTCACAATGGTTTCTAGAAATATTTTTTCTGAGTATGTCTTTAAGCTCAAGGAGAGATACACCTCTATACTGAAAAACATAACATCTTGGTATAAGAAAACTATTTTGAATATTTACTATATAATTAATATGATTTAAGATTCCATAAGCTAGTTAAAGGAATCTTTCTGGAAGAAAAATTTTTTTAGAGAGTAAATAGAATAAGTATTGATAAATGGAATATTGCCTGCCATGTGAGTAAACAAAGGATGTCACAGTCATCAGTGATTGGACAGCCACCACCAGTGACGGAACTCAGGAAGGAGAATACCTGCCACCTAGCAGCCATCAGACTGCAGCCATTCCCTAGGGTGAGCCCTGAGGAAACTCAGGATGTGAAATCACAGGATACTGGCCCCAGGCGACTGAGGTGCATATCAAAGGAATGATTTCACTGAGCACAGACTCTCGCATCTTCCCATACATAGAAAAGTGCTAAATTCCTTAACTTGAGATATCTGGATTTCCTTAATTAACAGTAATATTTTGATGCTTGGGCTACCTGCCTTTTGTTGCAAAACTTCTATATAACCTGGCTCCACCCCCCACCTACTCGAAGCAGATCTCTCAGGGTTACTTGAGATGTTGTCTCCCGGGCTTGAAGTCCTAAAAATTTCCACCAAACAAAACATAACTCTCAACTTTTAGGTTGTGCATGTTTTTTAAGTCAACAGTGCTACGCATAAATAGAAATTTGGACACCTAAACGAAACACATTGTTATTTCTGATTATAATATTTTACTTTTCCAAAATCAAAGAAAAATGAGTCTGCCTATTTTACTGAAATGCCTAACAATTATTACTCATATCTTGTCCTAAACATATTTTTTGTAACTTTCATGAAATTATAGTATAATAAACCTGACACCATTCAGTTCAGCTTTCTGTGTCAAGTTGACATAAGAATCATGTATTAATATTTTGCCTCAAAAATATTAAATACTGTACATGCAGTTAAGAAGGTTTCATTCAATACATAGAATTGAGGGTAAAATCAGTCTATCTGTAATGCTGTATTTAATTTTTAGATGGATTACCATTCCAACACTTTATGTAACCATAAGAACAGTTTGCTTAAGTACTTCAGCATTTCATTTTGCAATATTAATATACTTACTTTGCAATTATAAATTTGATTTATTCAACTGAATAAGGGACAGAATAAAGGACACTTTCTTATTTTAAGATCTTATGCTGTTCTTTTTTCTTTTTTTTCATAAATATATATGCATATTATTTTGAGTCAAATGCTTCAATAAGTTTGTTATAAAGACAACAGCTTCCTTTCCTCACTTCATCCATGTCTCCCTTCCCAGAGAGAAGGACTTTCAGCTTATTCACCAATATTATCAACTTTTGTAAAGCTGTTTTCCATCAAATAATCTATCAGTTTTTTTTTTTTTTCTGCTGTGCCACACTGCATACAGGATCTTAGTTCCCTGACCAGGGATTGAACCCGTGCCCCCTGCAGTGGAAGCATGGAGTCTTAACCACCGGACCACTAGGGAATTCCCTCTATCAATTTCAAGTACAAGAACAAGCAATTTTATCAGCTCTAATCTGGGAAGGTGGCTAGCTGGGTTTTATTAATTACTCTCATTTTGGTAACTCCACTCATTTTGGTAACCTCCCTCCAGGAGAGAATGTTCTGTCCCCTTTTTCCTTTATCCCATGCCTCCTTAATTTGGTACTTCCATTTTAGCATCTCGAGAAAGACTACATGAGTAGTAATAATTTTTAGGTTGTGTTCTTTTAACATCTCATATTTGATTGACTGCTTAGGTATTGAATTTTAACCCAAATGTTGTTTCCTTTTATTTATTTATTTTTCCTCTTAATTTCAAAGGCATTCCTTCATGTTTTCTGGCTTCCAGAATTTCCCATCAAAGTCTGGAGTCATTTTGTTTTATTATCCTTTGTATGTGTTTTTCACTGTCTTTTTTTTTTTCTCTTTACCTTCCTTTCTCTTTTTCTTACTCTTTCTTTCTCTCTCCTTCTCTTCTGCACTTCTCCCCACTGCCCCCCATATAAGGCCATGGTTTTATGTGTTGTGAAATATCATGATAGCTTTCTACATATTGATCTCTTTTCATCCATTTTCCTTAGCAGTTAGTGGATTCTTTTCAATTTAGAAACTCACTACATTTTCAGTATAAAAATGTAAGTTCCAAAGCACTTTGCACTCAACTATGACAGGTTACACCTCCCTAGGCTTCACTGTTTTCATTTTTTTAAGGAGTGTTCTTAATTTTATAAAGAAAATTGCATAAAATACTAATTACAAATCTACGTTTTTGGGCACATAATGTATAAAAATATGATTTGTGATTAAAAATAGCATAAAGGAATGGTGGAACATAGCTCTATAGAGGCAAATTTTAAATGTTATTGAAATTACATTGCTATTAATCTAAACTAGATTGTTATAAATTATAATGTTTATGGAAATAACATATCCCTATAGGTTTAGAAAGTCTTCAAAGGGTACAGCATTCTATTAAAAAGATATTAATCTTTTTTTGCTTACTTCAAAACTGTAGTGACCAGATTAGTACATGTCCTGATATGTTCTATGAGACATCACAGGTCCTAAGAACCTGTGAGAATGTTTCCTTATAATGCAGAAAGGACTTACAGATGTGATTAAGGTTAAGAACCTTAATGGGGAGATGATCCTGGATTATCTAGGCTGGCCTAAGCTAATCATTTGTGTTCCTAAAACTGTGAACGTTTTGTGCATGAGAAAGGTAAATTAGAAGAAAAGGATGGAGAGATTTAAAGTGTAAGAGAAACCGGCCCCACAGTTGCTGGCTTTCATGATGGGGGACAGAGGAAGGAAGACAAGAACCAGGGCGTGTAGGTGGTCTCTAGAAGCTTTTCTCACCTGACAGCCAGCAGGGACACTGGGATTTCAGTTCTACAACCACAAGGAACCGAATTCTGTCAATGACTTGAAAGGGCAAGAAAACATTTCTCATTCTAGAGCCTCCAGAAAGGAACACAGTGCTACAGACACCCTGATTTTAGCCCTGAGATGATACCCGTATCACACTTCTGACCTACAGAAATGTGAAATAATAAATTAGTGCTATTTGAAGCCACTAAGTTTGTGGTAATTTGCTAAAGCGTCAATAGGAAATGCACAGATATGATTAAATTTTCCTTATAAATACATGTAAATATATGAATGAATTAACTAATATAAACAGTGGGAGGAAGATGGTAGTATCATTGCATTTGTCCTGAATAAGTGACATTTAGACTCATAATTTAAATGTGGATTACCTTTTCAATAGGTGAAGAAGGGTTGTAGAGAATGCACTCCAGTAACAGTTGGAGGGCCCTTAGGTAATTAGGTGAACAATATACTTTCTAAGAACTAGAAAGAAACCACTATGGCTAAACTAATTGATTATAGTCGATGAATGATGGACTAAATACTTAATCATATGCCCTCAAGTTCTAAAATTTTCTATACCTGCTATTATCACTTACTTTATGTATTTTCATCACTATCAATTTCCATGAAAATCAAAGCAGAAAGAGAAAGAGAATGGGATAGAGAATATATTATTTTTCTATTTAATTGTGTTACCTTTTAATAACTTAATTACCAGTAGAATTACAGGATGTAAGTTTTGAGCAGAAACTGAAAAATCATCTAGAACAGTTCCTCTTCAAGCAGATGAGAAAACAGACTCAGAGAATACAAAAATCAACTTGCCAAAGGTTATATCATTAATATTCAGACTTATAAGAAACTGCTTTTCTGACTTCAATTTCAGTGTTTTTTTTATATATATATTTTAGCTAGCTGTCTATCTGCTGCATCTTCTTTTACTTCCTGTTAGTCCATATTTAGCTTTTTTACACACTTCTCCAGGTTATGGTCTTTTTTACTATTAAAAATTAAGCAAAAACTATTTAACTTAGTCTCTATAATACTGTTTCTTTGATCTCTTCGGATAACTTGTTCAATAAACATACACATTCAGTCTATCTCACCTATTAAGTGAATCATTTGGGGCTGCAATTATAGAACAGAAACAAAATGCTGCTCTAACTGGTGAGTTGGATAAAAATAACTAATTTTTGTGATTAAACTGAAATTTTTTCAAAGAGTTCTCTTCCTCAGACCAAGGCTTCCCACTGCTAAAAAGTAAATTACTTTGGAGACATTTTGGGGATCTGAAGTCTTCTCTCAGATTCACTAGGACACACAGAATTCTCCAGTACATGACCCCAGGGAGAGCTTCACTTCTGAACAGATGCTAATGTTTCATGCAATTTAACGGTGGATATGGTAATTAAACAATTTTATTTAACTTCAGTCTAGAAGGGAGACACAACCTGCATGACTTGATAATGTTCAAATTGAAACTGCCTTAAGGGGATGAAATTGCCACCATCTAAAGTTGTTTAAAATTTACAAAGTACTTAAAATGTCTTTTTGTGAATAAAAAATGTTCTTTACTTTTGTCTGCATTTGAAGTTTTAATCATTCCAACTGTATTGTAATTGGTGTGGCAAAGACAAGATATATTGTTTTGTTGGCCTTCTGTCTGTATATATCATTAAAAAAATTCATAGTAGCAATATCTGATAAGGAGAATGTACATTTTTAAATAAGATAGCTTATCTGAGGAACTACAAAGTATCACATGAAGTGAACTTTTCTATGCAATTCTTTATAAACTGGTTCAAAGAAAAATATATCGTGAGGAACTTATGGTTTTGAGTGACTGATGTTCACATTTCTTGGAACCGAAAACAAAGAATGTAGAATATCTTACATAGTTGCATTCTTTTTACAGCATTGGCTAAATTAAAGCATCTAGAAAACACTGGTGCAGTCTACCATAATTGTAAATTATCAAGATATCATGACTGCAGGCCAACTGTAAGAAGATCAGACCAGACTGACTTTAAAAAGAACGTTCTATTTTCCTTATTTGACACCAAATACTTAATAAACTAGTCATATTAATAACCAATTCTCCATTGGCATATCATTATGTTCTGTCAAATATCCAAATTTCTATTGTGTCTGTTAATTGTGGTCATGTCTAAAATTTTCTCTGTCATATGAATAAGAGGATCCTGAGAGTGTCTGGACATTAGGCTTTGATTGTGTTTTTTTTTTGTTTTTTTTTTTGTTTTGTTTTGCGGTACGCGGGCCTCTCACTGTTGTGGCCTCTCCCGTTGCGGGGCACATGCTCCGGATGCGCAGGCTCGGCGGCCATGGCTCACGGGCCCAGCTGCTCCGCGGCATGTGGGATCTTCCCGGACCGGGGCACGAACCCGTGTCCCCTGCATCGGCAGGTGGACTCTCAACCACTGTGCCACCAGGGAAGCCCTGATTGTGTTTTAATGAGGAGAACTGGGAACAAACTGCCATTTTAATATAGCAACTGGCAAAAAAGCAGATTGCTCTAATAGGCAATCATGAGTTGTTTACAGAGGGATTATTTACCTGAGTGGCCGGGGTTAGAGCAAACCATGGGAGATGTTACTATGCATCGGAAAGAAGGGTCAGGGACAAAATATTATTTAAACCAGAGAAAGAAGTGGAGCTGAGCTTTAGACTTCTGTAGAGAAATGAAGCCTCTGGCCACCTTCACCCTATACTTCCTATCTTCTGACAGTGCCTCCCATTAGCCAAACCCAATAGGTTCAGAGTCATGAGTCTTGTTGATTTATTCCATAAATTCAGCCTGTTGGAATATGCATCAGGATGGAGAAGGGTAGAGACTGGATCTTGTCGGGCAAATTAAAATATTCTCCTTGAGAGGAATACTATTTTACCACTCTTAGTGTTTCCTTTTACTTTCCTTCTCTTATTTGTCCCTTGTATGGTGGAAAGAAATATATGATTTGGAAATTTGGAAACAATAGCTGATGCTTTTTACTTTGGGAAACACCTTGCCCTAGGAGAATATGTGTTCTCTGTGTGCTACGCTGGTCTCTAAACCTCACTGACCTACATCAGTACCATCTCTGACAGCTTGGCTTTAGTCTCCCTAGTTTTGCCTTAGAGGGTCCATTTTGTTTCTATGCTAATCTATCCTCTTACCTGGGTCTACCCATAATAAAGGTAATATTTTGGCCTTGATATTTACTCCTTATTTTGTATCTCAGCTTGTTCAGGATCTGGGGAGAGAGCAGAACTGTTCTGTATTGAGGGGGACCCCTAAAAATCCCTAGTGCTCAGAAGTTACTCTCTATTGGTAATTCACTGCCATATTTCTTAGCTTTCTCAATAGAAGATAGAATCTATTTTCTACTTTGTTAGGAGGAATAGAAAATGTTTTGCTATATACTTGGAATGGAGTAGTGACAGGGATATGCAATCAGCATTCTTCCCTCACAGGCAGAAAGGATCCATCCTGCAACATCAACTCTTGAGATGATTACTGTGCTCCATACGGGGTGGTTATTTTGCAACCATCATCAATAGAGAGAGTAGTCTGGTGGCCTTAGGAAACCAAGGGACAGAAAATAATGTGGGCCAATCCTAAAATATTTAAAACAATTTTTGAAAGCATGTTCAGAATTACCTGGAAAATGCTATGGAGCCAGGTGATTTTTACTAATAAAATGAATGAAAGTTTGTGTATTCCTAATTTGCCTCATACAACAATTTCTCTACTGAGTTAGAACCACTATCATCAAGCCCAGTTTTTTTTCTTGCCTATCATAGAGCAAATAAATGTAAAAAGTCATATTTATTTGTCTTAGTTCATCTTTAATGTTGGGTATAGTCCTACCTTTTTGTCATTTATTGAGGTTTAAATTATATATAATACAGTGCACCCATTTTAAGTGTATAGGTCAATGAATTTTGTCAAATGCATACACCCATATATAACTACCACTTTGATCAGAATATAGAATTTTTCCATTATCCCCAATACACCTTCATTCCTATTTCCAGTCAATATTTCTGCACTCTGGAGCCTGGCAACCAGTGAGCTTCTTTTTGATTGGTTTTGCCTGTTTTGTAATTTCATGTAAATGACATAAAATTGTATGAAATTTTTGTCACCAGCAAAATGTTTTTGATGTTCATCCATACTGAGTACATCAGTAGTTTATGTCATATTATTGCTGAGAAGTATTTCCTTTATAGAAATTCACTACAATTTATCTATTCTAACACTGATGGGCATTATGTTATTTCCAGTTTTTGATTATTATGAATCAAGTTTTTATGAACTTTCATGTACACATTGTTTTGTGGACATATATCTTCATTTCTCTTTGGTAAATGCCTAGGAGTGGAATTGCAGTATCATGTAATTAGGGTAGATTTAACTTTCTAGAAACTGACAAGCAGTTTGCCAAAGTGGTTGCCCCATTTTACAACCCTACCAGCAGCAGTGTGCCATTTTTCTGGTGTTTTCAAAAACAGATAGTTGATATTGCCAACTGTAATAACTACAGCCATTTAAAATGGGTGGTTAGTGATATCTCATCGACTCCCTTATTTTAGTAACATTTAGGAAACTGTTCTTATATATTTATGCAAAAAAATTTCTAAATTAATTTTTATTTGCTACCAATCAATTGATGCTACCTTGATCATTTATGCAAATGTATTACTGTGTGAGTGAATTAATGTTTCATTTTAATTATGGTAATTTTCAAAGTTAAGTCTATCTTCTTATATTTCTTGACGATAATCTTTATTCCTGTTAAATTAGAGTTATCACTTATGTAGCACTTACTATATCTCAGACACTTTTCTAAGTGAACACATATTAACTCAATTATCAAAACAAACTGAGTCATAGCAAAGTTAAGAAAGTTGGCTAAATTTTTTCATCCAAAAGTGTTGATGCCTTTAAGCCCAAGTTCTTCTCTGGAGATTTAAACAGATTTTGCTTTAATTATCTTTTCACCTCTGGGTTCCCATGACATCAGAGCATCACCCGTGGTTAGCAAGAATAGATAGTTTAAGTAGTTTAAGTGAACGTTGTCACATCTTAGACATTGGGAGCTCATGGGAGACAGTAGAGCATACAAGCTACTTAATCCATTTCTACAGTGGCTTCTGACATTAAGCTTGGATAAGGGAACTTGCTCTGATGTGAAATTGTCCATTACCAAATTTAGCTCTGTGGGTCTACCAAGAACAATATGGGCTGTAATTGACCAGACCTCTACAGTTAGGAGAGCTGCTCTACATCATCAACCTCAGTGTTCATGGTAGTATTTTCCCATTATCCCAAACCTATGACAAATCCCTCCCCCTCAGGTTTATCTCCTCATTTCTGCTCCTGACTTCAGACATAAACACATGACCAGGAAAACAAGACCATAGTCCTCTTGGCAGCAATGGCCTAATCTGTAAATGAGAAATTAAAGTGATAAAAAAATTTAGCTGACAACTGCTAGCCACTTCCTAAAACTTCCATGCACTCTGCTAAAGGATTTATGCTTCTTATTTGATCTTCCAAAAGCCACTGCCATGGAGAAGAAACTGTAGTTCTAAGAGGGCGAATTAATCATGAAGATCACACAGATGACAAGCAGCAGAGCTCAGGTTAGAATCCAAGTCTCTCTGACTTCAAAGCTTACCATCCTCAGACTCTGCTCTCAGGGTAAAAGGAGATCCTCGCTTTATGCTTCAACTGGGCTTATCTATAAATATAGATAATGATACATTTGATTATCAACTTTCTTGATATATGATAACAGTAGAACGATGTGTATAGCATCTTAGAATTTGTGTAAAAATGCATTTGTTTCACTGTTTATGTGTGCATATATATATCTATGCCATAGATAAACACATCCATCCATCTATCTATCTAGTTGTATATCTCTACTTTGAATGCTCCATAACCCTTAACCCATAACCAAAAATGCAATTTTTCAGAAGTCCCTCTCTCAAAATTCACCCTCATCATTATACACCTCTACTCCCTGTAGTTCTGGAGGACCTGTAAATCACGGTGCTTCCTCCCCTTCTTGTCATAGAGGACAGCAAGTATCCCAGTCATGCTGATAACAATCACATTGATTGGCCAATCACAGTTCTTCCCCTGAGTTTTATATACAGAGACAATATGCAGGAAATTCTCATGTCTCTCTGGGGACCACAACAAAACAAAAGAAAAAAATGGAGGTGATGTAAACCTGGAACATTCTGTGATCATGATTCCTGAATCCCCCTTCCCTCTGGTTCAGAAGAAAACCAATTTTCAGTACATGAGAATAAAGTTGACATAGGTAGAAAAAAACTCAGTTTCTTTGTACTGGGATATATAACTTTCTTAGGACTGCTGTAACAACATACCACAAAGTGGGAGCTTAAAACAAGATAAATTTATTTCCTCACAGTTCTGCAAGCTAGAAGTCTGAAATCAAGGTGTTTTCAAGGCTATGCTTTCTATGAAACCTATAGGGGAATCCTTCCTTTCCTCTTCCTAGCTTCTAGCTTTCTAGCAATTTCTGGCATTCCCTCCCTTGCAGCTGCATGACTCCAATCTCTGCCTTTATCACACGGTACTCTCAGTGTTCACATCTTCACATGGCCATCTTGTTATAAAGATACCAGAAAAATTGGAATAGGGACTCATCCTACTTCAGCATGACCTTTTCTTAACTTATTACATCTGAAATAACCGTATTTCCAAATAAGGTCACCTTCTGAGGTACTATGGGTTAGGACTTCAATATATCCATTTTCTTTAGGGGGTGGGGACAATGTTCAATCCATAACAGAGGGCAAGGAGAGCAAGAGGCAGAGATAAAGGGAGAAACACTTGAATCTCTAGGTCCAGTTGTCCCTGTTGACAATTATAATCCTGAACATTCCAGATACAAGAGCTGATAAATTATATTGTTTAGCTAGTTTATTACAAATAAAATAATTCTAATACACCTCCTTTATTTCTCTAATTACAGACATTTCTATTGCTTGTAACAAATGAACACTGGCTTTCTGAAAAGACAATCATATTTTGCCAAATGTGAGATCTGTGGTTTAATGACCAACCCTCCCTTTTAGAGTGGAATGTCTAATTAGTACATGTGACCTTTATCAATAAAACTAGGATCCATGCTTCCTCAAGGTTCTGTTAGCCTTGGGAATAGACAGAGTGCCAGGAGGCTTAAGTCTTTACTACTTTAACTATACCTGCAAAGAGTCTTCTGCATTAATTTGGGGAAGTTTACTTTTGCCTGTTTCAGGGCTTCTCACTGTATATTCCAAAGCCCTTTTGCATCAAATAATCTGAGATCATTTATTAATCATGCCCTATATCCAACCTATAGAATAAGAATCTCTGGGAAAATTTATGGGATCCATTTATATGAGATTTAGTGTAACTACATACAAGAAACAGCATGGGTGAATCTCAAAGCATTTTCTATCCTAAGTGAAAAGAGCCTCAACTTTTAAGGCAACGTACTCTATGATTCCATTTATATGACATTCAGGAAAAGGCAAAATTATAGAGACATAAAACAGATCAATGATTGCCAGGGAGGAGGGGGTGACTACAAAGGAGCATGAGGGTTTGGTGGGTGGGGATTTGGAGGAAGCAGGGGTGGTTGGACCTGTTCTACATCTTGATTGAGCTGGTGGTTACATGGCTTGTTTGCATTTGTGAAAACTCATCGAACTATGAACACAAAAAGACAATTTCACAGCATGTAAAATACACCTCAACTTAAAAATGAATTAATTACTTGAATATTTCTATTTTTTCTTATAATTTCTGAAACTGACATTGCTCCTATGTTCTATGACTCATAATTTACTGTATTTTAAGTTGTATCTGTTAACTTTAGAAAATACCTTTATTTTCATGTTTAATGATTTGTTTTATGTTATGCTTTCACCTTATCTGATAACAAAATTATGATTCATGTTCTAGTTTTGCTTAGACTTGCCTTATATCACTTTGTCCATGACTTCATATATAATTTCACAGAATTATTTCCTTTTATGTATATTTCTTGTATTCATCATTGAGTTAGGAATATTAACATACTTGATGTGCAATTCTTACTCTTTTCATAGGTAGCGTTAATATGTTTCTTACACTGATTGTTGCAAGATGAAGAATGTAGAATCATATTTCTTCTTTGTGGCATATTTAACCCAGAGAAGTGAGAAAATAATGAATATAACACTTTGGGGATTTCTTCACTACTAAAATATCCTGAAAGTTTTTTCTAGCACTTAAAAATATAGTCAAAACTCTTCTAGGCTGCTGAAATTGCCTATGCCCCTTTGACTGTCTTCCTAAATGCATTTGACCGTGTTGATGATCTGTGAGAGATGTGGTTGTAGCTGCAGCCTCACAAAGATTTCTGAAAATAATACTCTGATATAAGGAGAGGCTCATATTTGGTTATGTAGTCCCCAAACATGCATTTCATTTTGTGCATGTTAAAGGAGTCATATGCTTCACTGAATATAATGATGAATTATAAACCACCTAGGAAAAGAAGCACCACTAAGGAAGCAGGAATAAAGGGGAGGAAGGAAAGCGAAGTTAATAGAAACCAATGTGCTAGGTTGAAATAAATTGAATCAGCTGTGCATTCATATTTAATATAGTTTATATTTAATTTTTCATGGAAGTATATTTAAGGAGTTCATTGTTATTTATTTGTGTGTTCTGTTTTTGACTTGGTTTTTAGAAGAGCATGAATGCTTTATGCCATTAATCTAATTATTCTAATTAATCTTATATTGTGTTTTTCTGGAATTTATATTATATATGTCATATTACCTAAAAGCTATTGGTTTTAAAATGTGTGGTACGTAATTATTTTCATTACATTGTGGAATTTTCTCTGATGTCAGGTTACTAAGAAACTAAGACCTGAAAGATTGTGACTTTTTGAGATTGCTATAATGAATTAGCTATTCTCTTACAGTTATAGTTCTGATATGGTAATCTTGCCAATTCACTGTGCATATATATTGTTTTACAAATATTTAATAAGTAAGGTTTACAAGACATTTGCATGGATTTCAGATCTAATCATTTAATAGTGGTAACATTCCCAAAGTCTAAGGACCAGAGCAAGAAGAAATTAAGGATCAGAGTAAATAAAATCTTCTGTCATAAAAAAGATGGGGCTTCCCTGGTGGCACAGTGGTTGAGAGTCCGCCTGCCGATGCAGGGGACACAGGTTCGTACCCCGGTCCGGGAGCGGCTGGGCCCGTGAGCCATGGCCGCTGAGCCTGTGTGCCCAGAGCCTGTGCTCCGCAATGGGAGAAGCCACAACAGTGAAAGGCCCGCTTACCGAAAAAAAAAAAAAAAAAAAGATGTATGGGCTTATTCCATTGTATTTTACTATTTATGCCTTCTCTTCAGTACCTAGAGTAAACTACAGTTCATAATATCTCTTACAAATACTGTCTAGAATATATTCTGTAATTAAAATAAACTGACAATAGAAAAAGTTCCATTTGAAAAAATCACTCTACTCTTCTTATAAATACCTTGTATCACACAATTAAATTGATAAATCATAGTTGAATCTAAGTCTAACCAACTGTTTAAATTTTCTAAATGTTTCTAGTCCAATTATATCAAATATTTGTCATCTTTGAAGACAATGTTACAAAAGGCAGGGGACATTACTGGCAAAACATGTTATTTCTAAAATATTAAGATTTAGGAAGAAAACAAAAAGACAAATTGAAGGTGTTTGGTAGATCTGTATAGTCAACACAGATGGAAACATCGGGAGTGCTGACACTGTATCTTATGTATATTTTTGGAACTGTTCCTACTGTAGTATCTGACAATTGTTGCTAAATTTAGTCAGTGTAGAACTTCCTGGATATTGGCTGAAGGTTACATGTATAAGGGAAATGGCATAACACTAAAACTCACAAACAGAATATCCAGAGTCATATAAAATATTTTAAACCATAGGGAGCTATTCAGAAAAACAAAAACAAAAAGAAACAACAACAACCAAAAAAAACAGGGAGATATTCAAAAGGCAGGGAAGCTAGTTTTGTTTTGTTTTGTTTTTTTAAATTTGGGTTGACATAATGAGAGGATAAGCTAAGTTACTGGGGATGTTTCATGGGAAGATATCTTAATATGAATAATATCTACAGAAACTTTCAGAGAAAGTTCCTGCCCCTTGAATTAGGTTTGAGGTGGCATGTAGCTTACTCCCATGATGTCCGTGGACAATGGAAATTTTCACAAAATTCTAATACATTTTCATGATCTCGAGTGACACAGCCCAGTCTCTGACCTCATCACTACTCTAAGACCCTAGGAGCATTTTGCCAACGGTAAGAGAGTCCTGGAAATCAGTAACAACAGACACAGCAGCCATGTGAGCATACTCGCAGACATATTCTTATAAGAAGCACAGTTGATCAAGGGCCCTGGTTTATCCCTTGGGGATCCATTGCTATGTCAGTGTTAAGGCCACAACTTCCATAATGGAGTGCAGTGGAGATCCCAAAGCAGACCCATTCTAAGAGACTAAAGACTACTTTGTAAGCAGAATTTGGCTGGAGGAATTCCTAACTTTGAAGAATCTTTCTTAGAAAGAAAGGTAGTCTACAACTCTTGTTTTTGTTTTTTTTTTGCTTCTCTGCCTTTAATGGGGTCAGAAGTTCATCATGCAATCTGAAGACCCTGTCCCTAGTCTCCTTCAAACATGTATTTCTCCCAATAAATTTCTTGAACATTTAATCCCTTCCTGGTATCTGCTTCTCTGAGGATCTAGACTATTAGACCAAGATAACGGTTTTTGTTTGTAATGAATTTATTTTCCCTTACAAACCTATCTTGAGGTTTTATAACATGAAAGAAAAGAAACTCTATATCAGGAATACTAGTTCTAATTTTACCTGAAATTACTATCTTAAAATACATTCATATAAACACACACACTGACACACACGTTTTACTGGTAAATCAAGTGAGGACTACTGATGGAATATTTCACTGTAGATAAGTAATATGAATTGGAACTTTTTAGTTAAAATGACAGAGACCTCAGAGATCATGTAGACCAACTTTCTCATTTCTCATGTGACAAAACGGAGAGCCAGAGAACTCGAGAGGTTTACCAGGGTCAAACAGCTTGGTATTTGCAAAGACAGAAAATACATATTGAGCATCTACAATGTATAAGACACTTTAATAGGTACTCATATGAACTTTATAACATTTAAACCTAAAAGCAACCCAATAAGGAAGACATTCATATCATTGCACCTATTTAATTATCCGGAACATATTTCTCAAAATGATTTAAGTATCTTGCTTTGGGTTCCACGTTAGGAAATGCCAGATTCTGGTTAATTCACTTTCAAAAGATAAGATTTGAATGAGCCTAAGAGCCTCATTTGACATTATTTTAAATATCCACTAAAACATCCTCATAACAAATGCACAGCCATTTTCCAGTGAAATAAATGCCTTTTCACTGGTTATATCATTTTTTATTTAAATATATGGGGAGATACATAAGGTTTGCCCATCAAATAAATATGGCCTCTTCTTTGCAGAACTTGACCATGATAGTCTATGTATCAACAACATGTTTATGAAGCAGCAAACTATTTTGTTATGTTTAAATAGAATGAATATAAAATAATTAGCTATTTATCTTTTATTCTTAGAAATTCTTTAAATGCACAGACAATATACTGACTATTTAGATACTGATAATCTTGTATAAGTGAAGGTTATATAATGTTTATAAAATTTCCATTTTGGAAAAAGTGTTAATATGGCCCTCAGCATTAATAGAACTTACTGAGATAAATCCTGGTTTAAAATGGTATAGACAAACATGCCCTTACTTAGCTGTCACAACATGCTGTGAATTTAACAGCTTGTCATTTTTTTTTGACTACTGTACTTTTTAATCAAATCATTTTATTAATCTTACTATAATAATAATAATATAATCTTACTATATATAATCTTACTATATATGGTGTTACACAGATGTGAGATAGCAGCTGTGACCAAAAAGAGCCTTAATGACTATGAGTTAATGACTTAATGACTGTATGAGTTCTGAGTCCACAGTTTAGCCTTTCTTGAATCCTATAGTCTAATGTATTAGCTGATCTGTCTTTAAACCATGGACAGAAACATCCAAAATCTTTCAAGCATGGATATCCCTGAAATCCATAGAAGAGCTATTTATTCACACTATCGATCCTCAGTATTTAAGCCTGTATGTCATTTGGCAAATGTTATACAAATAGAAGTGTTTCCAAGCACTCTTCAATGGATCTGCAAAGCAACTGACATGTCGTTTGGCAAATGTTATACAAATAGAAGAGTTTCCAAGGACTCTTCAATGGATCTGCAAAGCAACTGACATAATATGCTGTTATAGGTAAAAACTACATGGAACTCTGTGCAGTAGAAAATCCCCTTACAGCTTTTGTTTAATGGAAAGAGAGTTGCAAGAAAGCTTATGTGTGTGAGTTTATGTGTTTTGGGCAAAGTTCCCAGAATCAACTTAGAATGTGGCTTTCCATTGTGTGAGGTCCCTGAAATGGTGGTAAGTACCATTCCAACAATCTCACTGTGCCTTACTCCTGCCCAATTCTGTCTTCTTATGGTCCATCAATGTTCAGGAGAAACATACTATTTTATCTTTGTACCATACTTTAGAACCACTATATATAAATGGCTGTTTGTTTTTTATCTTCTAGCTATTCTCACAGGCATAGATAAATCATTTTAAGACAACAGCAGAAAGGAAAATAACAAAATGAACAAAAAAGACACTTTGCTAAGTCCTTTATGGATACTGTCATATTATCCTTTATGACAAATATTATATATAAGGTAGTTACATTAGCCCCGTTTCACAGGCTCAGAAACTGAGACTGACTAGTCTCAGATATTTTCACTATAGATATATCTTAGTGAGTAGTGAGTCAAGAGATTATGGGATTCAAGAAAACATAACACAGGTGACATATAATTTTCATCATCCTTACTTTTATGTGAAATTAATGACAACATCAACAAAGACATATTGTGATAACCCTAAGAAACAGGTCTAGAATTTCACAATCTTTCTTATGCAAGTTAGTCTATATTTCCCCTCTCCTAAATATTTCAAGACCTTCTCACTCGTTGGATATAAATACTTCAGTATTCACACCATAGAGTCGATTCTTCTTACATCCCTATTAAAATCTCCTCTATTCATAAAGCCAACTATTTCTAGAAAATGCTATAAAAGTGCTCCCTTATTTGTATATATGCTTTCTCTCATGTTACATCACCATATATTGCCTTTCTGCTTCAAATTCCTTGAAGTTTCAATGCCTGAGAAATCACATATTCAAAACCAGTAGAGCCAATGTCTACACTAGAAGTGTAATCTCCCAATGGCTTTGTTCTTTAAATATCAACACATTTCTCAATTCTATGAAGACTTTACTGAATCTCTTCTTACCCTGAACTTCAACCTGTATAACTTTTGCCCTTAGGTTCATGCCAGTAACTCTTCCATATTACATGAGGAATTGCAAATATACATAATGATACCTGGCAAGCAGAAATAATAAGCTGTAACATGGCATCATCAGAATTTGTATATGTATATACATCTATATGCATATAGAGATGTATCTATCTATATATTTATATATAAATATGTATATATTCCCAAAAATGATTCATGATCTCAAGAGAATTATCTCACATCTCAGCATGAAAAATTATCTTCAAACTCATGAAAGCACTTTTTATTTCAACAGGGCTCAGCTTTATACAATACTAACACCATTTCAAAAGAGAACATTTGTTTCATATTTTCACAGATAAAAGGCACATTTAGTGGCTTTTCACAGAGAAAGATTATCAAAGGTGAATTCAAGTCTTCACATCTTGAAAAGAGAAAAAGACTACAGCCTTAACAGCAGTGTTAAACATTTTCCCAGTCTTTTTCTTTGGGTGAAAAAATAATGGTGCTAATGCTTATCTTCATCAGGAAATAATGTGTCTCTGCTTCTCTGAAGTACAAAAGCTAAGTAAACACAAATATATATTAGAATGAAAGTGTCAAGTAGAATAGCAAGTGCTTTGCTCCTGAATATACACTTGTATTTTCCCCAGAATATATAAACTTGCAATTGACAAAGTCTGTCTTCAAGTACTCTTAAATGTTATGGATATTTGTCACAAAACCCTATTTTTATGGCTGTGGGAAAGCGTTCTACTACATAGTCTTATTGGATAGATAGAAATAAGTACTGGATAATGTTGTTATCCTGGTAGCAATATCTTGGATTGGAAGATATTGGATTATCTTCTGTAATCTTCCAATGAAAATATTTCCAACTAAAGAAAATGCACAAAATACTTAAGCAAGTATTTCTTGCATTTAATGGAATACAAGAATTAATAAAATGTACTTAATGACATGTAACAATAATGAATAAAATGCAAGCCAGAAATAGCCCACCCTCCTGAACCAACTGTGGCAAGAGTAAACCAATCAGTCCCAAACCTTGAGTTAATTTCAATTATTTAAAATGTGTTATTGTTACATAATGTAGATAGATATTCAGGGAATCAATCAGTAAATCTGATAATGTGTTTTTATTAACATTCAAGAAGAGCTAAAATTTATTCATTAAGACATAAAATGTTGGATCATTCAACATGATCAAGAGGTATTTATCTCAGGGATACAAGTGTTTTTCAATATCCACAAATCAGTCAATGTTATATACCACATTAACAAATTGAACAATAAAAAACATATGATGACCTCAATATATGCAGAAAAAGTTTTTAGTAAGGTTCAACATCCATTTACAATAAAAACTCTCCAGATGGTGGGCACAGAGGGAACTCACCTCAACATAATCAAGGTCATATATAACAAACCCACAGCTAACATCACACCCAACAGTGAAAAGATGAAAACATTCCCTCTAAGATTAATAGAAAGAAAAGGATGCTTACTCTTGCCACTTTTATTCAACATAGTTTTGGAAGTCCTAGCCACAGCAATCAGAGAAGAAAAAGAAAGAAAAAGACTCCAGATTGGAAAGGAAGAAGTAAAACTGTCACTCTTTTATTATATTATTGAACATCCTATAGTTGAAAATCCTAAAGACACCACCAGAAAACTACTAGAGCTCATCAATAATTCTGGTAGAGTTGCAGGATACAAAATTAATATACAGAAATCTGTTGTATTTCTATACACAGCAATGAAATATTAGAAATAGAAATTAAGGAAACAATCCCATTTACCATCCCATCAAAAAGAATAAAATACCTAGAAATAAATCTACCTAAGGAGGCAGAAGACCTGTATAGTGAGTCCCCTACATATGAATGACTTCCATTCTGAAAGCACATCTGTAAATTCAATTGGTCTGTAAGTCCAACAAAGTTAGCCAAGGTACCCAACTAACACAATTGGCTATATAGTACTGTACTGTAACAGGTTTATAATACTTTTCACAAAAAGAATACATAAAAAACAAACAAACACAAAAAATAAAGAAAACATTTTTAATCTTACAGTACCGTACCTTGAAAAGTACAGTAGTACAGTATAACAGCTGGCATACAGGGGCTGGTATTGAGTGAACAGGCAAGAAGACTTACTGACTGGAGGAGGGAGAAGAGGTGGGAAATGGTAGAGCTGAAGGATCATCAGCAATTGGAGAGGGAGGGCAAGCTGAAATTTCACTCATGCCTGATATTGATGGCACAGGTTCTGGTTCCTTGCTAGAGTAAATTCTATCTACCCTCTTGAAAAAATGATCCAGTGATGTCTGGGTAGTAGCTCTTTTTTCCTTGTCATAGATGTCATGGTAGCATTGGATTGAATTCTGAATGGTTGCTGCAACCTTCATGTACCATTCTACGTTTGGGTCCTGTGCCTCAAAAACTGACAATACTTCCTCACATAAAGAAAATCCCTTTGCGATATCCCGCCTTGTGAATCTCTTTGGTTCTTCAGTTACTTCTTCCTCTTGTCTCTCTTCATCCTTTCTCTGGGTTTCCAATTTCATCCGGTCTTCATTAATAAGCTGCTTGTGTTGCACAGCAAGTTCCATTGTTATCACTTGGCACTTCTTAGAAGTACCAGTTACATCAACACTGCTTTTACACTTGCTTCTGGACCTCCTGGGCTTGAAATAAAGATACTGTACTACTGTACTATACAGTAGAGTACACAAAAGCACAACCACTTGTAGAGGATGCACACTTGTGACAATGTATGTGAGACACGTGAACTAACTTACGTGACTGGACATGCAAATGCATGTTCACTTCTTTGAAAGTCTGCAGCTTGAAGGTTCGTATGTAGGGGACTTACTGTACTCCAAAAAGCATAAGACAGTGATGAAAGAAATTGAAGATGACACAGTCAAATGGAAAGATATACTGTGATCTTGGATTCAAAGAATCAATATTGTTAAAATGACCATACTACCCAAGGCAATCTTCAGATTCAATGCAATCCCTATCAAAATACTAATGTCATTTCTCACAGAACCAGAACATTTTTTTTTATTTGTATGAAAGCACAAAAGACCCTGAATAACCAAAATACTCTTGAGAAAGAAGAACAAAAATGGAGGAATCATGCTTCTTGGCTTCAGACTATATTATAAAGCTACAATCATCAAAACAGTATGATAGTGGTACAAACACACATACATAGATTAATGGAACCGAATAGAGAGCCCAGAAATAAACCCACACACTTATGGTCAATTAATTTATGACAAAAGAGGCAAGAATATACAATGGAGAAAAGATAGTCTCTTCAATAAGTGGTGTTGGGAGAACGACAGCTACATGTAAAAGAATGAAATTAGAACACTCTCTAACATCAAACACAAAAATAAACTCAAAATTGATTAAAGACCTAAATGTAAGACCAGATACTGTAAAATGCCTAGAGGAAAACATAGGCAGAATACTCTTTGACATAAATCACAGCTATATATATTTTTTGATCTGTCTCCTATAGTAAAGGAAATAAAATAAAATTAAACAAATGAGACCCAATTAAACCAAAAGCTTTTCCATAACAAAGGAGAGCAATTGACAAAATGAATAGAGAACCTACTGAAGGGGAGAAAATATTTGAAAATAATATGAGCAATAAGGGGTTAATACTCAACATACATAAACAGCTTATAAAGCTCAACATTAAAAAATTTAAAAGAAAACTATTAAAAAATGAGCAGAAGAACTGAATAGACATTTTTCCAAAGAGGAAATGCAGATGGCCAATGGGCACATGAAAAAATGCTCAACATCATTAATCATTAGCAAAATGCAAATCAAAACCACAATAAGAGATCACTTCACACTTGTTAGAATGGCTATCATGAAAGTGCATACAAATAACAAATGTTGGCGAGGATGTGCAGAAAAGGGAACCCTTGTACATTGTTGGTGGAAATGGAAATTGCTGCAGCCATTGTGGAAATCAGTATGGAAGTTTCTCAAAATATTAAAAATAGAACCACTATATGACCCAGGAATCACTTCTGGATATATATATATATATATATATATATATATATATATACACACACACACACATACATACATATCCAAAAACAAAAACATTAATTCGAAAAGACACATGCACCCCAGTGTTCCTAGCAGTATTAACAATTGCCAAGATATGGAAGCAACTTAAGTGACCATCAACAGCTGAATGGAGAAATATACCATCTATGTGGTATATATACAAAAGGGAATAATAGTCATTTAAAAAAATGAAATTTTACCATTTGCAGCAACATAGATGGACTTGGAGGACATTATGCTAAGTTAAATAAGTCAAACAGAGAAAGACAAATAGTATACAATATCACTTATATATGGAATCTAAAAAATACATAAAACTAGTGAAAATAAGAAAAAAAAAGCAGATTCACAGAACAAACTATTGGTTGTCAGTCAGAGTATGGGAGAGGGACAATATTGGGGTGAGGGAGTGAGAGGTACAAACTATTTGGTGTAAGATAAGTTACAAGGATATATTGTACAACACAGTGACTATTCCAATATTTTGTAATAACTGTAAATGGAGTGTGACCTTTAAAATTTTTATAAAAAATTAAAGACATTAAATTGGACTCTGAGATGATTATTTGCTGTCTGAGCATCAATGAGATGTTTTGTGATTTAAAATTAGCTCTAAATAATCTTTCATCCTGGGCCTGCATAATCATCATGAATCTTTATTTGTTGTTGTTTATGAATTTCCCAGATAAGCTTTTGGTACTCTACCTTCATGGAAGTCATCAGAAATCAATAAAATTTTATACTCTTTCTCTTGATCTTGTGGCAAAAGTTCATTAACCTTGTCTCAGAACAAAAGCAGCTGCAGCTAAATAATATCATTCTCTGCCAACTTGGGTTTAATATGTCCCTTAAATTTGATGGTCCCTTTCATTGTGCACACTCATAAGACACAGCATTCTTCCTAAGTAAAATTATCTCCAATGAAATTAAATTATAAGTCTCCTTGACACATTTCTATCCATTATTTTAGTGTTTTAAATACTGTTATGAAAGTCATAACTGTTTAGACTCTAGGTTGGTTACACCATAATATGTCTCAACTCATCCCTAGAATAAGATCCTTTATTAGACTTATTTCACTTGTTTCACTCACAGGAGTTTGCCCAAAATCCTTTATTAGACTTATTTCACTCATTTCACTCACAGGAGTTTGCCCAAAATCTGGAGATAAATATATATTCTGTGGATAAATAAAGATTTTGGAATGCTTTGAAAACAAGGTAGTATCTTCACTTCAGCAGGAACTCCAATTAAAAAATATTAAACAGATAAAAGATCTATTAGGCATATTAGTACCTCTAAAGGAGGTGGTTATTATGAAAACAAAAACAAAAAAAATGATGCAGTGTGTGAGGGTGGCAGAGGGAGAGGTAACAGAAAATGTGGAAAATACCCTAGCTGATCATTATGTCAAAGAAGCAACTCTCACTAAAATCCTGGCCCCTGTACTACTGCCCAAACTACATATTTTGAGAATTTCAAAGAGGCCATGGAAAGCCATCAATCAGTTCCAGAATATGAAAAAAAAAATGGAACAATACCTGGATGCAAATTATACAAGAATAATCTCTAACAATACCAATGTGCCCATGTGATGGAACCAGAGCATCTGAAATAAAATCTTTAAAATTGTACAGGACTTTATCCATCAGAGCAAGGTTAAATTGACCACTGTACTCAATCAACCCTCGTGATAAAATCTTACAAGTTGGTGAGGGTGTCTCTAGAACATTCCTCATATGTCACCAGCATAATGCTGGTAAAACTATCAACACAAAATTTGAACAAGAACCCAAGCAAGCATCATGGTCCTTTAGAAGACTTCCAAATGGATTTCATACAACTGCAGCCCAGAGTGTTTCTGAATATGATTTGGTTAATACACAGATAAGTAGAAAATAAATAGTTGTAAAATAATGTGTCATGTAAACAATCCATTTAGGAAGTTTAGTGTGCAAAATTTAATATCAGATAAAATAAATTTATGGGTCAAAGATGAAATCACAAAGGACATAAGAAAATATTTAGTGATAAATGACAAAAAAATTACAACATATCATAAAATGTGCTTATATAAGAACAGAATGAGTTAACTTTTGTGATCTCACTTTCCACATTAACAAATCAGAAGAAAAGAAGCAAAGTATAAACAAGTATAAGGCAAGAAATAAAAAGATAAAAGCATAAATCTATGAAATTAAAAACAGACACAACAGAGAAAATTAAAGTTAAAAATGGTGCTTTGATATTTGACAAACATCTAACTGAAATGATGAAGAAAAAAAGAGAGGGAGGGCTTCCCTGGTGGCACAGTGGTTGAGAGTCCACCTGCTGATGCAGGGGACACGGGTTCATGCCCCAGTCCGGGAGGATCCCACATGCTGCAGAGCGGCTAGGTCCATGAGCCATGGCCGCTGAGCCTGCGCATCCGGAGCCTGTGCTCCGCAAAAGAGGAGGACACAACAGTGAGAGGCCTGCGTACCGCAAAAGAAAAAAAAAAGAAAAAAGAAAAAAAGAGGTAACACAAATTGCCATTCTCGGGAATGAAAAAGAGGTTATCACAGATTCTAGAGACATTCAAAGATTAGCAAGAAAACACTATGAACAAATGTATGCCAACAAATTCAACAATTTGGATTAAATGGACAAATGTCTTTAAATATACTATTCATCATAATTGGCATTACATCTTAAGAAGAGAAAATGGATTACATTATCAAAAATTTTTCAAAAAAATGTCAAGTCCAGATGATTTCAATGGTAAATTGTATTGAAGTGTTATAGAAAACAAAAGAAAACAAAATCTCTTCTTATATATGCTGTTTCAGAAAACTGAAGATGAGGGATTATAGCCCAACTTTTTCCCCCCTTTGGAGGCTAATATTACTCTAATACCAAGAACTGATAAATATATTCAAAATGAGAAGGAGGAGGATAAGAAGAGAGAAGAGAGAGGGTGAAGAGTGAGAGAGACAGAGAGATAAAGGAGAGATTAAAGGTCATTGTATCTCATAGATGGGACAATCCCTTAAAAAAAATCAACAAATTGAATCATTGGCCTTAACAATACAGGGAAAATGGATAGTACCTCAGTACCAAGTAGTGTTTATTCCAGGAATGAAAAGTAGGTCTTACATTTTGAAAACAAGCAGTGTAATTTAAATATTAACAGGGAAAAAAAAAAAACATATGATCCTTTCAATATATATAGGAAAAAGTTTGAAAAAAAATACAACACTCATTCATAACAAAAATGCTCAATAAACTAGGAACAATAGGGAACTTCCTCAAAATGTTAAATGGCATCTATAAAAACCTTACACCTGAAGACAAAGAATGACACACTCAACACTATACTTAATGGTAAAAGAGTTGAATTTTGTCTTTTTAAGATTAAGGATGAGGCAAGTATATCAGCTTTCATCCCTTCTATTCAGTGTTTTACTGGAGTTCCCACTATTGTACAAAGGTAATAAAAATAAAAGGCCCAAAGAGAGAAAATAAATAAATATTTCCTTAATTGTTTATAATATAATGGTTTACATTAAAAATTTCTGTATCTAAAACACCTATAAGAACCAGCAGAACTAAGAAATGAATTTAGTAACGTCATAAGATTAACATTAACATTCAAAAATCAATATTGCCCTTATACTCTGGTTGCAAGCTATTAGAATTTTTTTAAATTAATTCATTTAAATAGGACTGATTGCATAACTATGTGGAGATAAATTTAACCAAAAGATGTCTAAAACCTGTGATCTGAAAATAAAATAAATAAATAAATAAATGAAATATAATGTGAATAAATGAAAAAATATGCAATGCTTATGAATTAGAAGGCTCTATTTTTGTTTAATGGCAAATCTTCCCAAATTCAACTATAGATTCAATCCTATACCTAACAAAATTCAAACAGCCTTTTTGGTGAGTGTTGGCACTCTGATTATAGTTTAATTGAAGTGTATATGAACAACCAAAGACAGTTTTTTGTTTGTTTGTTTGTGTGTTTGTTTTTTTGCGGTATACGGGCCTCTCACTGTTGTGGCCTCTCGCGTTGCAGAGCACAGGCTCTGGACGCGCAGGCTCAGCGGCCATAGCTTATGGGTCCAGCCGCTCCGCAGCATGTGGGATCTTCCCGGACAGGGGCGCAGTCCACCTGCATCGGCAGGTGGACTCTCAACCACTCTGTCATCAGGGAAGCCCAACCAAAGAAATTTTTAAGGAAAGATTAGAGGACTTAATCACTTTATCTTTTTTCCAGACTTACTACAAACCTATATTAATCAAGATGATTTAGTATTGACAAAAACAAGTAGACTTGTACATCAATGGAAAAAAACAAGAATTTCAGATCTCTGGATGTAAAATTGTTATATATAGGGTCAATTCACTTAAAACAGATTTCAAGGCAATTTAATGGAGAAAATAAAGACAACAAAGTATGCTGGATCTACTAGATATCCACAGGGAAGGATGCAAATGTCAAATTTTACCTCATACAATAGAAAAAACTTGACACAAAATGGATCATTGACATAAATGAAAAACCTAAACCTATGCAAGTTTTAGAAGAAAGTAGGAAAAAATCTTTCCTATTTTGAGGTAGAAAAAGGTTTCTTAGAGCACAAAATTCATGATCCACAAAACAAAATGAGACATGGATTTCATGAGAATTCATTTTGTTCTTTGAAAGACACCTTAAAGAAAAGAAAATGGCAAGATGCAGGCTGAGAAAACGTTGGAAAACTGTGCATCTAATAAAGGTTTTGCATTCAGAAAAATATTTTAAAAACACGACTCAATAATAGAAGGATAACAACAACAAGAAACAAAAAAACACAATTGCTAAACAAACAAATGATTTGTACATGCATTTCATCAGATATACGAATAGCGAATCATCCCATGAAAATATGTTTGACATCATTAACCTTTGGAAAGATGTAAATTAAAACCACAAGGTGATAGCACTACATATCCATTAGAATGGCTAATATTAAAACAAATTGATCATCCTAAGTATTAATGAGTTTGTGGAGCAATTTAGATTCTCCTGCACTCAGGGTAGAAATATGAGATAGTCCATTTTCTTCTGAAAAAAGTTTGACAGTTTTTAAAATTATTATTCACCTGCTATATGACTTGCCAATTCATACCAACCCCCCCAAAAATAAAAACATATCCTCACAAAGCCTCATACACAAAAGTTTACAATGGTTTTATATATAATAGCCCCCAAACAGAATCAAATGAAATATTCATCAACACTTACAGGCATAAGTTGTGGCATATTCGTATAATGGATAACTACTAAGCAATAAAATACAAGAAAAATTTGATATATGAATAACAAGGGTGGATGTCAACAGCATTATGCTGAGTCAAAAAAATCCAGGTAAAAATGCATACTTACTGTATTTCATTTATGTAAAGTTATAAAGAATGCAAACTACTTTAGAAGAAAGCTGTTGAATAACTGTGCTGCCTGAGGATGGGGATAGAGGGAAACTCAGATTAAAAGGCACATGAGGACAGCATTGGTGGTAAAGGCAACATTTGTTATCTTGATTGTGGTTATATTTTCAGGGGTAGACATATGTATGAAAACTGATAATTTTTTCAGTTTAAATATATTCCATTTATCGTAACTCAATTATTCCTCAATAAAGTTTAACAAACCATTGTCCCCTACCAGAAAAATGAAATTAATTTATTATCTTCATAAACTGATGCCTAAATTCTGTATAGCCCCGCATAGCATACAGTTAATGGACAATTAATACGGTCCATTAATTCTTCTTCTTAGAAAAAGTGATCACAAGATAAATTAGTTCAAAAAAAGGAAAACAAAACAAAAAAGCTCTGTCCTGAGTTAAAGTATAGTGCTTCCCGACTGAAGGGGGATTCTCAACTTAACTTCTTTCCTTTGTCCTCAAGCCTCTTTATTTCACAATGAAAAAGAGGCTCAGAAGGGTGGAAAAATCCTGCAAGATATGGTTCAGAGAATATCAGGGTAGTTATCAATAGCCCCAAAGCCATAAAAGTCCTTGATAGAGAGGTTCATGGGAGTTGACAGACAGGGTTAAAAACAGAAAAGCCCTTGGTATAAAACTGTCCTCTCTAGATTGAATATATTTCATCCAGGATGGAAAATTCCTATACTTGCATCATCAAAGATATATCTGTGGTTTTTAATACTATAAAAATCATCCATGAAACAAACAAGGAAATCACAAAAATTTAAGTAATTTGGCAAATGTCCTCATTTGGGTCTTTGTGGTCTTTTTGGATTAGGAAAGGGTACTCTTCTCTTGGTTTGATTTGGGCACTCTGAACTAGATATTCTGATCACAATTATTCTCTAAGTATTAGTGTGAGTCAGAGTGTTCAAGTGTGTGATTTCCAGAGTCTTAAATGCTATTTTGCAATCTCTGTCCAAGAGGATTATGCAACAAAAAGAATGAGAAAACCAGACAATCACAGAGAATGGAATCTCACAAATGGGACATTGATACGTAGTCACTACACCTCAACTCGCTACCCCAGATGGCCATGTTTATCCTCCAACTCAGGCTGAGAATGTACACAGGAAGGGAGTAAGAAGAGAGACCACCTGAGTCTGCATAACTCTGCTGTTTGTACCAGGATATTCTTGTCTAGAAAGACTGAAAGGGAAAAAAAAAAATTCTAATTTGCTCCAGAAAACTTTTACCAACGAATTTTTCTGGGTAAATCATTTTCTCTTTTAGTCATCTGTTGCCTTATCAGGGCAACAGTTTGCTTATCTGGAGAAAAAGCTAACATGTGAGGCAAATTATTTGCTCATCAAACGTGGGGCTTCAATCTGTGTTAAACTTCTAATTTGTTAAATATAATATTTATAAAAGATAAGTATATTCCCCAAATTTATATATATATATATGAATCACACACATATGCTAGGCTATATGAGTTGGCCAAAGAATGTCATTAACATCTATTAACTTTCTCAACTCTTCAGTGCCACTGGATGAAAAATCCAGCATGCCAAAATCTTTTTTTTTTTTCCCCATTGCAAATGCAGGAATTTGAATTTCTCAACATTTTTTGTTACTGAAAGTAATTATTCTTCTTGATTGTACAAGTGACCTATCATAATATAAAAAGAAAATCCAGCAATACAGAGAAATGTAAGAAAGTAGATATCATCCCAAATCACATTACAATGTAGTAACATGATTCTCACTGGGTATGTGTATTTACAAAATGAGAAACTCTATGCATGAGGTACTTTCATTCAAAATATGTAATGGGCATCTTTCCAAATCATAAATATAGGGTATCATAATAATTTAGCAGGTGTTTATTAAGTCCTTATATCCATCATGAATGATTTAACCAGATATCTACTATGCATAGATTTTTCTCAAATTTTCTATAATATGAATAAACTATAATTGTGATAATTAAACTTTGCATATACATATAGTATATTGCATATATTATTATGAAAAGTTTGTAGCAGTTGCTTCATCAAAAATAACTACTTATACTTATGGTGATTATTCACCTGCAGTGACCACGAAAACACTTGAATTCATTTGCACTCCCAGCAAGAATGAATAGAATATTTCTGCACTCTCTTTTCAAACCTGGCTTCTTTGATCTCTTAAGTACTTGCATTACTTACCAGTTTCTAACATGTAAACTGTGTATTAATTTTGTAAGGCATGTTTTTGATTACTAATGAATTTGAGTAACTTACAATGAATTTATCAACTATACAAATTTCTTTTTAACAAATGCTTAAAATCTTCACTCATTTTTAATTTTTTAATACATTCTTTTATGTTGGTAGCATACTTTTTGTTGTGTTTTATGCAAGTATTTTGCTAATTTTAGTGTGTTTTGTACATTTTAATCCATTTTATATTATATACTTAAATTTGTACTTAATCAAAACAAAATTTTATCACATATTGTTACAGAATTTTGAATATATTTACAGTTAATTTAAGTTTCCAAAAAGAGTCTCCAAGAAATATGAATGTTCCTCCAATACATTCATTTTACTTCAGCCCTTGATCAAAGATGAGATTTCTCACTCATTTCACCATCAGAAGCTTGTGGTTTCCAGATACATTCAGTGTAGGGAATATGGGCCTTCTTCCTTATTTCTTGCCTACTTCCTCCTCCACTCACTAAAGCTGTTTCATATTCTGCCAGAGTTTAAAGATGGTGGTGACTATGCCAAACAACTAGCAAGACAGGAACACAACACCACCCATTAGCAGAGAGGCTGCCTAAGATCATAATAAGGCCACAGACACCCCAAAACAAACCACCAGATGTGGATCTGCCACCAGAAAGACAAGATCCAGCCTCATCCACCAGAACACAGGCACTAGTCTCTCTACCAGGAAGACTACACAACCCACTGAACCAACTTTAGCCACTGGGGACAGACACCGAAAACAACAGGAACTACAAACCTGCAGTCTGCAAAAAGGAGACCCCAAATGCAGTAAGATAAGCAAAATGAGAAGACAGAAAAACACAGCAGATAAAGGAGCAAGATAAAACCCATGAGACCTAACACATGAAGAGGAAATAGGCAGTTTACCTAAAAAATAATTCCGAATAATAAAAGTAAAGATGATCCAAAATCTTGGAAATAGAATAGAGAAAATGCAAGAAACACTTAACTATGAACTAGAAGAACTAAAGAGGAAACAAGCAATGATGAAAAAAACAATAAATGACATTAAAAATACTCTAGAAGGGATCAATAGCAGAATAACTGAGGCAGAAGAACAGATAAGTGATCTGGAAGATAAAATAGTGAAAATAAATACTGCAGAGCAAAATAAAGAAAAAATAATGAAAAGAACTGAGGACAGTCTCAAAGACCTCTGGGACAATATTAAACACACCAACATTTGAATTATAGAGGTCTCAGAAGAAGAGAGAAAGAAAGGGACTGAGAAAATATTTGAAGAGATTATAGTTGAAAACTTCCTTATTATGGGAAAGGAAGTAGTTAATCAAGTCCAGGAAGCACAGTGAGTTCCATAGAGGATAAATCCAAGGAGAAACCAAGACACATATTAATCAAACTGTCAAAAATTAAATACAAAGAAAATATATTAAAAGCAACAAGGGAAAAACAACAAATAACACACAAGGGAATCCCCATAAGGTTAACAGCTGATCTTTCAGTAGAAACTCTGCAAGCCAGAAGGGAGTGGCAGGACATACTTAAAGTGATGAAGGAGAAAAACCTACATGCAAGAGTACTCTACACAGCAAGGATCTCATTCAGATTTGATGGAGAAATTAAAACCTTTACAGACAAGCAAAAGTTGAGCGAATTCAGCAAGACCAGACCAGCTTTACAACAAATGCCAAAGGAACTTCTCTAGGGAAGAAACACAAGAGAAGGAAAAGACCTACAATAACAAACCTAAAACAATTAAGAAAATGGGAATAGGAACATACATATCGATAATTACCTTAAATGTAAATGGACTAAATGCTCCCACCAAAAGAAACAGACTGGCTGAATGGAGACAAAAACAAGACCCATATATATGCTGTCTATAAGTGACCCACTTCAGACCAAGGGACACATACAGACTGAAAGTGAGGGGATGGAAAAAGATATTCCATGGAAATGGAAACCAAAAGAAAGCTGGAGTAGCAATTCTCATATCAGACAAAATAGACTTTAAAATAAAGACTATTACAAGAGACAAAGAACACACTAAATAATGATCAAGGGATCAATTGAAGAAGAAGATATAACAATTGTAAATATTTACACACCCAACATAGGAGCACCTCAATACATAAGGCAAATACTAACAGCCATAAAAGGGGAAATCAACAGTAACACATTCATAGTAGGGGACTTTAACACCCCACTTTCACCAATGGACAGATCATCCAAAATGAAAATAAATAAGGAAGCACAAGCTTTAAATGATACATTAAACAAGATAGACTTAATTGATATTTATAGGACATTCCATCCAAAAACAACAGAATACTTATTTTTCTCAAGTGCTCATGGAATATTCTTCAGGATAGATCATATCTTGGGTCACAAATCAAGCCTTGGTAATTTTAAGAAAACTGAAATCATATCAAGTATCTTTTCTGACCACAACGCTATGAGACTAGATATCAATTACAGGAAAATATATGTAAAAAATGCAAACACATGGAGGCTAAACAATACACTAGTTAATAACCAAGGGATCACTGAAGAAATCAAAAACTAATGACAATGGAGACACAATGACCCAAAACCTATGGGATGCAGCAAAAGCAGTTCTAAGAGGGAATTTTATAGCAATACAATCTTACCTTAAGAAAAAGGAAACATCTCGAATAAAAAACCTAACCTTGCCCCTAAAGAAATTAGAGAAAGAAGAACAACAACAAAAAAAAAACCCAAAGTTAGCAGAAGGAAATAAATCATAAAGATCAGCTCAGAAATAAATGAAAAAGAAATGAAGGAAACGTTAGCAAAGATCAATAAAATTAAAAACTGGTTCTTTGAGAAGATAAACAAAATTGATAAACCATTAGCCAGAATCATCAAGACAAAAAAAGGAGAAGACTCAAATCAATAGAATTAGAAATGAAAAAGGAGAAGTAACAACTGACACTGCAGAAATACAAAAGATCATGAGAGATTACTACAAGCAACTCTATGCCAATAAAATGGACAACCTAGAAGAAATAGAAAAATTCTTAAAAATTCACAACCTGCCAAGTCTGAATCAGGAAGAAAAAGAAACTATGAACAGACCAATCACAAGCACTGAAATTGAAACTGTGGTTAAAAAACTTCCAACAAACAAAAGCTGAGGACCAGATGGCTTCACAGGCAAATTCTATCAAACATTTAGAGAAGAGCTAACACCTATCCTTCTCAAACTCTTCCAAAATATAGCAGAGGGAGGAACACTCCCAAACACTTTCTACAAGGCCACCATCACCCTGATACCAAAGCCATACAAGGATGTCACAAAGAAAGAAAACTACACGCCAATATCACTGATGAACATACATGCAAAAATCCTCAACAAAATACTAGCACACAGAATCTAACAGCACATTAAAAGGATCATACACCATGATCAAGTGGGGTTTATTCCAGGAATGCAAAGATTCCTCAATATATGCAAATCAATCAAAGCGATACACCATATTAATAAATTGAAGGTGAAAAAAATATGATTATGTCAATAGATGCAAAGAAAGCTTTTGACAAAAGACAACACTCATTTATGATAAAAACCCTGCAGAAAGTAGGCACAGAGGGAACTTTCCTCAACATAATAAAGGCCATATATGACAAACCCACAGCCAACATCATCCTCAATGGTGAAACATTGAAACCATTTCCACTGAGATCAGGAAGAAGACAAGGTTGCCCACTTTCACCACTCTTATACAACATAGTTTTGGAAGTTTTAGCCTCAGCAATCAGAGAAGAAAAGGAAATAAAAGGAATTCAAATCGGAAAAGAAGAAGTAAAGATGTCATTGTTTGCAGATGACATGATACTATACACAGAGAATCTTAACAATGCTACCAGAAAACTACTAGAGCTAATCAATGAATTTGGTAAAGTAGCAGGATACAAAATTAATGCACAGAAATCTCTGACAGTCCTATACACTAATGATGAAAAATCTGAAAGTGAAATTAAGAAAACACTCCCATTTACCATTGCAACAAAAAGAATAAAATATCTAGGAATAAACCTACCTAAGGAGACAAAAGACCTGTATGCAAAAAATTATAAGACTCTGATGAAAGAAATTAAAGATGATACAAATAGATGGAGAGATATACCATGTTCTTGGATTGGAAGAATCAACACTGTGAAAATGACTCTACTACCCAAAACAATCTACAGATTCAATGCAATCCCTATCAAACTACCACCGGAATTTTTCACAGAACTAGAACAAAAAATTTCACAATATGTATGGAAACACAAAAGACTCCGAATAGCCAAAGCAATCTTTAGAATGAAAAACGGAGCTGGAGGAATCAGGCTCTCTTTCTTCAGACTATTCTACAAAGCTACAGTAATCAAGACAGTATGGTACTGGCACAAAAACAGAAAGATAGATCAATGAAACAGGATAGAAAGCCCAGAGATAAACCCATGCACATATGGCTACCTTATCTTTGATAAAGGAGGCAGGAATGTACAGTGGAGAAAGGACAACCTCTTCAATAAGTGGTGCTGGGAAAACTGGACAGCTACATGTAAAAGTATGAGATTAGAACACTCCCTAACACCATACACAAAAATAAGCTCCAAATGGATTAAAGACCTAAATGTAAGGCCAGAAACTATCAAACTCTTAGAGGAAAACCTAGACAGAACACTCTATGACATAAATCACAGCAAGATCATTTTTGACCCACTTCCTAGAGGAATGGAAATAAAAACCAAAATACACAAATGGGACCTAATGAAACTTCAAAGCTTTTGCACAGCAAAGGAAACCATAAACAAGACCAAATGACAACCCTCAGAATGGGAGAAAATATTTACAAATGAAGCAACGGACAAAGGATTAATCTCCAAAATTTACAAGCAGCTCATGCAGCTCAATAACAAAAAAACAAACAACCCAATCCAAAAATGGGCAGAAGACCTAAATAGACATTTCTCCAAAGAAGATATACAGATTGCCAACAAACACATGAAAGGATGTTCAACATCATTAAGCATTAGAGAAATGCAAATCAAAACTACAATGAGATATCATCTCACACCAGTCAGAATGGCCATCATCAAAAAATCTAGAAACAATAAATGTTGGAGAGGGTGTGGAGAAAAGGGAACCCTCTTGCACCATTGGTGGGAATGTGAATTGATACAGCCACTATGGAGAATAGTATGGAGGTTCCTTAAAAAAGTAAAAATAGAATTACCATATGACCCATCAATCCCACTACTGGGCATATACCCTGAGAAAACCATAATTCAAAAAGAGTCATGTACCAAAATGTTCATTGCAGCTCTATTTACAATAGCCAGGAGATGGAAGCAACCTAATTATCCATGATTGGATGAATGGATAAAGAAGATGTGGCACATATATACTATGGAATATTACTCAGCCATAAAAGGAAACAAAATTGAGTTATTTGTAGTGAGGTGGATGGACATAGAGTCTGTCATACAGAGTGAAGTAAGTCAGAAAGAGAAAGACAAATACCGTATGCTAACACATATATATGGAATCTAAGAAAAGAAAAAAAAAAAGGTCATGAAGAACCTATGGGTAAGAAGGAAATAAAGACACAGACCTACTAGAGAATGGACTTGAGAATAATGGGGTAGGGGAAGGGTAGGCTGTGACAAAGTGAGAGAGTGTCATGGACATATTTACACTACCAAACGTAAAACAGATAGATAGCTAGTGGGAATCAGCCGCATAGCACAGGGAGATCAGCTCGCTGCTTTGTGACCACCTAGAGGGGTGGGATAGGGAGGGTGGGAGGGAGGGAGACACAAGAAGGTAGAGATATGGGAACATATGTATATGTATAACTGATTCACTTTGTTATAAAGCAGAAACTAACACCATTGTAAAGCAATTATACTCCAATAAAGATGTAAAAAAATAATAATAATACTCTAAAAAAATAAAATAAAATAAATAAAGATGGTGGTGATGGGTAGGAGGAGAAAGGCACATAGCCAAGTTCTCACTTCACCTCTGCTCTTTCTAGTTTGTATTCCCATGTGCACTGCAGAGGCTCCTGACTCTGAAGCGGTGCCTGTCCTTCCTCCAGCTCATGCAACTCCCTCTCAATGACTGAGTCTCCTACAGTCTACCTCACATAGACCTGCCTTATGGTACTGCAATCCTAGCCTAGCAGATGCGCTGAGGCAAGATCCCTTTTAAATGACCCTGGTCATACATTGTTAGATTTTGTTTTATAATTAATCCCTGAGTTTCATGTTTTAGTTATTATTTACAGTTGTTAGAAGGAAGTACATTTATTTACCAAGTCAGCAATAATGACCATGCCCCCCTCCCCCAATGCCTTCATTCTTTCTCTCTTCATTTCTCTACCCAACATACTGCCAAAGACACTATAATATCTTTAGATTCCTCAGGCAAACACCAAAAGTCATTCATGTGTAAGCCTGTAACTCCAGGGCACCTAGTTTTAATTCTCTGAGTGATTTCCCTGAAGGCTCTCTCAGCAAGCTAAAGCTCAGAAGTCACTTTCATCCTTTATTTCTTGGGGATGACAATTGATTTGGGGTGTGGATGAACTTTCAGAGCATGAAAATATTTTTTTCAAGGAAATATTTTCAGAAATACAGACTTACAAAAAAAAAAAAAAAACCTTCTTGATCCTTTTTATATTCTTGACCTAAATGAGGGTTTTTTAAATGTTGTAAAATAAAATACTCAGCTGTTTCCTTGGAAATTTGCATTTTGGCCAGTATCCCAACTCACTTTGGAATCTTATACCTATGAGATCTCAGACATTCACAGGAAATTCACAAATTAACAAGCCATGACAAAGATTTCAAAGTTATACTCTGGGGAGGTAGGGGTACAGGGAGAAGGGGATGGAGAGAAAAGAATCTTAGTGTAATTTACTTAAAAAAGAAGTGAAAAGTTTTTCTGTATTCATTGCCATTATATTTAACAGAAGAAAACAGACTACTGAAAGAAAGAAAAAAGCAATAAATGTGAACTGCTGCATTATAGAAAAATAGAAAGAATTTATATGTATGTTCCAAATAATTTATGGTAATCACATACTATACTAAGAAGCAAGAAGCAAAATAGACTTTTTAAATAGAAAAGAAACATGAAAGTGAAAGAAATATTCTGAATGAACAGTTTTAGGGCCTCTGTCTTTGCTTCTTCCATTTTCTGTTGGGTTATCACCTCAATTCTCACAAATATTGCCAACCAGAGACTGGGATGCATGCATTTTTCATACAAGAAATTGTTACAATATTAAGTCTCTTTTGAAGTATGTTGACCCGAATCTAAAGTCAGAAATGCATATTTTGGTGTCACACTCTGTTCTCTTTGGTCCTGTTACTAAAGTTTTAATGCCTTCAGGAGATAGCAATTTTTTTTTCCTTTTTAACCTCATTTTACTCTCTGAAAGTCTAAATATGCCTAACTAACTACATTGGCTAAGGTTGGCATTTTAAAATGCCATCAAATCTTCACAGTATAAATGATCTTTCACAGTTTAAGAAAACCCATACACAGGGTAGATTTGTTTATGACCAATTAGTAAGCTTAGATATCTCACAAAACACAGTATCCCTTCAAGGCAGCACATATCTATTAAGATTTATTTACCGTGACAAGGAAGTGGAAGACTTCTATTTATTTTTCTGTAATATACATACATATTTAAAATATTATAGGCAAACAACTTTAAAGATATTCTTTTAAAAATGAAATGTTACCATTATTTTAGTAATGTTTGTGATTGAAAATACCTTGAAATATTTAATAATTAAGCATCTACTAATTTCTCATCAGAAAATCTCCTGTTGAAAAAGCAGTGGAAATTCAGTATAATTTAGTTGATGCAACATTGAGCAATCAGTATGAGAACAGATTGTAAACTTATTACATTGGCTTGACCTTTGCAGATTAAAAAAAAGAAAAAAAATGCTATAATTTTCTTATTTTATCATTTTCCCTCTCAAAATAAAATCATGTATCTCTACTGAGTCTCTAACCAGACTTCTGAACTCATTCCAAATGACATCTACATTATTGATATTTTTAAAGTGTCACTAATCCCATCAGTTATATTTCCTTCTTAAATCTATACATTAATATATATATATATACACACACAAATATTTACTACTTATTTGTGTATTGCTCTAATCTTTGACTATCTTTGTGCTGATATTCATATCTGTATCACACTCAGATTTCCCACGCTATTTTGTATTCAATATTATTTTTTTTCAAAATTTCACTTGTGGTGTTGAATTTTATGTAAACTAATTGATTATCTGCAGAGTAGTTTGTGGCACGATTAGAGATGATCTCTATAAACTGACATTGCACATGCAGCTTTGATTTCTTTGGTTGTCCACATTGAAAATCAGGATCTTAAAAACAATATTTAGATTAGGCCTAAAAATTTAACCTTAAGAATAATTGAATTTTGAGGGAGTGGGGATCAATCTGGCTGAGTAGGAGGACATGGAGCTCACCTCTCCCCACAAATACATAAAAAAATACATCTACGGGCTTCCCTGGTGGAACAGTGGTTGAGAGTCTGCCTGCCGATGCAGGGGACACAGGTTTGTGCCCTGGTCCGGGAAGATCCCACATGCCGTGGAGCGGCTGGGCCCGTGAGCCATGGCCGCTAAGCCTGCACGTCCGGAGCCTGTGCTCCGCAATGGGAGAGGCCATGGCAGTGAGATGCCCGCGTACAGCAAAAAAAAAAAAAAAAAAAAAAAAATACATCTACATGTGAAGCAGTTCTCATGGAAAACTAACTGGAAACTGTCAGAAGAACTACATAATCAAAGGCACAACAAAGATCTCCAAGTAACTGGGCAGGATTGAAAAAAAGGCATTGGGTTATGACATGTACCTCTGGGAGGGATATGTAAGGAAGGGATCTACATGGGTGGACCCTTGTCCTGGGGAGCAAGCAGATTGAGCCACTGTCTGGGCATCACAGTCCTAGAGTCCTGCTTGGAAGAGGCAAGACTCCCTGCCTCCTGGGAAATCTGCTGGGACAGATAGAAGGGCTGGAGAAGCTGGATTCTACTCGCAAAGAGTGCATACATGCTTGCTTGCCAATAATCAGGGCAGAGACAGACTTGCACTAGTGGCTGCCACCTCACTCCACTTCCCAATCTGAAAGGGCAAACCTTAGCCTCACTCATTCTACACCACACTGTGATCTGACTTCTGGGCAGAGACTCAGTCTAGCTGTGCAGAGACAGACCAGGGCATCTGGGGTTTAATCCAGGTAGAGCCTTGGAGGCCACTGTCAGCATGCATACAGATCAGTGCCACAAGAGGTTGAGTGGCTAAGCTCTGAGTCTTGGGTGGAGAGGCCCTGGGAAAGGACGCATCTGGCTCCCCAGAGACAGGCTGGAGGGACTGGGGTAAAAATGCAGATCACTGTAACAAGGAACTAGAAACTATAAAGATGACCCAATCAAAAATAGAAAATTCAACTGCTGAGAAAAAAAACAATCTAAAGGCAATGAGGAGCAGACTAAATGACACAGAAGAATGAATAAGTGATCAGGAAGGTAGAATAATGGAAATCACCCAATCAGAAGAGCAGACACATGGCAAATGAAAAAAAAAAAAGTGAAAACAACATACAAGATCTATGGGATAATTTAAAACATGCCAACTTACACATAATAGGGTTTCCAGAAGGAGAAGAAAGAGGGGGATCAAAAATGTATTTGAAGAAATTACAGCTGAAAACACCTCAAATCTAAAGAAGGAAACAGATGTCCAAGTACAGGAAGCACAGAGGTTCCCAAACAAGAAGAACTCAAACAGACGCACACCAAGACATATCATAATTAAAATGGAAAAATTAAAGAGAGGATTCTAAATGCAGCAAGAGAAAAACAGTCAGTTACAAGGGAACTCCCATTAGACTATCAGCTAATTTCTCTGCAGAAACTTTGCAGGCCACAAAGGAGTGGTATGACATATTCAAAGTCCTGAAAGGTAAAACCCTGCAACCTAAGATATCTACCCAGCAGGATTATCATTTAGAACAGAAAGTGAGATAAAGAATTTCTCAGACAAACAAAGATTAAAAGAATTTAGCAATACTAAGCCAACACTAAAAGAAACATTGAAGGGTCTTATCTAAATAGAAAAAGAAGCAAGAATTTAAAGGAGAGGGACAATAACAATAGAAAAGGCAAACATGTAAAGGGTCAGCCTGAAGATCACTTAAATAAAAATAAGTCAGTACATAGTTTAAAAACAATAAAAACATGTAAAACCGATTATAACTACAATAAAGAGTAACAGAAAAGCATGAAGATGTAAAATAAGTCATCAAAATCACAAAATGTGGGGTAGGGGAGTATAAAAATGTAGATCTTTTATAATGTGTTTGAATTTAAATAACTCAGTCTAAAGCAAGTTGATAGAGTTATGGGTCAACATACTTAATTCCATGGTAACCACAAACCAAAAACATAATAGATTCACAAAAACCAGGAAGGAACTCAAGAATGCTACAAATGAGGAGAGCCTTTCAAAACGGCAGAGGAGTAACACGTGGAGATCATCTTCCTCCCCACAAGTACATGTGAAATACATCTACAGGTGGAATAGCTCCTACAGAATGCATACTGAATGCTGGCAGAAGACCTCAGACTTCCCAGAAGGCAAGAAACTCGTCACATACCTGCGTAGGGGAAAATAAAATAACAGAGACAAAAGAATAGAGACAGGACCTGTACCTTAGAGAGGGAGCTGTGAAGGAGGAAAAGTTTCCACACACTAGGAAGCCCCTTCACTGGTGGAGACAGGGGGTGGGGGGGGCGAAGCTTTGGAGACACGGAGGAAGCACCACAACAGTGGTACAGAGGACAAAGTGGAGAGATTCTCACACAGAGGACCAGTGCTGACCAGCACTCACCAGCCTGAGAGGCTTGTCTGCTCACCCGCCAGGGCAGGTGGGGGCTGAGAGTTGAGGCTCGGGCTTCAGAGGTCAGATCCCAGGAAAAGGACTGGGACTGGTTGCGTGAACACACCCTGAAGGGGGCTAGTGCACCACAACTAGCCAGGAGAGAGTCCAGGGAAAAGTCTGGACCTGCCTAAGAGGCAAGAGAAAATTGTTTCAGGGTGTGTGAGGAGAGGGGATTCAGAGCACCACCTAAATGAGCTCCAGAGATGGGCACAAGCTGTGGCTATCAGTGCAGACACCAGAGATGGGAATGAAATGCTAAGGCTGCTGCTGCAGCCACCAAGAAGCCTGTGTGCAAGCACAGGTCACTATCCACACCTCCCCTCCCAGAAGTCTGTGCAGCCCACCACTGCCAGGGTCCCATGATCCAGGAACAACTTACCCAGGAGAACACAGGGTGTGCCTCAGGCTGTTGCAACGTCACACTGGCCTCTGCACCCGCAGGATCACCCTGCATTCTGTATCTCTCCCTCCTCTCAGCCTGAGTGAGCCAGAGACCCCTAATCCACTGCTCCTTTAATCCCGTCCTGTCTGAGCAAAGAACAGACACCACTCTCAGGTGACCTACAGGCAGAGACAGGTCCAAATCCAAAACTGAACCCCAGGAGCTGTGCAAACAAAGAAGAGAAAGGAAAATTTCACCCAGCAGCCTTGGAAGCAGCAGATTAAATCTCCACAATCAACTTGATGTACCCTACATCTCTACAATAACTGAATAGACAACAAATCATCCCATAATTGAGGTGGTGTACTTTGGGAGCAACTGTAGACTTGGGGTTTGCTTTCTGTATCTAATTTGTTTCTGGTTTTATGTTTATCTTAGTTTAGTATTTAGAGGTTGCTATTATTGGTAGATTTGTTTATTGATTTACTTGTTCTCTTCCTTTTTTTAAATATATATATTTTTTCTTTTTCTCTTCTTGTGAGTATGTATGTGTATGCTTCTCTGTGTTGGTTTGTCTGTATAGCTTTGCTTTTACCATTTGTCCAGAGACCTCCCAGCCCCATGTAGTAACAAAGAGCGAAAGCTCACTTAGAGATCTCCATCTCAATGCTAAGACCCAGCTCCACTCAACAACTAGCAAGCTACAGTGTTGGAAATCCTTTGTCAAACAACTAGTAAGACAGAAACACAACCCCACACATTAACAGAGAGGCTGCCTAAAATCTTAATAAGTTAAAAGACACCCCAAAACACAAAACCAGACACAGTCCTACCCACCAGAAAGACAAGATATAGCCTCATCCACCAGAAGACAGGCACCAGTACCCTCCACCAGGAAGCCTACACAACCCACTGAACCAACCTTAGCCACTGGGGACAGACAACAAAAAAATGGGAAGTATGAACCTGCAGCCTGAGAAAAGGAGACCTCAAACACAGTAAGTTAAGCAAAATGAGAACACAGAGGAACACACAGCAGATGAAGGAGAAAGGCAACCCCCCCCCCCAGACCAAACAAATGAAGAGGAAATAGGCAGTCTACCTGAAAAAGAATTCAGAGTAATGATAGTAAAGATGATCCAAAATATTGGAAACAGAATAGAGAAAATACAAGAAACATTAAACAAGGACCTAGAAGAACTAAAGAGCAAACAAAAAATGATGAACAACACAATAAATGAAATTAGAAATTCTCTGGAAGGAATCAATAGCAAAATAACTGAGGCAGAAGAACAGATAAGTGACCTGGAAGATAAAATAGTTGAAATAACTACCACAGAGCACAATAAAGAAAAAAGAATGAAAATAATTGAGGAAAGTCTCAGATACCTCTGGCACAATATTAAACACACCAACATTCGAATTATAGGGGTCCCAGAAGAAGAAGAGAAAAAGAAAGGGACTGAGAAAATATTTGAAGAGATTATAGTTGAAAACTTCCCTAATATGGGAAAGAAAATAGTCAATCAAGTCCAGGAAGTGCAGAGAGTCCCAAGCAGGGTAAACTGAAGGAGAAACATGCCAAGACATATATTAATCAAACTATCAAAAAATAAATGCAAAGAAAAAATATTGAAAGCATCAAGGGAAAAACAACAAATAATATACAAGGGAAGCCCCATAAGTTTAACTGCTGATCTTTCATCAGAAAATCTGCAAGCCAGAAGGGACTGACAGGATACCTAGCAAGGATCTCATTCAGATTCAATGGAGAAATTAAAAACTTTACAGACAAGCAAAAACTAAGAGAATTCAGCACCACAAAACCAGCTTTACAACAAACACTAAAGGAACTTCCCTAGGCAGGAAACACAAGAGAAGAAAAAGACCTACAATAACAAAGCCAAAACAATTAAGAAAATGAGAATAGGAACATACATATCGATAATTACCTTAAATGTAAATGGATTAAATGCTCCCACAAAAAGACACAGACTGGTTGAATGGATACAAAAACAAGACCCGTATAAATGATGTCTATAAAAGACCCACTTCAGACCTAGGGGCACATACAGACTGAAAGTGTGGGGATGGAAAAACATATTCCATGCAAATAGAAAAGTTGGAGTAGCAATTCTCATATCAGACAAAATAGACTTTAAAACAAAGATTATTACAAGAGACAAAGAAGGACACTACATAATGATCAAGGGATCAATCCAACAGGAAGATATAACAATTGTAAATATTTATGCACCCAACATAGCAGCACCTAAATACATAAGGCAAATTCTAACAGCCATAAAAGAGGAAATCGACGGTAACACAATAATAGTTGAGGACATTAACACCCCACTTTCACCATGGACAGATCATCAAATATGAAAATAAATAAGGAAAAACAAGCTTTAAATGACATATTAAACATGATAGACTTAATTGATATTTATAGGACACTTCATCCAAAAACAAGAGAATACACTTTCTTCTCAAGTGTTCATGGAACATTCTCAGGAACAGATCATATCTTGGATCACAAATCAAGCCTTGGTAAATTTAAGAAAATTGAAATTGTATCAAGTATCTTTTCCGACCACAATGCTATGAGACTAGATATCAATTACAGGAAAAAACCTGTAAAAAATACAAACACATGGCGACTAAACAATGTACTACTAAATAACCAAGGGATCACTGAAGAAATCAAAGAGGAAATCAAAAAATACCAAGAAACAAATGACAATGAAAACACGATGACCCAAAACTTATGGGCTTCAGCTAAAGCAGTTCTAAGAGGGAAGTTTATAGCAATAAAATCCTATCTCAAGAAACAAGCAACAACTAAAATAAACAACTTAATCTTACAGCTAAAGCAATTAGAGAAAGAACAACAACAACAAAAAACCAAAGTTAACAGAAGGAAATAAATAAAAAAAAAAAAACAGATCAGAAATAAATGAGAAAGGAATGAAGGCAACAATAACAAAGATCAGTAAAACTAAAAGCTGGTTCTTTGAGAAGATCCACTAAATTGATAAACCATTAGCCAGACGCATCAAGAAAAATAAAGAGAAGACTCAAATCAGTAGAATTAGAAATTAAAAGCAGAAGTAACACCTGACACTGCAGAAATACAATGATCCTGAGAGATTACTACAAGCAATTATATGCCAATAAAATGGACAACCTGGAAGAAATGGACAAATTCTTAGAAAAGCACAACCTTCCAAGACTAAATCAGGAAGAAAGAGAAAATATAAACAGGTCAATCACAAGCACTGAAATTGTGACTGTGATTAAAAGTCTTCCAACAAGCAAAAGCTCAGGACCAGATGGCTTCACAGGCAAATTCTATCAAACATTTAGAGAAGAGCTAACACCTATCCTTCTCAAACTCTTCCAAAATATACCAGAGAGAGGAATACTCCCAAACTCATTATACAAGGTGATAATCACCCTGATACCAAAACCAGACAAAGATGTCACAAAGAAAGAAAACTACAGGCCAATATCATTGATGAACATAGGTGCAAAAATCCTCTACAACATTCTATGAAACAGAATCCAACAGCAAATTAAAAGGATCATACACCATGATAAGGTGGGGTTTATTCCAAGGAGGCAAGGATTCTTCAATATATGCAAATCAATCAATGTGATAAACCATATTAACAATTGAAGGAGAAAAAAACATATGATATCTCAATAGATGCAGAAAAAGCTTTCAAAAAAAGTCAACACCCATTTATGATAGAAACCCTCCAGAAAGTAGACACAGAGCGAAGTTACCTCAACATAATAAAGGCCGTATATGACAAGCCCACAGCCAACTTTATTCTCAACAGTGAAAAACTGAAAACATTTCCTCTAAGATGAGGAAGAAGACAAAGCTCTCCATTCTCACCACTATTATTCAACATAGTTTTGGAAGTTTTAGCCTCAGCAATCAGAGAAGAAAAAGAAATAAGAGGAACCCAAATGGAAAAGATGAAGTAAAGCTGTCACTGTTTGCAGATGACATGATACTATACAGAGAGAATCCTAAAGATGCTACCAGAAAACTACTAGAGCTAATCAATGAATTTGGTAAAGTAGCAGGATACAAAATTAATGCACAGAAATCTGTTGCATTCCTATACATTAAAGGTGAAAAATCTTAAAGAGAAATTAAGGAAACACTCCCATTTACCATTGCAACAAAAAGAATAAAACACCTGGGAATGAACCTACCTAAGGAGACAAAAGACCTGTGTCCAGAAAACTATAAGATTCTGATGAAGGAAATTAAGGATGAAACAAACATATGGAGAGCTATTCCATGTTCTGGGATTGGAAGAATCAACACTGTGAAAATAACTATAAATATACTACCCAAAACAATCTACAGATTCATAGCCATCCCTATCAAACTACTAATGGCATTTTTCACAGAACTAAATTCACACGATATGGAAACACAAAAGACCCCAAATAGCAAAAACAATCTTAAGAAAGAAAAATGGAGCTGGAGGAATCAGGTTCCCACACTTCAGACTATACTACAAAGCTATAGTAATCAAGATAGTATGGTACTGGCACAAAAACAGAAATATAGATCAATGGAACAGGAATATAAAACCCAGAAATAATCACACACTTATATGGTTACCTTTTTTTTTTTTTTTTTTGATAAAGGAGGCAAGAATTTATAATGGAGAAAAGACAGCCTCTTCAATAAGTGATTATGAGAAAACTGGACAGCTACATGTAAAAGAATGAAATTACAACACTCCCTAACCCCATGTACAAAAATAAACTCAAAATGGATTAAAGACCTAAATGTAAGGCTAGACACTATAAAACTCTTAGGGGAAAAACATAGGCAGAATGCTCTATGACGTAAATCACAGCAATTTAATTTTGAACCACCTCCTTGAGAAATGGAAATTAAAAAAAAAACACAAAAAAATGGGAGCTAATGAAACTTAAAAGCTTTTGCACAGCAAGGGAAACCATAAACAAGACAAAAAGTCAACCCTCAGAATGGGAGAAAATATTTGCAAACAAAGCAACTGACAAAGGATTAATCTCCAAAATTGACAAGAAGCTCATGAAGCTCAATATCAAGAAAACAGACAACCCAATCCAAAAATGGGAAGAACTCCTAAATAGACATTTCTCCAAAGAAGATATACAGATTGCCAACAAACACATGAAATCATCAATAATCATTAGAAATGCAAATCAAATCTACAATGAGGTATCATCTCACACCGGTCAGAATGGCCATCATCAAAAAATCTACTAATAATAAATACTGGAGAGGGTGTGGAGAAAAGGAAACCCCTTTGCACTGTTGGTGGGAATGTAAATTGATACAGCCACCATGGAGAAAAGTATGAAGGTTCCTTAAAAGACTAAAAATAGAACTACCATATGACCCAGCAATCCCTACTGTGCATATACCCTGAGAAAACCATAATTCAAAAGGAGTCATGTACCAGAATATTCATTGCAGCTCTATATACAATAGCCAGGACATGGAAGCAACCTAAGTGTCCAATGACAGATGCATGTTTAAAGAAGATGTGGCACATATATAAATGGGATATTACTCAGCCATAAGAAGAAATGAAATTGAGTTATTTTTAGTGAGGTGGATGGACCTGGAGTCTGTCATACAGAGTTAAGTATGTCAGACAGACAAAAACAAATACCATATGCTAACACATATATATGGAATCTGAAAAAAAAAAAAAAAAGGTTCTGAAGAACCTAGGGGCTGGACAGGAATAAAGACGCAGATGCAGAGAATGGACTTGAGGATACCGAGAGGGGGAAGTGTAAGCTGGGGCAAAGTGAGAGAGTGGTATGGACAAATATACTCTACTAAATGTAAAATTGATAGCAAGAAGGGAGCAGCCACATAACGCAAGGAGATCATCTCGGTGCTTTGTGACCACCGAGGTGGGTGGCATAGCATGGCTGGGAGGGAAACGTAAGAGGGAGGAGATATGGGGAATATGTATAGATATGTGTGGTTTACTTTGTTATAAAGCAGAAACGAATACACCATTGTAGAGCAATTATACTCCAATAAAGATATTAAAAAAATAAAATAAAAAGAATACTACAAAAGAAAATCATCAAACCACAAAAGGAAAAAAATAAAGAACAACTACAAAAACAACTGGAAAACAAGAATTAAAATGGTAATAAATACATACCTATTAATAATTACTTTAAATGGCAGTAGACTGCTCCAATCAAAGACACAGAGTGGCAGATTGCATAGAAAAACAAACTACAACATGATGCCTGTAAGAGACTCATTTCAGTGTCAAAGCCACAAACAGACTGAAAATGAGCAGATGGAAAAAGATATTTCATGGTAATGGAAACAATAAGAAAGCAGGGGAAGCAATACTCATATCAGACAAAATAGACTTTTAAAAATCCATAAAGAAAGAAAAAGAAGGGCATTATACAATGATAAAGGATCAATACAAGAAGAGTATAGGCACAGTAACATGTATGCACCCAATTTAGGAGCACCTAAATACATAAAACTAACAGAAATAAAGGGAGGAATTGACAGGAATCAATAATAATAGGAGACCTTAACACCTCATTGACATCAATGGACAGGTCATCCAGCCAGAAAATCAGTAAGTTGACAGAGGTTCTAAATGACATAATAGACCAGTTTGACTTAATTGATATCTACAGGGCAGCACATCCAAAAAAGCACAGAATACACATTCTTTTCAAGCACACATGGAATGTTTTCTAGGATAGACCACATACTAGGTCACAAAACAAGCCTCTACAAATTTAAGAGGATAGAAATTATTTCAAGCATCTTTTCTGACCACAATAGTATGAAAATAGAAATCAATCATAGCAAAAAAAAAAAAAAAAAAAGGAAAAGAATGTACACATGGTGACTAAACAAGCAGCTACTAAAACCATGGGGAAATGATGAAATCAAAGAGTAAATCAGAAAATACCTTGAGACAAATGACAATAACAACAGAACCTTAAAATATCTATGGGATATAGTAAATGTTTTAAGAGTGAAATGCACAGTGATACATGTCTTCATCAAGAAAAAAGAAAAGACTCAAACAAGCAACCTAATGTGCCACCTAAAAGAATTAGAAAAAGAAGAACAAACAAATCTCAAAATCAGCAGAGAAAGGAAATTAAAAGATCAGAGAGGAAATAAATAAAATAGAGATCAAAAAGGAATAGAGAAGATCAATAAAGCCAAGAGCTGTTTTTTGGAAAAGATAAACAAAATCAACAAACCTTGATCCAGGTTAATCAAGAATAAAAGAAAGAGGACCCAAATAAACAAAATAAGAAATAAGAGACAAGAAATACCAATACCACAGAAATACAAAAAAAAAAAAAAAAACTCATAAAAGAATACTATGAATGGTTATATGCCAACAAACTGGACAATCTAGAAGAAATGGACAAGTTTCTAGAAACATACAGCCTACCAAAACTGAGTCAAGAAGAAACAGATAATTTGAAGAAACCAATCACCACAATTGAAACAGATAATTTGAACAGACCAATTACTAGAAGTGAAATAGAATCTGTTATAAAAATACTCCCTGCTGTCAGCTTCATTGGGGAAGTCTACCAAATATACAAAGAAGAACTTATATCTATCCTTCTCAAACTATTCTAAACAACTGAAAAGAAGAGAACACTTCCAAATTTATTCTATGAGGCCACCATCACCCTGATATCAAAAGCAGATAAAGAGACTATACAAAAAAAAAAAAAATTACAGGTCAATACCTTTGATGAATACAGATGCAAAAATCCTCAACAAAATATTAGCAAACTAAATCCAACAATACCTGAAAAGAACCACATACCATGATCAAGTTGGATTCACCTTAGGGTCACAACGATGGTTCAACAAATGCAAATCAAACAATGTGACATGTGACATTAACAAAAGGAAAGACAGAAACCACATGATCATCTAAATAGATGCAGAAAAATCATTTGAAAAAATTCAACGTCCATTCATGATAAAACTTCTCACCAAAGTGGGTAAACAGAAGACATGTCTCAACATAATAAAAGCCATTTATGACAAGCCCACAGCCAATATAGTACTCAATGGTGAAAAGCTGAAAGCCTTCCTACAAAATTCCAGAACATGACAAGGATGCCTACTTTCACCATTTCTATTCAACATAGTATTGGAAGTCCTAGTTACAGCAATCAGACAAGAAAAATAAATATAAGGTATATGGGGATATATGTATATGTATAGCTGATTCAGTTTGTTATAAAGCAGAAACTGCACACCATTGTAAACAATTATACTCCAATAAAGATGTTAAAAACAAACAAACACTAAGAACAGAGCCTGCCCAAGTAGCTGTCATGTAACTAATGCATCCATGAGCCAATACCCCAGCCATTCCCTCTGCCAAACCCTCTCACTTTCCCAAACTCGCTTTGATTTCTACATGTGAATTGCCACTGGTTTCCTTATAACTTTCTCAGGTTGACACAGCAAACAGATTTTGTTGCTGCCAGTGCCCATCTGAGTTGCCATTCTGCAGTGGTGGGATTCCTGGTTCCATACTTAACTGGAGGCTTAAGTGCTTTTTGGTGTTGGTGCTACTTGCTGTTTTATCTGTAGAACTTTCTTAGGTGGAAGGACAAAAAGCCTTCTCGGTATACAGTATGTTCCTAGTAAATGTTTGCAGAATTTCCTGGACCTCCACTTCCTAGTCATTGATATAAAACTATCTGTAAAATTCATTTTAGTAGTAAAAAGCTATGGGTGTTGTCATGATCCAGGTATATTTGATACAAAAAATGCATTTATATGTTTCACTGAATTTCTCATTAATACCTATTATAATGTGTTAATGCAGTTATTTACATGTCTACCTCCTTCTCCTGTCCATGAAGTCCTGAGAGCAGGTATAGCTGTTATTCATCTTCATACACCTAGCTTTGGGCACAGTGCCTTTCCATACTAGGTATTCAATAAAAGTCTGTGGAAAAGCCATCTTTAGAAACTATACTTCTTAATTATGAGTCCCACATTAAATATTTTAAATTATATATAAAAGGAGAAGGGATAAATTGGGATATTGGGATTGACATATACACACTACTATACATAGAAGATAGATAACTAATAATGATGTACTGTATAGCACAGGGAGCTCTACTCAATACTCTGTAATGACCTATATGGGAAAAGTATCTAAAAAAGAGTGGATATATGTATATGTATAACTGATTCACTTTGCTGTACAGCAGACAGTAAAACAACATTATAAATCAACTATACTCCAATAAAAATTTTAAAATAAAAAAATTCAAATAGAAGGAAAAAAATAAGAAATAAAAGGTGTCTGAATTGAAAAGAAAATGGTAAAACTGCCACTATTTGAAGATGACATGATACTCTAAGTAGAGAACCCTAAAGTTTCCATACAAAAAACTATTACAACTAATAAATTCAGCAAAGTAGCAGGATACAAGGTTAATATACAGAAATCTGTTGCATATCTTTACACTAACAATGAAATATCAGAAAGAGAAAGTAAAAGACAATCCCATTTAAAATCATGTCAGTAAAATAATAAAATAAAATAAAATACCTAGGGATAAACTTAACCAAGGAGGTGAAAGACCTACACACTGAAAACTGTAAAACCTTGTTAAAGGAAATTTAAGGTGTTTCAAATAAATGGAAAGATACCCCATGTTCTTGGATTGGAAGAATTAATATTGTTAAAATGGCCATACTCCCCAAAGCAATACAGAATGAATGTAATCTGTATCAAAATATGCATGACACTTTTCACAAAACTCGAACAAATAACCCTAAAATTTATACACATTCACAGAAGACCCCAAATTGCCAAAGTGATCCTAAAGAAAAAGAACAAAGCTGGAGGTATAACCTTTCCAGATTTCCGATTATATTAAAATAGAGATCAAAAAGGAATATAAAGATACTAATCAAAACAGCATGGTGGTCACACGAAAACAGACATATAGACCAATGGAACAGAATAGAAATCCCAGAAATAATTCCACACACCTAGAGTCAATCAAACTATGACAAAGGAAGCAAGACTATACAATGGAGAAAAAACAGCCTTTCAACAAGTTATGTTTGAAATGCTGGACGTATGCATGTAAATAAATGAAATTAGAACACTCCTCCATACCATATTCAAAAATAAGCTCAAAATGGTTTAAAGATCTAAATGTAGGACATGAAACCATAAAACTTCTATAAGAAAACACAGGCAAAACATTTTTTGACATAAATGTAGCAATATTTTCCTCGATTAGTCTCCTAAGGCAAAGTAAAAAAAAATAAAATATAACAAATGAGATCTAATTAAACTTAAAAGATTTTGCACAGCAAAGGACATCATAGAGAAAAACAAAGACAACATACAGAATGGGAGGAAATATTTGCAACCAATGAGACTGACAAGGAATTAATATACAAATTATACAAACAGCTCATACAACTCAATATCAAAAAAACAAACAACCCAATCAAAAAATGGGTAGAAGACCTAAACAGACATTTTTCCAAAGAGATGACATACAGATGGCTAACAGACACGTGAAAAGATGCTCAATATTGCTAATTATTAGAGAAATGCAAATCAAAACCACAGTGAGGTTGGTTCACCTCACACCAGTCAGAATGGCTATCATCAGAAAGTCTATAAATAATGAATGCTGGAGAGGATGTGGAGAAAAGGGTCCCCTCCTACACTGTTGGTGGGAATGTAATTTGGAGCAGACACTATGGGAAACAGTATGCAAGTTCCTTAAAAAACTATAAATAGAGCTAACATATGATCCTGCAATCCCACTTCTGGGTATATACCCAGAAAAAACAAAAACTCTGATTTGAAAAGGTACATGCACCCCAATGTTCATAGCAGCACTATTTGTAATAGACAAGTCATGGAAACAACCCAACTGCCCATCAACAGATGATTGACTTAAGATGGTGTGATATATACACATTGTGTATGTGTTTACACACACAATGTAATATTACTCAGCCATAAAAAATAATGAAATACTGCCATTTGCAGCAACATGGATAGACCTAGAGAACATTATACTTAGTGAAGTAAATCAAAGCTAAATACCAATAATATCATTTATATTTTGAATCTAAAAATTAATACAAATAAATCTATATATAAAACAGAAACAGATTCACAAACATAGGAAACAAACTTCTTAGGTTACTGAGGGTCAGGGCGATGGACAAATTAAGAATATGGCATTAACAGATACAACTACTATATGTAAAATAGATAAGCAACAAGAATTTACTTTATAGCATAAGGGATTATATGCAATATCTTATAATAACCTATAATGGGATATAATCAGAAAAAAAATAACTGAATCACTATTCTATACACCTGAAACTGACACAATATTGTAAATCAAAAGTAGTTCAATTAAAAAAAGAATAATCAAATTTTTGATTATTTTTTTATACTCAGACATCATGGATATAAACACTTATTAACAATATAAAAAGTCTAAGTTGATCATTTATTTTTAGAATATGTGAATAAATTATTATATAAACCTGAGGATAGCAAATATTTTCTGTAAAAAATAATTAGGTAATAAATACCGGATTGACCAAAACGTTCATTTGGTCTTAAGTAAAAATAAAAGACACATTTTTCATTTTCACAAAGACCTTTATTGGACAACATATTCAATAACTGAACAAACTTTTGGCCAATTCAATATGTTAGGCTTTGTGTCCATACAGTCTCTGTGGCATCTGTTTTCCATTTTAGCATGAAAATTTCCAAAAACAATACATAAACAAATGAGAATAGTTGTCTTCTAATAAAAGGCAGATTAGCTTGAGTTGGCCTATGGGCTACAGGTGGCCGACCCTTAATCTAACATATTTCTATAGAAAAAGACATTTGATTACTCAGTGAGTTTCTGATTTTTTTTTTTTTTTACACATTATTAAACTGGTGAAAATCCTGAGTTGAAAGCAAGGAGTTTTTCTGCTCTGTTCTGAATTATTCATTTGTTGTGAATTTGTTTTTTCATCCTTATTTTAATGATCATATGGAGTTCTCACTGGGATGTATTTGTTGTTATAGTATTTTTTGAAAATACTTGAGCATTTCCTTGAATTTGAATTCAATTTCTCAAGTCTATCAATTAAATATCAGTAGTGTGTCTTGGGAGGTATTTTCTACAAAGTTTCTCTACACAAGGTTCTCAACAGACTTCTTCTCAATGATCTTCTCTGGAAAGTCTATAAAATTCTATGGTTATGTGGCTTTCTTTCTCTCCAAACTATGGATTCCTCTCTCTTTGAATCATTTTTCTATGTACTTGTCTCAAGTGTTGACAAACAATTAACAAGGAAAGACAGCAGAAAGAAGGGAAAAAATGGATAGGGAGAGGAAGAGTGGGTGGGAGTGAGGAAAGGAAGGATAAACAAGTGTTATTCTGTTGTTTGACAGAAAGTGTGGCTTCCTAAATGAAAATATTCAGTATTTATTATTTTACTGAGAGTTCACATAAGACTCAAAGTATTTTTGTCAATAACACATTAAATGAACACCGGCTGTAGCTGACTGTGTTATTTTTCCCAGTTACTGACTTCCCTCCCTGTAAGACAGTTACATCTCTTCACTCCATTTCATGTGACATGCATGGAATTCTATGGCAGGAACTTATCCCCCTACCTATTTGACTTCAAGTTTGACCTTGTGACTTGCTTTGGTCAATTAAATATAAGAACAATGAATGTGTATTACTCTGAAAGACACTTTAAAATCCTTTCTATGGTTCTACCATTGCCTGCTAGAGTAATATCATGGAGTACTTTTGGCTCTTCTTTCAGTTTGGATTCTTGAATAAAGAAAATACATTGAACAGAACTGAGCAAGGAAGAACAGAGCCAAAGCCAATCCTCAGGTGAAATGTAGCATGGATGACAAATAAATGATTTGTTGTAAGCCACTGAGATTTTCAGGTTCTTACTATAGCATAACCTGGTAAGAGTTTAAAGGTATGAAAATTGTATGAGCAACGGGGTTGTTACCACCATTACAACCTAACACAAGTGACATTGGTTTCAGGACCAGGCAGAAGATAGGAAGAAAACTGTTGCTGGAGAATGGACATAGGGAATCATATTAGGCACAAGTCCAAAGCATCTGGTACAATTTTTGTGGTAACTGGAGAGCCACATACTACAACAATTGAACCTGTATTTTATTAAACAGGTTTGGGAACAGACTGTTTCTACATACCTTAGTGTATATTCCTGACCACTTTTTTCCTATTATATCAATTCTTCTTCATGCATCTGATTTCACTTGTTGGAGATCATTAAGATTTTGAATTTGCCTTTCAGTTCTCATTGTACTTTCTTTACCTAGGTGGTTTGATTAATTCCCATGAAATCAAATGCTACTGTATACTAATAATTGTTCTAAATGTGTATGTTCAAATTATATCTCTCTCCTAGGATCAAGACAAATATAGTCATCTTCCTATTTTAAACCACTAAGTGAATGATCTAAATACTTCTAAAACTGAATGTGGATGGAGAAATACAACCAAGAGAATTCTGGATTTTCCACAACCCCAGGACTTCTCCTCCCAAAATAATCACTTTCTCATAACTATCTACTTAGTTAAGTCTGCCCAGCAAGCTGGAAAATTTACCCCAACACTTTCTCTTACTTCTCTCATCCTCACCTCCCACTTCCACTCCAAAAACGTTTTATTATACATTCTAAGTCAATCCTTATGTCACTTTTCATTATCTCTGTTATCAAATTAGCTCAAACCATCTGAAAATATTTCAATATTTTTAAACACTTATCTGTATATTTGTTCTTGACCTTTTAAAAAGTATTCTCAGTCGAGCACCCAGAATTATCTTAAAAATGCCTACTACTTTTAGGATAAAGTTAAAGCCCTGACAGCCAGGCTGAAGCTCAACCTACTCTTTCCCTCATCAAATACAGTCCAAACATTCTTCTCATGGTTCAACTGTTCAGTGACACCACACTTTTTCACTTCTCCTTGAACTTCCACATATTCTTCACTCTTCCTGTTTCCTTCTCTTTTCTCTTCATTATTCTAGCCCTGGTTTAAGTATCCCTTCTTCAGGGTATCCATCACTGTCCTTAAAGTCTAGATTATATCCCCGTGTACATCCCATAACAGCTATCAAAATTTATTTCTGATTTTTATTTGCATAATTGTTTAATATTCCAAATCGTTTCTCTCCTGACATAGAACTTAGCACATGGAAAGCACTGAGTAAATATGGGTTAAATGAATGGATGAATATAAATATAGTTTCAGAATTGTGATGACTTTATCACTTTTTTGACCTTTTGAGTTTCTTTTATCAGATTAGTCCTTTTTATTATTTGTATGACTATTTCACAGCAGCTTTTGTTTTAAATGTGGCTACTAAAACTGTACAGTGCCTGAAGTAACTTAAAAAATGTGAATTCTTCATGTTATTGTGATTTTTTTAAAAGGATAACTTCTTAAGAGTATATCTTTTTCCTCATTACCTCTTTTAATAATTGTTAGAAGTAAAATATCAGAAAACCTAAATGACTGCAATTTATAGTGATGCCAAACTTGAAATATAGAAGAATTTCAAATTGAGAATTTATTAAGTATACTGACAACCAGGACTACTTTAACAGAAGAATATATCCATGGCTTAATTAAATTTTGAATCACATAATAAAAGACAACTGAAAAATTTGGCTAAAAATAAATTTTCCAGAAAAGATTGGGAAGACACATTTCAGAATGATGAAATTACCTCCACCAGTTTCCCTTTATCATGTTTCTTTTAGAATATGAAACTGAATAGGTACTGTGAGCCATTTAAATTGCAATATAAGTACTTTTATTGTATCATGACACATGACAAATACATCAGCAATGTCAGAGTCTCAGGCTTTATGTGTTAACTTCAAATTGGATAATTATTTCTGATCATATAAATAAAATCATGATGCCTACTTCTCTATTTCCTGAAATTCATGCCTTTGGGATTCAAAAGTTAAAACTAACAATTGATGAATAATTTATTGAAACTATTTTAGAAAAATCTTTGTGTCTTAGTGTTTCTCTCAGAGGTAAGTAGCAATAATATAATAATTAATAATAATATTATAATAAGAACAACATACTGGATATTATTAACTTGTTAAAATTAGGTAGTAGGGGAAGGGTTGTTGAAAAATTGAACAAAAAATGACATTGTTAATAAAAAACATATTACACAGTAGTTTGGGGTATTCTGCTGAAGGTGGGGGCAAGGAGGAGAAGTTTGAGAAGGAGAAACTTACAGAGTATTAAAGTGAATGTTTGAAAATGCATGTTATGGTTAATTTTATGTGTCAAATTGACTGTATCACAGGGTACCCAGACATTTGGTTAAACAGTGTTTTCTGGGTGTGTTTGTGAGGGTGTTCCTAGGTAAGAATAACATTTGAATCAGTAGACTGAGTAAAGCAGATTGCCCTCCCCAGTGTGGGTGAGCATCATCCAATCCACTGATAGCCTGAATAGAAGAGAAAAGGCAGAAGAAAGGAGAATTTGCTTTCTCTCTGCCTGATTTGCATGAGCTGGGACACTGATCTCCTATCCTTGGACTGAGACATGATTGGTGTTCTTGGTTCTGAGGCTGTCAAACTCAGCCTGGAATTTACACCATTAGCTCTATAGTTCTCATGTCTTTGAATGTGAACTACAACTTACACCACTGGTTCTTTTGGTTCTCAAGGTGTTGGACTCAGAGTAGAACTACACTACCAGTCTTCCTGGGTCTTCAGCTTGCAGATGGCAGACTGGAACTTCTCAGCTTTCACAGTCATGTGACCCAATTCCATATATATATATATATATATATATATATATATATATATATATATATATATATATATAAAATATGTATAATATGTACTGTATATGAATACATTCTATTAGTTCTGTTTCTCTGGAGAACCCTGAATAATATAATGTAAGTGAAGATCATTAGAGCTGCTCACTAAAGTAAAATGGTTCCTGCTAAAACAAGATGTGCTTAATTGAAAATGTATTTTTTGTTTTATAGAAATATTATATTTAATGAAAATCTATAATTAAGTTAAACTTTCTTTGCAGTATGATAAGCTGGGTGGATATTCAGATTTAAATGTGTATGGCCCCAATTTTTCAGCAAACCAGGATCAAAGCAAGGTAAGGTCAGTAAAAAAAAAAAAATGACTATAAAAATAAAAAGGACTAAACAGATGTACAAATATAACAGTCAGGGAAGATTAATTATATAGAAAAATTCAGTAAAGAAGCAGCTTTCATGGGAATCATCACAATCCATGCAAAAGAGAGAATTTGAGGTAGGCAGTGAAGTTATAGCTAGGTTACTGATAGACTAAGAAGTATGTAAGCATACCCCAGGAAGTAAGATCAAGGCCAAATTCAGATCAATGAGATCTGCAAGGCATAAATCTAGAATGGCAAGCTATTAGGTTTGACTATGTACATTTTTTATATAGACTAAATATATATTAAAAATCTACTTGTACCAAACTGTGTTCTATCACTACAAGAGATAAAAGTGTCTGTTCTTATCTGGTGGGGGTGGGAATAGAGGATGGGAGAATACTAAATTTAAAAATCCAAAAAAATTGATATAAATGAACATATTTACAAAACAGAAGTAGGCTCACAGACATAGAAAACAAACTTATGGTTACCAAAGGGGATAGCAGGAGTGGTGGGGGAGAGAGATAAATTAGGAGTTTGGGATTAACATACACATACTACTATATATAAAATAGAGAAACAACAAGGACCTACTGTATAGCATAGGGAACTATATTCAATATATTGCAATAACCTATAATGAAAAAGAATCTGAAAAATAATTATATTTATATGTATATAAATGTATATATATTTATATGTATATATACATATAACTGAATCACTTTGCTGTATATCTGAAACTAACACAACACTGTAAATTAACTAGACTTCAATTTAAAAAGATGGTTAAAAAATAAAAATAAAAATATAGATTTCAAAAGCAATAAATAGATAATAAGCACTACTTTGAAAACTAAAGTAGAGTATTTCTGGGTGGCTACTATTGTTTGGTTGTGCAAGAAAGAGCAAACTGTGTCTGTGTGAAACTTATGGTTTGTTGAATGTTAACTTTGTACCATATAAGTGTTAGGTACATCATATTACAATCCTCATCTCTTTTCTCACCTTCTCTCCAAATCATTACAGATTACTTGTATACATAACCACAAATATATACAAGTGCATTAATGAAGAGGCAGTATGATGAAAATTACAGAAAGAAAATTAGAAGACAGATCTAGGTAAATTCTTAAATTCTACCACTACCTAAATATGAACCTGTAAAATATTTACTTTTGACCTGTATTTATTGCACAGCTGGGGTAAGAATAGCAGCAGACCCACAAGGGAGCTGTGAGAGGAAATGAAATATATGTGGATACACTTTGAAAACTAAACAGAGATGTGAAAATATAAGAATATATTCATCACTATCTTCATATCATCATTTGTATATATGTGTAAAGTATGTAAAAATGAGAATAATATCAACATAAATTCCTAGTAATTTAAACTGATATTATCCTTAGCCATATTACTGCAAAGATAGGTATTGATACATAAGCAGTGAAATATGAACACCCACAGGAAATTGCTGAATTTGTGGGAAAATTCTTTCTGATAACATTTAACACAGAAGTTAAAATTTCCCACATAACAGATAGAAAAAATAAATAACAATGAATAAATAAAGTGATAGGTAAAAACACTGAATATATATATGTGTACATATGTGTGAATATGTATGTGTGTGTTTATCCAACTAGATTAGATATATACAACTACTAGTTTTAGTACATATAGGTATATGAACAGAGTATCAAATTAAGTAACTTATTACCTTTGAATCTGCTCATGCTTCAAGAAAGCTCATGCTTCCTTCTCACTGGGCAATTGCATAACTGAGAGATGAGCTGAACAGCCATCAAAGACAGGATTAGAAGCTAGCAACATGAATACTTAATACAAAGGCAATATTTTTCAGTCTCCTTTACAGATAGCAATGGCCCTATAATTAAGTAATGGCCAATATAAGCAGAAGCATCTTGCGAAAGTTTGGAAAATTTTCTTCAGAAGTGCATAACTTTCATCCTTTCATTCATCAAGATTTCTTCCAGCCTGCTGCCTAAAATTGATATCTGTTGGCTGGAGCTCTAGCTGCCAGTTTGGCTTAAGTGTCACCCTGTAGGTAATATGATGTAGAACAGCATTGACATATATACCCTGGGCTGTTTACTTCAGGGAATTTACAGGAAAAAGAACTATGTTTATATTTTATCTGGCTTTGGGTCTCTATTTCTGACATCTGCATGTAAATACAATGAAACACATAGACAAGAAGTAATTAGAGAACTATTAAGGAACATTATGTAATTATAAATGTCATATTCTGATAAAGGCTTTTATGTATTTGAAACAACTTGGGGGAAAATATTAAGAGATTCATGTAGATTCAATGACTGAAAACAAATAAACTGGCAATTACTATTCCTACCACAGTATGAACTATGAAAGGGAATAATTTGGGGCTGGTTCCCACTTCAGTGTAAAGAATTAAAAACATGAAGCCATAATACTCAGGGCCAATTTGGGCAGGAACAAGGTGTCCTTTGACTACCACAATTTTGTAGGATCAGTTCTATCTTTATTCTACCATGCGTCTCCCAAGTAAAGTAACTCTGACATGCCTCGGGGACAAGGCACCTGAAATCAGTCAGGAAGAATATGCCTCAAAATATCCACACTATCTGCACATAGAGTTCCACACTCATGGAGGAGTGCTGCTCATAAGAAATAGTCTATTTTTAGAAATGAGGATAGTAAAAAGGAAGGCTATGTCATGTCTTAACTTTGTCATACCACGCTGAAGAATAGAATTTTTGTTTGCTTGTTTATTATGTAATACACTGGGAATAAAGAATTCTTCAATTAGTTGGTCCCACCCAGATCAGTGAAAATGTTAGTAATCAGTATATATTCTGGAAGCTACTGAGGTTTTCTTGTTGTTGTTGTTTTTTAGGACCATCTGAACACACATGAAATAACAAATAAGTAATTATTAGAACTAATTAGTTATAGAACATATTGTCATATCCATTGAAACAATACAAACTCACTTTAATCGCTCCAAATTACTAAACTGTTAATTTCACTGGATCAGAACATATATATATATATATATATATATATATATAATATTATAAGTTCATATATAAAGACAATAATTACAAAACATGTTTCAACTAATGTAGTTAATTTATACAGGGCCTACTTCAATTTTTTTCAGGCCTATCATCTTGGAGAGAATTAAATCTTCCTAACACAAAGAGATTTAGGTGATGGGGGAAGGGCAATTTCATGTACAGGAAAGCAAATTAAGCAAACTAATTTATCTGACCTCTCTTCAGCTGGGAAAGATTTACTGTTAAGTGAGAAGAACACAATTTAGTGTTAACTAGAAGAGGCAGTAGAGGAGGTTGAAGCAGAAACCTGAAGAAAATACGAAGAAGCTCTGTGTTCATTGTGATTTGCTAAGGCAGAGGAAAGGATTGATTTGTTTTGTTGAAATTTAATTCCTGTATGCAAGGCCACCTCCTTAAGCATCTCAACTTGAAGGGTTTTAGCAAGGTCTATTAAATTATAAGCCCTGAACCATCCTGTTTCACATGGATCTTTCAGTGAGAATTTACACTCAACTAAGAGACCTAGCAGGAAACTGTCCTATTTATGCAATTAAAAAGGAGGAAAAAAAGCAGCTTAAAATTCTTTAAAGTAAAAATGGATGACAGAGGGTCATAAAATTCAAGAAGAGAGACATCAGAATCACATAAAATATTTAGGGTACACATGAAGAAAAATGAAAGACATAGGCCAAAACCATATTCAACACAACACCTACAGGAGTTTAAAAATTAAGAACAGAAACAATGGAGCAAAAGATATAATCAATAAAATAATGCATTGATTGCAATTCCTGTCATCATTAGCTCTAAAATATATTTGTAACCATTTCTACTGCCACCAGCGTCTCTTGTCTGGATTATTACTTTAAACTTCCAATTGTTTTTGCCTTATTGAAAACATTTCCTCTCTCCTTCAGTCACTTCCAACAGAATAGCCATTTGTCCTGTTAATCATAGGAAAATCCAGATTTCCTGTCACTCTTGTGCTCAAGATCACCCTGTCCTTTCTTAACTCAATCCGAGAGCAAAATCAAACTCCCTTCAATATCCTACAAAAATCTACAATTTGTGCCTGTTACCTCTTTCTGAAATCCATAATTCAAATTGAAATTAAGCACATAAACAACAAGAGAATTATTGCATATGTACTATTGAACTAAGATGGACAATTTAAAATTCTACTTCATCAAAACACTGAAACACAATATAATATTTAACCTCTTTTTACATTCAGATGTATTATACTAATGTAATATATACTAGAAACCTACCCTAATTTGTAGTCTGATAAATCTAGTTTATTGATGTAATCATATCAAATAAAAATTATAGGCTACTTTATATTATTTATAAAAATAATCCTATAGCAGATCTTATTAAATGACAAGCTCTTCTTGAGAAAGAGTCCATAGTATTAATTTATTGTATTTACAAGCTAGAAAGAAATAAAACTTTAAAAAGGGATTTATTTCAATAAATTAAATAATTAATTTAATAAGAAGAAATTGTATAATAAGAAAAACAGAATAAGTCCTTAAAAATAAAGGAGGGAGGAAATTCCCTGGTGGTGTGGTGCTTAAGAATCTGCCTGCCAATGCAGGGGACATGGGTGTGAGCCCTGGTACAGGAAAATCCCACATGCTGCAGAGCAACTAAGACTGTGTGCCACAACTACTGAGCTTGCTCTCTAGAGCCCGTGAGCCACAACTACTGAGACTGTGTGCGACAACTACGGAAGCCCGCATGCCTACAGCCAATGCTCCACAACAAGAGAAGACACTACAATGAGAAGCCCCTGCACTACAATGAAGAGTAGCCCTCAGTCGCAGCAACTAGAGAAAGCCCACGTGCAGCAATGAAGACCCAATGCAGTCAAAAATAAATAAATAAATTTATTAAAAAAATAAATAAAGGAGGGAAACAAATTATTGGATTAGATACTAGGAAATGTATAGATTCAGTAATAAATAAATACAAAAATCTATCATTCAGACAAGCAGTGATAAAAATAAATCATGACTTAGACCAAAGTTAAAATTTAGGTAAACACCATAAACTATAAGGAAATAAAAGAGAAATACTTTCTTAAGTATTTGAAATAATTTTGAAAGCTAGATGAAATAACAATTTTTTACAAAAAAAAGTAAATTAAAAACTTACCTTTAAGGAAAAATTTAAGTCTAAAACAAATTGTGGAAATAATGTTTTAGAAATAGAAGCTTTACTACTAAGTTATTTTGTGGTAATACACAAACCCTGAATTTCAGTGGCTTAGACAACAGTTAGTTTCTCTGTCATGTCACATGTTCATCAGGAGTAGTCTGAGAATTTTATTATGCCTTATCCTCACTAAGGACCCAAGGTAACAAAGTAGGCATTTTCTGGAGTGCTACTGAATTGTAATTGAAGGAAAGACAAAGTAGTTTTATACCAGTTCCTCAAACTGTCAGGGATACTTACAACTTTTATTAACGTTCCTTGGGTCAAAACAAGTTAAATGGACACATCTAAATTTAAGATGGTGCAGAAGTACAATTGAAAACATTTGATGATTCTAATGGTTGCTATAATTTTCCTTTCTGTTCACTAAGTAATATCTGTATTCTTCGATGTGGATGTGGTAGTTAATTTTATATGTCAATCTTACTGAGCCATGGGATGTCCTGAGTGTTGGTCAAAAATTATTCTAAGTCTGTCTGTGAGAGGTGTTTTTTTTTGAGGGGGGAATGCAATTAATATTTGAATAGGAAGACTAGTAAAGAAATGTACTCCCTTAAGTCGTTGAACCTCATCCAGTCAGTCGAAGGACTAAATACAACAAAAAGACTGATCCTGGCTCAAGTAGGAGTAACCTCCTCCTTTCTGACTATGTGGGGCTGGGACATCAGACTTTTCCAGCCTTCATCCTAGAACTGAAACATCTGCTTTTTTTTTTTTTAATTAATTTTATTTACTTATTTTTGGCTGTGTTGGCTCTTCGTTGCTGGGCGGGGCTTTCTCTAGTTGCAGAGAGCAGGTGTTACTCTTTGTTGAGGTGTTTGGGCTTCTTACTGCAGTAGCTTCTCTTGTTGCAGAACACGGGCTCTAGGTGTGCAGCTTCAGTAGTTGCAGCACGTGTGCTCAGTAGTTGTGGCTTGTGGGCTCTAGAGCTCAGGCTCAGTAGTTGTAGCGCATGGGCTTAGTTGTTCTGCGGCATGTGAGATCTTCCTGGACCTGGGATTGAACCCATGTCCCCTACATTGGCAGGCAGATTCTCAACCAGCGCACCACAAAGGAAGCCCTGAAACATCTGCTTTTGAGTCTCCCTCCTGATGGCTTTCAGAGTGGAATCTACCCATCAGCTCTCTTGGTTCTTAGGCCTTCAGACTTGGACTGAAACAACAGCATTGACTCTCTTGGTTCTCATAACTTCAGTCTTGTAAGGACCTGCAGCATCAGCTCTCCTGCATCTCCAGACTGCCAATTCACCGTGCAGATCTTGAGACTTCTCAGACTCCGTAAGTCACTTGAGTCAATTCCTTGTAATACATCTATAGTTATCTATCTATCTATCTTCTAATGCTTCTGTTTCTCTAGAGAACCCTGACTAATATTCTGCTCAACACATTCTCATCTCAAAGGAGACAACTAGGAGTCCCACTCATTTTCTGCAAACAGATAAACATCCAGGATTTTTGATGAACAATGGTCTCTTCATCATGTTCATCAAATATTTGGGAAAGTTATCTGCCCCGCCCTTGCAATATACAAAGTTTATCTACAATAAACAAACTTTTTTTTTTCCAATGGATGAGACTGGAACAAGAGTGATTAGTCTGTGTAAATCCTAAAATGTCTCTACAGGGACTTTCAGGATTGTCCCATATATGAGTAGAGAATGCTCCTGGATGACTGGATTGTGAATCAGCTCCAAGTTAATGTTCTCCATGGTCTTGTTCTGACCTCTGAAACCATCTTTCACCTCCTTGAACACCTCTGAGGTAAATATTGCTTCCTTCCTTCAGATTGAGTGATTCTCCTTTTTCATAATTGAGCAGCTTTCTCAGTCTGCTTCCTGTCTGTATACATTTGCTGACCAAGGGTCATTTTAGTCTTGTAAAGTCACTGAAATGCTTTTGACAGTATACAAGACTCCAAAACTTTTTATCTATGTAATTTTACTCAACTCTATATGCAATAGTCATACCTATGCTTCCGTGTTAAACTATTTTTGTTGTATTATTTTTGGTTTCTTTCCCCCAAGTGATTCTTTCTCAATCTCACATTAATTTTGGAAATTAGAATCTATCAAGCCTAGTGGGAGAGCCACACCATTAGAACTTTCCCTAAGCTATTTAATCCAATTGGAATAATTTCCTGGAGCCCTTACCCTAAATTGAACTTTTACTCTGAGATAAACTCATTCAGAGATTTTAAAAATGGATATGCCAACCACAAAATTGTTCTGTTCACTGAGAAAGAGACTGAGAATAAATCTGTCTTTGTCACTCAAATCATTTTCAAGTTTATATTTTGATATTTGAATATGAGAGTCTGTTGCCTTTTTCAGTCCTATAACTAACTGAAATCAGGTAGTGCCTTTATTCAGTTTCATGTATGCTCGCTGACTGGCCAATTCTTTTCTGAATGTCTCTCCTTGTAATGTCTTTTCTTATAATACTTTATCAATCATAGCTAACTGGAATCTGCATGTTTTAGATACTTTTAGGCAACATATCAAAGTCTCTATTATACACCAAAGTTCAGTAGAAATTATAATAAATATTACTTAAATATATTTGGCCTTACAGTTTTCCTCCATAGTTACTTGCATCATTACATCCTTTGCAAAGACAACATAAAGATTTTTCTAGTACTGACTTGTGCAGACACTCATCAAAATAACAAGGAAATATAATTTAAACACATTTCATTAAAACAAACATTAAAACAAATTTATGGGAGAAAGAATAATTGTATCTATACCTAGGATAAGATCATTACTGCAATTAAACACTTATCTCACAGCTTCCTATTATCCAAAGCTAAAGTTAAAAGCAATATTATTTACTTATGTTAAAAGGAAGCCCAGGGCTTCCCTGGTGGCACAGTGGTTGAGAGTTCGACTGCCGATGCAGTGGACACGGGTTCGTGCCCCGGTCCGAGAAGATCCCACATGCTGCGGAGCGGCTGGACCCGTGAGCCATGGCCGCTGAGCCTGCACGTCCGGAGCCTGTGCTCCTCAGCGGGAGAGGCCACAACAGTGAGAGGTCTGCGTACCGCAAAAAAAAAAAAAAAGGAAGTCCACAATTTACCTGAGGAGACATTTTTATAGCACAAAATTCCTGGACAATGGTTTTCCATTCTGCATCATATAAGAATCAGTAAGCAGTAGAGTACGGACAATGAAAAATAACAGTTTTGTAGGTGATCAGAAATATTCTTCAAGTAGTCTTTCCTTATTCCAAAATTTAATTTAAAAATAACGAGTAAATATATACTCTATATAATAAAGCTCTACTATGTGCCAGATCTTACACCTGTCCCTTGAACTCATGGAGCTAAATTAGGAAGATAACACAGTAAATAAATTTTAAGAATTACAATCTCTATTAGAGTTCTAAAGGAAAGTAATATAGTTTTTTAAAGAAGTTACTATATTGTGATTGACTGAACCCAGAGAGTGAGGTGTAGAAGTGATTCTTCAGTTTAATCTGAATAATCTTTTTCACTAGTAAGGGTAAAATAAAGCTCCAAATATCACATGTCCATGAATTAATTAACAGGGTTAAAAGTGCTGAATTTTGTATATAAACAAATATTTACATATCATTGAAGGGTTCACTAGAATGAGCTATAACTCTTAATTTTTGAATTTTTACAATTCAACTTGAGACACTGTACTTGCCCCTTCATCATTTATATATTTTTGATAACTACTTTCATTTCAAAAATGTCATCAATAGTCTAATTTTTGCTAACATATTGAAATTACACGTAATAAAGTGTTTTAAGGAGATAAAAGTTGCAACAGATGCTTTTATTTTAATTTTATCAAGCAAAAATTATAAAGTTAAATCACTTACTATACAAACATATCCTCTTGTAATATAAATCAACTTTAGATAACCAGCCATTTACGTCTGAAAATAATTATTAGAAGACATATGCCTGATATGCTTAAAACATTATAATGTTCAGAATGAGTATTTTTCAAATGTGTCCTTTTGAAAATATATACCATTAACTTGACTCAGTCACATATATTGTTATGAAACACTAGTAAGTAGAAATACCCATATTTACTTGATGGTATTTTGTATTTGACACTGTGAGCAGAAACAACAGAAAAAAATAAACCAAAAGGTACATAAAAATATTTCAAGTTTAAGAGTTGATGAGAAAGACATACATACACAAAGACACACATGTCTGTGTATTGTGTAGTTTTGTATGTAGTTATTATAGTTATATATTTTATATAATTTTTATATAATTATTTACATTTGTACTTTAAAATATTTCAGTAGGTTAGCCTTTGGGAAGGAGAAGCTGTCTACAGTTTTTTGTTTTATTTTTTGCAAAATAGCAAATAATTGATAATAAAGCAAGAATGATGTTTCCTTTTTTGTAGCTTTTGAAAGCAATTGTACGATCAGAGAATATGTAGTTTAAAACCTGACATTATGTTTAATGTAAAGAGCAGCTTGACTTTTTTAATACAAAATATTTAGAATTTTCTAATTGTTAAAAAAAAAAACAAGACAAATCAAAGGCTTGAAATATAATATAATAAATATAATTAAGTAAATATAAAGTTCTTAATTTTGGGTATCATCTAGACACTTATCAGTCATTCAAAACACATGCATGTAATTTAAATTTTTTATTGAAGTTTTCCCAAGAGAGCTAAAATTAGATTTTCTAGTAGTTATTATGTATCTCCCAAAATTTCAAATATTATGATATCTTTCTCAAAATTACTTTTCATTTTTCATCCAAAATCTCTTCACAATCCAAAATCTCTTCAAAGTTTTTCAACTTATGTTCATTTCCTCATTATTTTCTCTTAACCTCTCCTCTGCTTCATATCCCATTTCCTAAAACCCCACAACCAACCCATCCTAGACTCATAGACAACTATAATATTCTTCTGTAGCACACACTTTTGTCCTTTTAAAATAAAATGTATTTAAGTCATTTCTCCCATATATTTTGAAAAAAAGACCAAGGTCAATTTTTTCACGAAGATGAGAAATTTTGAGGACCCAAGCAAGAAACAAATGTGATGTCAAGGAAAAAAAGATTAAACATGAGAAGGCAAAGTTTTTCCATCCTTTGTTTACTTGCTAGTCAAAAGTGGAATTTAGTAAGTAACATTTATTTAGAAGTACTCAAATCTAAATTTGAAAATTCATGATTGCACTTTTTAATTAAAGAAACATATAAACACATCAAAGAGATTCTCAATTTCCAAATAAGATGAAATGAGTTGTCAACTCTTGGTAAACTGAATCAAATTACCTATTAACTTTGAGTAACAAGGTAACTATTTTATGTAATGAGGAAGCAACACTAAATAACAGGAATACATATTCACGGTAAGGTGCCTAAAGTTTTAAAATTAAGTCAATCCATCTCTATCTCCCTCAATCAATGAACCAATCTCTTTCTTTCTCCTCCCACCTCTCTCTCCATTTCTCTTCCTCTCTCTCCTAACCTTAATGTTATCAAAATTTAATAAGAAAATACGTGACAACGAAGGACATCAAACATTAAGGACTCAGAAGCAATTTGCTCCAAGTGTACTTGTGTTCAGATTTTAGGTTGAAATTTGTTTTCTGCTGACAAATTTTTATCTCCTGCAGACTAGATGTTACTAGCATTTATTTAACAGAAAATCTTATCCACATTTTCTGGCCCCCTGGAAGTATACCCAAGTACACTAAGTGACAAGGGCTATCATGTAGAAAGATTATTGATACATTAATGCATATGCTAAAAATTGTCTCGTGTGTAGAGATTTAGTAAGTGGTTTAATCTGAAACACCACACGGGTCTTCTGGAAACCAAGATATTCCCACTAATGGTGGCTTAGAGACTATTAAAGATATAAAAATTTTGTATTTAATGGGTACATCATGCTCGCAGGAAATTTGGTATATTTATGCTAAAAATTGAATTCATATTTCCTCAGTTAAGTAAAACCTATAAAAGGTGATGGTGCATGTGATAGGAAACAAAACTACATACTGTTAAAAATGGGGAAAAAAAAAAAAAAACTACTCCCTAGATTATTCTTGGTGGAAATGCTTCTCAATCAATGGCTGCATAAGACTTTAACAACTATATCTATGCTTATACACCAAGTAAAACCTTTATGGTCATGAAAGAATGGAGGATGGTAGGAGAGATGTAGAGTAATGGTAAAGTGGAGAATGACAGATAAATCCATAGATTCAAACTCACTTTCACAAATTTCCTCAGAAGTTTTAGAAAGCAATCATTTAAAAGAAAGTGTAAGGTAATACAAGAATCACCAGATTGTTAAAATATATATCTACTGATACAGATACAAATATAGAAGTGGATATAGATTCAGATGATATAGATATAGATGATATATAGTTGTAGACATGCATAACTCAGTAGTATACTTCTAAACACTGTCAGCTGAATTTCAGGAACAAATGAAAATGAAATCCATGAATAAATGAACTACTGTTACTTCAGAGATTAAATATTTAAATAAAGGTGTTTATGCAGGTCTCAAATTTGGCACTAATATTTTAAAAAATATCTTTGTATCATGTCTCAAAATTACATTTAAACAGCTTAAAGTAATTACATTAAATAATATTATGTAACACTGCCAAGTTAACAACTTAGGTTCTCACCTTGTTTTGACTGGTATTTTACAATAACTTTTAAATTAACCTTCTTCTCTCCCCTACTGCAGTAGTCTTGAATAAAGTTTCCCTTGCCTGTTTAACTTATATGGTGCAATTTTTCCATGATATAGTATAAAAATGAACTAAAGAGTTATTAGTGTTTGTTTTTGTTTCCTTGTTATTGTTTCTGGTGATATTTCACTTAAGGTATTTGAGAGTCACTGACTCTGTATGCCAGGAAATAACAAAATTAAAACCATCCATGATTATGTAATGTAGGTAGGAAAACTCTCCAAACATTTACTATCTACATATATGGTAGATGAGATTGTTCACTGTGCTTAGATCATGAAACACAGCAATATATGAAGAGATACAGAATAGAGTGGGAGGTGTTTTTCTAAGCTCTTTATCCAGCTTTGTCTCCTCAGAAGAACCAAGAATAATGCTTTCATTAAAAAAAAAAAAAAAAAGGAAAATAACTGCACTGGATTGCGAACTCCTTGACATGTAGCACACGTGTCTGATGCACAATTCTAAAATGATTCTCCTCATTTATTTTTAAAAATAAATCCTGGATGCCATTTATCCCATTCCTTTTCACTCACAAAAAAGGAGTAGTCTGTTCTACAATTTTTCATAGGCATTACTGTCTGACATAATTGTAAAATATTGATGAAGCCAAAGGCATGTCTCACTCTTTTGTCAGGGAAGATCAAATTGGACATAGCCTCTTATGGCCTTAATGTCTTCTCATGTTGCAACCTCTAGAGCTCATTAGAGTTGCTGATTCTCTCACATCTCTGGATGAGCAAAGGGAGCATGTCAAAGGCTAAATCAGTCTGTGTTTTAGTAAATAGGGTGTGGAAAGCTCAAGTGCAATAAGCCATGCCTAGCCTGACTTCTGCTTGACCACATGGTTAAATAGGCTATGTAGCAAATGTACAGAGTCAAGATGCTTGCTCTTGACAAGAGAAGGAGAACAGTGTAAAAGTAGTAATGCCTTTGTCCTATTATCAAAGGAAGTTAAGCTAATTACCCTCCTGAGCTTCCCATTCAGTGCCAAGTTGCAGGAAAACCATCAGCAGCTTTAGTCCCATGATACTGAGAAATGCATTACAATCCTAAACCATTTACTCATTATTCCTTCATCATTAGAGAACTGTGACCTTTAATCCATGACCAATAGATGTGTTTTAATGAGAAAACATTTCTTTTTTTAGAAAAATACAAGTTGTTTTTGAGTTTCAATAGATAATGGGCTTTAAAGTATTCAGTTTGCATTTCCATTCAACATTTATTAGAAAAATAAATGTAGTAAAATATATTTACTACTACTATATGCTAGCATTGCCCATGGAAAAGGGAACAATGATGATCATATGACAAATACAGTCTTGACAGAGAAAGCTTCCAATGTAGTGAAGGGTAGAGACATTAATCAAATGCAAAATTACAATGATGAAAAATGCTATAACAGAGAAGTTCATGGAATATTAAAAGTATGCTAAAGTTTAGCAAGAATAGCAAGATATACAAGTTATTATGTGATACAACCTCAAGTGTACAACATGGATAAACTCAGAGTGAAAAACTTAAAGGATATTTAAATAGTCTGCTACCTATGACTATCTCTAAGTGATTAAATTACTGAAATTTTTATACTCTTTATTTTCCAAATTTTAATAAGAAGATTTTATATTTAAAATTTTGAAATGATGTAAATATTTTAAAAGTACTATGTTTTATTTTCTTATGAAAATAAATAACTTGATAATACTAAAAAAAATCAGAAAGCCAGCACACAAAGCACAAAAATGTAATTTCCATTCTGTGACAGAAGCAAGCACTCCTGTAAACACTTAAAACATAACTTACTGGGTTAAAATTTAAAATATTCTTGATTTGTTATAATCTATGTATAAAACATTTCATTGATTTTCATACATGTATGTTGTTTATAACTGGTAAAAATAATTGCATTAAAAAAATCTTTGTAGATATAAATGAGATTATTACTCTGATAGGAAAGCATAAAACCTAAAATTTCTTATTAATATTCCACCAGTACAAACCACCACCCTCTCACTAGATTAGGAAGAAGATATTCAGGAATTTTCTATCATTTTTAAAAAATGTAATAGAGATTTCACAGTGATAGAGAATTGCCAAATACTTTGTTAACATAATGAGTCCAGGGTACAGATTCTAAGAAACAGAGTCTATGATATAAAGGTAAAATAGAAAAAATAAATTTACAATACATAAAATTAAAATAAGAAATGGGTATAAGTTTGTCCTTTCCCTTTGCAATGTAATTTTCTATTGTTCTTCTCATCAAGAGGTGGAGTCCATTCCTCCACCTTGTGGAATCAGTGTTGGTCTGTGAGTTGTGTTGACCAATAAAATGCAGTGGAAATGCACTGAGGGATTTTAGATGTTAGGCCTGGACAAGACTGGAAATTTCCACTCTCACTCTCTTGGCAAATTGCTCTGAAGCTGCCATATAAATAGCCCCTACTCAACCTACTTGAGGATTACATATCATATCAAGCAGAAATATCTTAGCTGAGTTCCTCTAGAACTACTATCTGACTACCAACTGACAATCAGCAACAAACACAAAACAAGTCAGTCCATCTTAGAATATTTAGAAAAAGTACAGCCAGAAGATGACTATGGCTTGATGAGCGATCTCAAGCAAGCGCTGTGGGAGAACTCCCCATCTAAGCCCATCCCAAATTGCTGACGTACAAGATCATGAGCAAAGAAATTGGTGGTTTAAAGCCACAGGGTTTTGTGGTAATTTGTTATCCAGGAAAGGAAAACTGGTAAATCTCGAAGACATCTAGTTTCTGAAATAAAATTAAAACTGTCCAGGAGACTCTGATATAGTTCCTTTGAATAATAGCTAATAATAAAAATAGTAACTAGTATTTATTGTAATCAATGAGTTAAATATTTTACATTTATTGCCTCTAACAACCCTACAAGTAATAAACTTAGTGTTTTTCTTATCTATAGATATTGAAATGTTGAGAGATTTAAAATATTGTCCAAGTTTCCACAAATAGAAAGATGTACAAATGAATTCAAATCCAGATCTAATTTTAAGGCAATATTCTTAACTAGTACACATATTACATCTTTTTCCTCCTTATTTTTCCATAATTTCCAAATATATTGCCTATGACAAAGAGTAAAATATATTGAAACTTGGAATAACCTTATACCTAATGAGAAACAAACCAAATAACAATGCTGTAAGAAAAATTTTGGTAATTTTTTCTCTCTGCTCACACAGATTCAACGTCTTTCTGACAGACATTTCAATAATTATGTCTGTAGGCAAAGTATGTTGTTTTATGTGGCCAACAGAATGCATCACTACATAAACAGCAAGTGCTCATATTTAGCTTGCCAGAAATTAAGGATGGTAACTGGGGCATCCTCAGAAATATAAAATTGTATAAGTAATGGGCTATAATCACTGAGAGTCATCAAGAAGCTCTTACAAAAAGAAATAAAAACTATATGATAGCAAGCATCAGGTTAGGACAAAAAAGGACAAACTTAAAGAAGTCCTCAATATGATATTAGTACAAGCGGAAATTAATCAAAGACCAAATAGCCATGATAAACATTTTTCAGTTAAGTATTACATGTATATCGAACAATACAGAAAACAGAGCATATCCCTTTTATTTTTGAATGATTACATAAAAACAGCATGTATTTTATGTGTTTTATAAGCATGCATACTGAGAAAAAACAAAATATTGCTTCTCAGGAGTAAGATCTGATCTATTTGAATAATTCCCTTTCCAAAATTAAGTGACAGATTTATTAATAAGAATATCCAAAAGCTTACCAAGAAAGATTTGTGATCTGTGTATTTACAACTTTAGTAAATGGCATTTTAAATTCACCTTTTAATTAACTCCTCTTAAAGATCCAGAATAGCATACAATTATGGATACAACATGACCCCTCTCTTTCTCTTGTAAGTGTACAAACACACACACACACAAATGCATGTGTATTTTCTATACAGTATGCATATATAACTCTATATATACATGTATACTTATTTATATATATATTTATATATACCATTAACAATATTAAATACAAATTAAAATATAGTAACAATACAAAATTATAAATATAAAATATATGAAAAATTTAAGTTAAAGATTACAAATAAAGAGATACATCATGTTCAAGGATTGGAAGACTTAATATTAGTAAGATGTTCGTTTTGTCCAAATATATATAAATATTCAACACAATCTCAATAAAAGTTCCAGCAAGCCTCTTTAATACAGAAAAAATAAGTTGCTTCTTAAATTTATATGAATATGCAATAAAAACAGAATAGTTTAAACTATTTGTAAAAATAAAGTATTAAAAAACACAAATAAGACAACAAAGTACATAATAAATAGAATAGTAAAGCCAAAAGACTGACACACTAAATATTAATGAGAAAGTAGTGTCGAGAACTCGTATACTTTGCTAATTGGAAAGTAAAATATTATAAATACTTTAGAAATGTTTTTCAGTTAAGTGAAGTGCATGCCTAATGCCTGTCATAGATAATTATTTTTTTCCCTAAGAGAAAGACTCATAAAAGAAGGTTGATTAAACCTTTTTTTTCTAAAAGCAAATCTGAAAACAAAATGTTCAGCAGTGGAATATGTATGGCAAAAAATGTAAGGGAAAATCTTGATTCAAATGATCCTTGAAATATCAGATTTGCCTTTTTATCCCATCAAAATATTAAATGACACATTGGAACATGATTTGTAAGCTGTTAAAAATGTTTTTAGGTCCAGCTATCATCTAAAAATTCATGAGTCCTTGCATAATACAATATCTAAGAGCATAATGGGAGTTATCCTGAGTGTTACTTGTTTTATTTTACCAGTCAGGCCACAGCAGTATACAGAGGTTACTCAGTGTTATACTTATTATTTCTTCCTCTCCTAAGCTAATGTATTTTAACTTAGGTCACTGACCCATTTATTGCACCTTTCATTTTTATTTCCATTGAATTATAGAATAAGAAACATTAACTTGTAATTTTCTCTAAAGTTACTTTATTAATGTGCATGCAGTATTAAAATAGAATATTGAAATCCCCAACAATGTATTAACTAATTATACATGGAAAGGTAATTTGTACTTTTTTATAATTAAAAATATTATAAACTTAATTTTCTCATGGCCTTTTACAGACCAATTCAACAGGTAGAAATTTAACTTAAACATTCACTTATATACACTGTTTTAAATAAGCCTGAATGTTTAGAGCAGCATAACTACAATTGGAATATAATCATTCTAAATGCTTTCTAAGAAGAAAAATAGTAATAAATAGTTGAATATTCATACAATGAAATACTATATACTCTTAAAATAATGAAAACATGAATATGTTAATAATATAATCTATATGATATTTACCAAAAACAAAGACAAGTGATATGCAGAAAATATTTGTTCCTCTTAATACCAAAATAATAAATATATATACTATTATATATACACTATAAATATATGAATATATAAGTATATAAATTATAAAAAATATATAGATTTGTCTTATCTAGATCTAGCTTTGGGTCTTATTTATCCTATTTTGCTATCAATATTCACTTAAGTAATATTATCCAGAGTCACAAAATTTGTATTTCAGTTCATTCAGAGACATACTTTGTTACTGGAAAGTTATACAGGAAAATATTAATAAAAACCAACTTGGGAACTGTATTACTGGAGGGAAGTAAGGATTTTTCTGTTTTATTTGGGTGTTCAATATATATTATTGATTTTACTTTTAAGCCAACAGGATTATTCTGACAGTTGGATTAGAAGAATTTTTACTTTGTCTTTATATCTTTCATTTAAATATTAAAAAATATTTTAATTAACAAAATTTAATAATTATTTCATTTTGTAATAAAACCCAGGAATAAAACAATAGAATCTAAAATGGATATTTCATATAAATATACATGATACATTGAATTCCTAGAGACTATAAAAGTAATGGTCATAAAGAAGTAACCTATACACAATATCTACCTATCCAAATGAATTAAGATAATATACACACATAATTTCATCTCCTCAATATTTTATAACAATCTCTCAGGTATTACATATATTCTGTTGGTTTACCTTTGTTATGAGTATGTCACACTCAAAATTGTACATGATGTTATATACAAATAAATTTTGTAAAATTTTCTAATGCAATTACTAGATTTCTGATTAAAGTTCTGTGAATTATAACAACTTATCTTCCAGCATATTCCCACTTTGGGTTTAGTTTCTTGGGGAGATAACTATAAAGAGAGAGAATTAAGTATGAGGAATAACAAATCATAAATGAAGCAGATGAAAAGAATATGAAAAACAATTCAATTTGGGAAGAAATTTGAAAAATTACCTTGGAAAAGTACAATGTTGTTTTTGACTGGGAATTGAGACAGATATCTGTCTGAGGGGTACTCATGGAGACAGGCCAAAGGAAATGGAACACAGAGTCATTCTTGTTGGAGGGCAGACGGTAAACAAATTCTCCTTTGTAGGTATAGTCTCACCTACCAAGCAAGCCCATTAACCATTATCTCATAGAAAATAAAAGGCAGAGAAATCTCAAATCGTTTCTTTATTCGTAAGAGACAGTAAATAACTAAAATTCTGGTACATATGAATATTTCTAAGGTGAATCAATAATTATGCATAAAATAATTATTTTATTCTTTGTGTGTGTTTTTTTAAGAATACTTCTGGAATGTTATAAGTTAGAATATCAGAGGCCGAAAGTAACTGTGCTCAAAGGAGCATAAACAGTCATGATTAGCTCACATTAAAGATGTCTAGAATTCATGTGAGTCCCAAGGCTCCACTGGAGCACCACAGAGCAATGTTTACAAGGGCAGACTTGGAGCCAGTCTTATATCTCTTTCCTAGGCATGTGCTAACTCTCTTCATGTGACAGTTTTCTTTTCTATGATACCAATATAACAGTGAATTATTTATATTTTATTTCACATACAGACATTTCTACAATCTCTGTGAAGCATTCAAAACAGAAATTCACATATAAGAACTCAACATATATTGACTGTTATTATTTTCATTGTTCATAGTAGTAGAAGTAACAGCAATGTAGTAGTAACAGCAAGAGTAGTAGTATTGGCAGCAATAGTAGAAGTAGGAGGAGGAGGAGTAATTAGTGCTCAATAATATCATCTACCTTTGGGTTCTTCCTATTCTTTCACTCTGCTGTCTTAAATGTTGTCTTCTTACTCAGCCTGGTAGCAATAACCCTAAAGGATACCCAGGTGTTGTCTTGTTAAAACATTGTTCAGAAAATTCAAAAAGTCATCCCTTTCCTGGACCTGATTTTACAAGCATGATTTCTGACAGATGCAAGGATGTCATTTTTCATCATTGATGAAATATTTCTGTTTTTATATAATTCTGATTTTTCTCAGATCATTAATCTGATGATACATATTTATATTTGGGGAATTTATTTTTGAGGATTACATATTTCTGAAATAAGTATTACCGTGTGGTAAGCAGCTTCTAAATGGCTCTGAGTGGCTTGTTACTTCTTTTGTAATGCTCACTACTTGCTGTGAGTTGGACTTAATGCCTTGCTTTTAATGAATAGAATACAGCAAGTGATGGGATGTCATTTCTGAGATTAGGTTATAAAACGTTTGTGGTTCTTTCTCTCTGTCTTTCTCAACCTTGGCTCTAAGGGGAGGAAGCTGCTATGCTGTGAGAAGCCCCATGAAGAGGCTCACCTGGGGAAGAACTGATGGCTCCAAAAAAACAGCCAGTAGTAACAGCTATATGAGTGAGTGTAGAAGAGGATCTGTGCCTTAGTTGAGTCTTGGGATGGCTGCAGCCCTACCCAGCACCTTGATTGCAGCCTTGTGCCGGAGACCCTGAACCAAAGGATCCAACTAACACGCCCAGATTCCAGCCCCACAAGCTCTGTGTGATAAAATGTGTTGTTTTAAACTGCTAAATGTCTGAGTAACTTATTGAGCAGCAGTAGATAATTCATACATTCAAAATTAGCATAAAACCTAGAAATATGTAAAGATCAATTTGCACATACCAAATTTAGATACCTTTCTAAATTTACTCCAAGAATATCTTACAGACATTGTATTTGTAGAAAAATAAGTCTAAATTTTTGTCATAATTTTCATGGGAAATTATGTCATTGCCACAGTTATTGTAATTATTTTCAAATAGTCAATTTCTACTAGATTGTTTACTTTCTTCACTTGTAAAAAGTTTTAATGAAGTCATGAATCTTGTTAAATGGGAGGTATATTTTATAGAACATTTCCTTCTTATAGCCAAAAATATCAATATGTTCATCTGTGCCCAGCTACATTTGACTGGAGCAGATGTGGATTCCTGGTCCAACACGTATATACCAAATTCTATCTTTAGGATTTTGATACCAGTCTTAGACACAGAGTTTATACAAAGATAGAACGCTTTTATCACTCCCAAAATTCTCTTCTCCTCCTTGTACTTAAATACCTCCCCCAACCTCAGGTTCTCCCAAACTGTTTAATACTTTTAAATTCAATTTATTTAAACTAAAACAAAAGCAAACAAACAAACAAAAAAAACAGAACAATTCATTCATTTCCTTCACCCCCCTCCACCTTTGGCAACCACCAGTCTGTTTTCTGTATCTATGAGCTTTTTAAATAAAATATACATATTACATTTATAGATTTATATTTAATAGATCTACAAGTAGTTATACATATATCTCTTTAAATTTCACATATAAGAGAGATCATGTTCTGTGCTCTGTACATAAAGTTTTGCTTTTGCAAGAAAGTCATAAATGGAATTATACAATATTTATAATTTTGCCTGCCTTTTTTAAACTTACGTTAATTCATTTAAGACTCTTCATGTTGTTGCTTCTTCTATGAGTTTGTTACTAATCCATTCCCTAACTGAGGTGCATTTCTGTTGTTTTTAGGTTTTAGCAATGATAAATAAAGTCACTATAAGCATTTCCATCCATACTTGTGTCAACATAGGTTTTCATTTCACTTGGATAAATTCCTGACTTTATAAAAATCTGCCAAACACTTTTGAGAGTGGTCAAAATATTTTGCATTCCCTTCATTGATGTGTGTGGACTTGTCCTTTTCCACATCCTTACTAGTACTTGGTATTTTATAATTTTTTAATATTTTAAATGTTATTCATTAAAATAGTTGTACAGTGAAATCTCATTGTGGTTTTAATTTGCACTTCCTAAATGACTAATGATGCCGAATATCTTATCTTTTCACTTGCATATTTGTTATCCATGTCTTTTTTTGTGGCAAGGTATATGTTCAAATCATTGTCCCATTTTTTTTAAATTGAGTTGTCATTTTTAAATGTAATGTGTTCTTTATATATTATGAACACAGTTTATTATGTGATTTGTAATTTACAGTATTTTTTCCCAGCTTACTTTTTTTCTTTCATTCTCTTAACAGTTTCTTTTAAAGACTAGATTTTCTTAATTTTGATAAAGTCCATATTATCGGTTTTTTATAGATTGGTATTTTGCCATCATATCTAACAAAATTTTGCTTAACCTAAAATGACAAAAAATTTTCTCCTATGTTTTCTTCTTGAAGATTTATAGATTTAGGTTTCCTACTCTGGTTATTGATTCATTTTGAAGAGTTACTTTGTGTACAGAGTGTGAGAATGGGATTCATGTTCACTTATTTGCATTTATAGGTATTTCCCACCAATATTTGAGTTTTTGTTTTTTGAATATAAATTGACAAAATATATGAGAATGTATTTGCTGGCTCACTATAACATTCCATCAATTTATATGTCCATCCTTTCTCTAATAGCAACCTATTTGAATAATGTACTTTTATCACAGACTTGAACATCAAGTAGTGAAAGTTCCCCAACGTTCGCCTTCTTCTACAAAATTATTTTGGGTATTATAATCTCTTTGCCTTTCTACAAATATACTAGGTTAAGGTTACTAATATTTTATATATATATATATATATATATATATATGCAGTGATGTTGCAATGATGTGCTTGTAATGCCTCAAATCTGTAGATCATTATATGAAGATAATTAATGTTAATCATCCAGTCAATGAATATGGTCTATATCTCCATTTGTCTTTCCTGATTTATCATTTTATAGATTTCATAATATTTGTATTGCATTTATGAAGTAGGATTTATACCTCATTATTTTATTTTTTGTGTATTGTAGATGGTAGTTTTTACCTTTATTTCAGTTTATAATAGTTTGCAACTACTATATAAAAATGGTGATCAGTTTTATATTAATATCACATTGAATTTTGTATTGACCTTATAGCCTATAATTTGCTAAGCTCATTTTTTTAGTTTTAGTAACTTTTTGTGACTTTTTAAAGAATTTTTATATATACAACTAGGTTGTTACTAAACAAATATTTTTACTTCTTACTTTTGAATCTTTATGGCTTTGTTTTGTCTTTCTGCATTTACCAGAACCTTGAGTATGATATTAAATACGCTAGTCATTACTCTCTTGTTCCTCATCTTACAGAGAAAGTGCTCAGTCTTTCATTATGCAGTATGAAATTAGCTTAGAATTTTCTTTGAATTACTTAATAAGCTTAATGATATATTCCTTTATTCCTAATTTACTGAAAAATCTTATCATGAATGGATATTGAGTTTGCACAAAAGTTTTTTTCTGAATTTTTAATAGTTGCTCTTGGTTAGTCTGTCCATATGGTGAATTACATTGCTTGATTTTTTTTTTAATTATTTATTTGTTTGGCTGCACCGGGTCTTAGTTGCAGCACACAGGATCTTTGTTGCCATGTGCGAGATCTTTAGTTGTGGCATGAAGGATCTTAAGTTGTGGCATGAGGGCTCTTAGTTGCAGCATGAGAGATCTAGTTCCCTGACCCAGGATCAAACCCTGGCCCCCTCCATTGGGAGCATGGAGTCTTAACTGCTGGACCACCAAGGAAGTCCCTTGCTTGATTTTTTGAATGTTGAATTAGCCTTCACAGGAGAAAACTCACTTGGCTGTATCTATTATCCATTTTATATTTTGTTAAATTGAACTTTCAACTATTTCTTGTTAGAATTTTTGTGTCTATTTTTATGAGAGATATTGGTATATAGCTGTCTGTTCTTTTCATGTCTTGGCCTTTTTTTTTTTTTTTTTTTTTTTTTTGCGGTACGTGGGCCTCTCACTGTCATGGCCTCTCCCGTTGCGAAGCACAGGCTCCGGATGCGCAGGCTCAGCAGTCATGGCTCACGGGCCCAGCCGCTCGGTGGCACATAGGATCTTCCCGGACTGGGGCACGAACCTGTGTCCCCTGCATCAGCAGATGGACTCTCAACCACTGCGCCACCAGGGAAGCCCTGTCTTTGCCTTTTTTTATGACGGGAATGCTGACCTTTAGAATGATATGGGGAGTATTCCCTCATCAATTTTCTGGAAGATATTATACAAGATTGGGTATTATGTCCACATCAAGTGGTAAATTTCACCACTGAAACCATCTCAGATTGAGGGGTAGGTACGTATGTGTGCAGGTATAAATATATTTGACTAAACATTCAAAATTTTATACAAGATATAGGGGCATTTTGGTAGTCTATTTTCCAGTGAGGTTAGTTAGTTCATGTCTTTTAAGGAATGTGCCCCTTTCATCTGTATAATCAACTTTATAGTATAATTTAGTAAAATAGTGTTTATAATATTCTCTGATTTTTTAAAAATAGGTATAATCTGTAGTAATGACACCAGTTTCATTACTGACATTGATTATGTGCACATTCTGTTTCATTTTGCTTATCCACATGACTGGAAGTCTAACAATTTTATTGATTTTTATAAAGAACTAAAAATTATTTCTTCTATTGTATATCTGTATTTACTTTCATTGATTTTTCTGTTAACTGTATTATTTCCTACTTCCTGCTTCATTTGGTTTTATTTTGCTCTTTTTTTTTTCTTCTATTCTCATAAGGCTGTAGCTTAGATCATGTATTTGAGGTCTTTGTTTTTAATATAAAATTTTAATGCAACAAAATTCCCTCTTAGCACAGACTTGGCTGCAACCCATAAATTCTTATATGTTTGTTTTTGGTTTTATTCAATTCAAAATAATTTATAATCTCTTGTGAATTCAGGTATAATTCAGTAATGATACAAGAACATACTTTGTATACGTTTAATTCTTTATAATTTATGAAGATTTATTTTATGGTCTAGAATATAGTTTATCTTCTAAACGTTTAACGTGAATTTGAAATGGATATGCATTCTTATGGTGTTAGATTATAATGTTCTACAACTTTCAACTTTGTCATGTAGGTTTATAGTGCTGTTCAGAGGTCTGTTATTTATTTTCTGATATTCTGTCTACTTGTTCTGTCAACTACTAAGAAATGAATATTGAATTTTCCAAGTACAATTATGATTTTTATTATTCATCTTTCAGTTTTTATGTATTTCCAGCTCTGTTATTAGGTGTATATGCATTTTAAAATTTTATTTGTTCTGGAAAATGACTTCTTGATCATTATGAAATGTCAGCATTTTTCTTGGTTAGAGTCCATATCCTTAAGTAAACTTTTTGTTTTATAATAACAACATATTCTTTGATTAGTACTTGATTTGTACATCTTTTGTCACCTTTAACATTTCAACATATCTATGGCCTTATATTTAACTGTACCATCTCTGTCTCTTAATTATTTATACTTATTGTAATATTATTACAATTGGGTTAAAATTTACCATTTTGTTTTCTATTTATTCCATTTTATCTTTATTTTTCCTCTTTTTCTGTCTTCTTTAGACTGAGTATTTTTAAAGATTTCTTATTATCTCCACTGTTTTTTTTTTTTTTTTTTTTTTGCGGTATGTGAGCCTCTCACTGTTGTGGCCTCTCCCTCTGCAGAGCACAGGCTCCGGACGTGCAGGCTCAATGGTCACGGCTCATGGGCCCCGCCACTCCTCGGCATGTGGAATCTTCCCGGACCGGGACACAAACCCGTGTCCCCTGCATCGGCAGGCGGACTCTCAACCACTGCACCACCAGGGAAGCCCCAGCTTATTTTTTATATCTCTTTTTAAAATTAGTTATGCCATAGATTTCAAGATATCCATGTTTAATAATTTAGATTCTACCTTTACAAAATATTAGTTTGCTTCACAGCATATTCTCATTTCCACTCTCCAATCCCTTGTGCTTTTGTGTGCACACATTTTAACTTAATATATGCTTAAAATTCACATGACATCACTAATCTTTTCCTGTTTTGTTTTAGAGAGTTAATGTCTTTATAACAAAATCTCTCAATAGAAAATTATGTTTATACCTTTCTTACTACACCCAGTGAATAACAAAAGGTAATTTAATCCATGTTTCTTGACTTCCTTTTTCTTTCTTTCTTTCTTTTTTACAGGTTTTATATATCTTCTTTTTTTCCTTTTAAACACTCTTATACTTAGATCCTGTTAATAGATACCACTAAAAAGAATATTAAACTATAACCAAAGTACAACTTGTAGCATAATGCTGAAGCTGAATTAATTGTTTATTTGGCCATCATTGTATTTGACTATAAAAGTAATTAAATGATTTTAGTGCTATGAAGCAGAAATTTTCTTTGACTATTAGATGTATCCCACATTACTCTAATATTAAAGTCACTTTAGAATGCTTTTCAATTTCTTTAATTTTACTTTTACTTCAATCAGTTCAGATTAACTGTTAATAATGGATCAATGGCATTTTAGGCTTTTATACTGAACTAATAAAAGGGAATAACAGTGATATATGGCTTTCTGTGATAATCTAAAAATAGAGCATAGAGAGCAATCAATTTTCTTAATTCAATTAAATAATGAGTGTACTGAAGGCAAGAGTGCAAGAGGATAACTGTGAATCTGTTGATTTAGTGAATATCCAGAACAGTAGTTTTATAAACATGTTTCAACATTTCTTACATACCTTCTTAGTATTACCTGCCTCACTTTTATATATCTTATTAGACTTATTTTACAATTAGGAGTATCTAGGTATCAAAAACTAAAGTTTTCTTTAAAACTATGTAAATATATACATTTATATTTACATTTTTATTGCCATTTGAAAACCAATGAATAGCAGACATTTCAAATAGGGAACTTATACAGAAAACTTAGGTAGAATCATCTCATTTATATTTATATAATTTCCTCTACAAAATATGGTCCCAAATGCATAATCAGGAAACGCTATTTTCTAAAGTGGAGATTGACCCCCGTGTGCAACTCTCTTTGATTGAATTTCCATTGGCAACAATTCTCTGCATGATTCTAAGAGATGGATAGATTAAATATGACTTTACAGAGGGTTCATTTTCTCCTACTTCCAACTAGGATGATTACATGTAGAGTTATTCTAATCTCACTTAAAAAAATACTTTAATAAGTCAAAAAAAGTTAAAAAGCTTTTAGCTCTAGAGGGAAAGCAATCTATCTTCCAATATGAAAAATAGGGGATAAATAATTTCATCATTTGTGAAACATTCCTGTTATTATTAATATCCCACCTTTAATTGGTTCCTCTGGACACTGAAATCAACTCAACATATTCAATTTACTGAGAACAAAACTGTGAATATACTCAAAAGTTTCAAAGAGTAACTGTTAAAAATGCAGACAGGAAATTATGGTCATTAAGTCTCACACAGCTTTAGCAACTTTTTAAAGTATTTTGACATTCTGTAAATACATTAAAAAAAACACTGACATAAAAATTGTATGTTAAGTTAAACTGTATTATTTATTTCTTTTTTTAGAAAAGCATTCATATTTGACAGGGAATAGTTTCAAAGGAAACTTGCTGATGTGATTTAGGATGCTTGTAAGTGTATGTGTGCTGTACTATTTTCCTGGAGTTTTAGGGGAAAATATTCTATCCAAAGTTTTTATTTTCAACCCATTAAAAATCTTACACCCTTAAAAATTTCAGATAAAGATATTTATTGCCACCTCTGAAGTTTGATCAAATCTATGCAATGAATAAGAATATAACGTTACTCAGATTCAAAGAACAAAATTATTTCCATTCAGAATAGCAATTTCTGTGAAACATTCTCCACTAGAATAAATACCAGAAATCCCATTCATACATGAACACAACTATACTAATATCAAATGGCATGGAAAACCACAATATTCTCTAACTCCATTATACCAGTTCTTCTTTTACAAGGCTCAGCCCCATATTTTGCCCACTGAGATCACCCTACCAATGCAGGAATGGGGTCTAAGTTTGAGTATATTTTCTACCCTTTCCATATCTTGTTACATACAGAATTACCAAACAGTTATTTACACAGGGCCTTCAATTTTTCATTTTATTATTTCCCAATTTAGAGTTTCTAAACAAGAAACATTGCCAATGTTATTTAATGTGTACTTAAAAACAAATTCAGAGACTTTTTTTTTCTTCTTTTGAGACAAGAGAAATTGAAATATAACAGAAAAGCTGTTTTCTACTTAGTTTCTAATTGAGAATCCATACATGATTTACTAGTGTAGACGTTTACTATGAAAAAGTATTTGAAATAATTTAGGTTACTTTTAAAACCCATCTAATAGAGTAGAGCACAAACCCAAAATTCAGCAAGACAAGACAGTATACTAAAGGATTTTTTTGGATGTTTTCCTAATAATATGAGGACTAGCATAGTTTCTTTTTGTTTTTTCATAAATCATTACTTGTGTTTTGTGATAAGTGCCACAATAACCTAAGTGCTTTTGCTACTGTTGTATCCAATATGAATTTTTTTTACATATTTCTTAATTCTTTTTAAAGTGGAGTTCTTATTACATACACAGTCACATATATACAGTCTTAATATTTCAATTTGGAAGTTTTTCTTTCCTTCAGAATATCCTCATTTGAAAGTGATGGAAATCTGTTGTCTTTTAACCTGCATAAAAATAATGTTTTGTCTACTTAATATTTTACTCTGCTAATGTACTCTATTATAGAACTTCTGTACACAGGTTTTGTAGTTTCAAATATATTACTACATATGCTAAAAAATGAAAAATCTCTTTATGTAAATTTGGTTTGTCTTTTAATTTTTGCTTTGTTTTGTTTTATTTTGATATAAATTCCTGTATGTAGAATTTTTATTGTTATTCAGATAAAATATTTGTAAGTCTTAAATTGCATTTATAAATTTTATTCCAGAAAGAATTTTTAAATCAACTTATAGTTTTAGCAGTATCATTTTAGTTGTATTCTTTCTGTTCTTGAATTATTGTTTTGTTTTAATTCATGTTATTTTATAAAGCATATTGTTGAATTTAGCTCTTTTGAAATAAGAATTTTTGTTACCATCTAAAACCATATTACTGTGGTAAACATGATTTGTAAGGTGTGCATAATGCATTATTTTTGTAATGTTTGAGTATGAGATTCTCAGTATCATTTGTATCTTATGTTACAAGGCTAAAATTAAGTGTGACAATATCCACTTCCAGGGCGGTTGTAGTAGTTACAGCAGGTCAATAGCCTTCACTGAAATAATTCAAAGAAATTAATACACTTAAAAATTATACTGTAAAGATATTTGACAGATATGTACATTATTAATCAGAATCTACCTTTGAGTAATCTTAGATAAGGTTCCATTTGTAAAGTAAGAACTTTAAATCATATGCTAATTCCTCTCTCCCATATTTTGTGGCATTTTATATTTATATACTATATAATAACATAATGTAACAATATTTATTTTTTATGTCCACTTAACTTTTAGAGTGCTAAATAATAATACATGTCATTGATATTTAAATTCATTTCAACCATTTCCTAAGATATTCATTTTTTTGGAATATATCCAACTTTCTATCTGTATCATATTTCTTCTGCCAGAAGAACTTTCTTTAACATTCCATCTCTGTTGGTAATAAATTCTCTCAGCTATTTTTTAAAACATGAATAGAAAAAGGTATACAGTGCTCATTTAAAAGGAAAATATTTTTATTGTGTGTAGAATCCTCACAGAATGGTAGAAATTAGTTTTTAAATATATATGTAATGTAAGTCATATCTAAAATACATATTGAAAAATCTTATGACTCCATAAGTCATCATAAAACATCACTTAAAATGAGATTTTTTAAAAAATAATTTATCAAAGAAGTTATATGGGTGGCAAGTAATCAAGTGAAAAACTCTTCAACAGAATTAGTCTTTAGGATAATGCAAAATAAAATCACAATAGCAGATCACTACAAATCCTCTAGAATGGTAAAAAGGTAAAACATTTGTACCAACTGTTGGTAAGGATGTGGAGCAATTATGACACTAATATATTGTGGGGATGGTTGCATAAACACTTTGGAAGACAATTTTACAGTTATTTAGTAACAAATATTCACCTACCAAATTGCTAAGCTATTACACTCTACATATTTACTCAAAAAACAATGAATACATATGTCCATGAATCAACTTGCTTCATTGCAGCTTTATGTGTAAAAGCCAAAACCTGGATACAACCTAATAAATATGGTTTAAGCCTACAATGGAATACCATTCAGCAATGAAAAAGAATAAACTATTTATATACAAAAGAAGGATAAATCTCAAAATACTTATTTTGAGTTTTTAAACAGCTAAAAAAGGCATGTACTTTATAATTATGTAAAGTCATGAAAATACAATCTAACTTATAGTGACAACAACAGGTTAGTTGTCACCAGGAATAAGAACGTAGGAGAGAGGGAGAGATTATAATGAGGTCTGAGTCACAAGCAAATTTCTTCTAGTGTTGTGTATGTTCATTATCAACATATGCCAAAACTCACCAACTTGTATATTTTAAATGTGTGTATATTATTATAAAAATGAAGCTTAAAAACAAATGCTAGGAAAGGAGAAAACATATTTGATTATAGTCTTTTTATGTAAAAATCAGGAAACTTTTAAAAATGTAAAATGAAAAAGATACTAGAATAACTAAAACAATTTTGATTTTGAAAATTTATAGAGCCCATACTATGCAATTATCAAGATTGTGTCATGTTGGCAAAAGCACAGACACATGGAATAGAGAGTACAGATTAACTTATTCATAGTCATCTGATTTCTTTTATAAATTTATTTACTTATATTTATTTTTGGCTGCATTGGGTCTTATTTGCTGAACGTGGGCTTTCCTTAGTTTCAGCAAGGGGGGGCTACTCTTGGTTGCGGTGCACTGGCTTCTCATTGCAGTGGCTTCTCTTGTTGTGGAGTGTGGGCTCTAGGCGTGCAGGCTTCAGTAGTTGTGGCACATGGGCTCAGTAGTTGTGGCTCGTGGGCTCTAGAGCGCAGGCTCAGTAGTTGTGGCACACGGGCTTAGTTGCTCCGCGGCATGTGGGATCTTCCCAGACCAGGGCTCGAACCCATGTCCCCTGCATTGGCAGGCAGATTCTTAACCACTGAGCCACCAGGGAAGCCTGATAGTCATCTGATTTTTAATGAAGGTCAAGGCAATTCAATTTGAAAAGATCTTTTCAAAAAATAGTTTTGAAATGAGTTTGTATCCTTAAGAGTAAAAAAAAAAAAAAAAAAAGAAGCTCCACCCATAACTCATATTGGGGGAAAAAAACTCAAATTAATCATAGATCTAAATGCAATATCTACAACTATAAATTACCTAGATTAATACATGAGAGACAATCTCTTTAACTGGTTGGCAAAAAGTTTTTTAATAGGACAAATAATATAATAAAAAAATCAAGTTGAACCTCACAGTAATAAAAATAAATTGGTTTGAAGAACATCATTAAAAATGAAAAGAGTCAGATAATAGAAAAATATTTTAAGTGCATATCTGAAAACTTGTTTAAACATATATCAATAATAGTATACAAAAAATAATGAAAAACATTTGGACACTCCACAAAAGAAGATAGGTGAGTGAAAAATATGTGCATAAAAATAGATTTATCATCATTTATTAGAGAAATATTAATTAAAGCCAAACTGAGAATCTCAGTATACCTGATAGAACGAATAATTAAAAAAAAAATAAATGGCAGTATCAATAGCTGGCTAGTAGGAAGATGAACCAGAGATTTCGTACACTGTCAGCAGCAATACAAAATGGTATAGTTACTTGCCAAAGTAGTTTGACAGCTTCTTAACATTAAACATACATTTATCATATGATTCATCATTTCCCTTCCTAGGGAACTGCTCAAGAGAATGAAACCCTGTGTTCACTAAACAATCTGCATGTGAAAGTTTATAGTAACATTATTCATAATCACCAAAACTGAAATCAATACCAATGTCCAATTGATGAATACATAAGCATGCTGTGGTACAAGGACATATTACTCAGCAATATAAAACAAGCAAGTCATTTTACATGGTTCACATATAGTCAGCGTGTCATACGTTATCAAAAGTGTTACAAAGGTGATACATGCAATACCATAGATGAATCCCATCCATCACACTAAGAGAAAACAGGCTGCTGCAAAAGTCTACATATATATGATTCACTGCATATGGTATTCTGGAAAAGACAAACCAGATCAATGATTTGGGAGTGGTACAGATGACTGCCTAAAAAGAGATACAAACTTTTTCTGGAGTGTAAGTAATGTTCTATATTTTTATTTTTGTGATGGTTAAACTACTCTATATCATTTGTAGGCATTACAAAAAAAATTGTAATTTCCTATATGTAAAGTATATCCCAAAAACATATGTAAAAATACCTAACAATACTGCTAAGGAAAAAGACAGAAAGAGATGTTAAAATTGAAATAGGTTACATCATCATAGACAGATACTATAGATAATCAAAATATATATATATATATGCTTTATGTTAATACATTTGGTAATGTGTGTAAATCAGCTAAATTTTTTACACATCCCTTCTTACCAACATTGAAATAAGAAAAAACAGAATTTAGAAAACACAGAATAATTCTTTGTCTGCTAAAAACTAATTTCATAATTAAAATAGTTTCCACAAAGAAAATCTAGGAACAGATGGCATAAAGTAATAAATATTTCAGGATGATATATAAATTAGGTAATTTTTTTTATATATTAGGTATATTTGTCAAAGAAAAAATAATGAAATAAGCATTTTTCATATTTTATGTGGCCCAGATATGCCTCCTGGTGAAGGTACCATGTGGTAAAGAACTTTTGCTACCACAATCAACAACTAGAAACATATATATATATATATATATATATATATGTATATATATATATAACAATGATTTTCAAATATTTAGATAATAGGTATTTGTTATGGTCTAAATTATTTTCCCCTACAAAAATTCATATGAATTCCTAATCCTAGTTCCTCAGACTGTGATTGGAAATAAGGCTTCAAAGAGTTAATGAAGGTAAAATAAGGTCAAATGGATTCGCCCTAGTACAATATGACTGTTGTCCTTATAAGAGGAGATTAAGACACAGACTCAGAGAGAAGACCATGTAATGACATTGGAAAAGACAGCCATCTGTAAGCCATGGAGAGAGGCCTTAAAAGAAACCAACGCTTCCTACCCCTGTGATCAGACTTCTCCTCCAGAATTGTGAGAAAATAAATTTCTTCTGTTTAAAATCACCCGGTCTGTGGTACTTTGTTATGGCAACATTAACGAATGAATAAACACTGTAGGACTGTGTACCTGAGAAAAAGGAAACAAAGTATGCCCTGCTTTGTCCAAGGCTTTCTGCCTAGTCCCAATTTCTGGACTGCTGCACATGAAGAAGTAATTAAACAGAGCATTGCTGTTCCACTGAATTGGGGATAAAAATCTTTTTTTGGCGGCTGAGGGAGATGAAATTTGAAGAGTAAACAATTAATGAGAATCAATGTACAAAGATACAGAGCTCCAAAAATCTTTCTAGGTGTTCTCTTGAGTCTTTGGCTGAATATTAAACTGCACACATATAAGGGGAGATTCCAAGAAGCCTAGCAAAGAATTGATGCTAAAGTGATATAAATAAAACAATTTTTACAAATCATGCAGAAATGGAACATATTTGATTTCTGTCTAACCAAAGAAGAGACATCTTGTTAAACACTGAACACAACTAACATAGACCATACAAAGCTAGTCATTAATATTAGGGCTTAACTAGCTTTAAAGCAATGTCTACTCTAGATCTATCTCATCAGACTTTAATATAAATGTTGAAAGGCTCAACATGATTTCTGAGTAATCTTCTTGTCAATAACTTCAACATTTAATAAAGGAAGAAACTACTATCTAAGTACACAAAAATGTAATATTAAAAATAATCACATTTAATAAATTGACCTAAGAGAAATGAAACAATATGTACACATAAAGACTTGGTCACAAATGTTCATGGCAATTTTATTCATAAGTGCCAAAACAGGAAAGAACCCAAATGCTTATCAAAAGTTGAATGAATAACAATATTTTAGTATCCATACAATGTAATAAAAATGAATTAACACACAAAGGTGAGTCTCAAAATAATTATGTTGATCATCTTTTCATGTAACTGCCAATTCCTGTCTTCTTTTGTAAAGTGTGTGCTCAAATATTTTGCCAATTTGAAATGGGTTGTTTTTCTTCTCATTAATAATTTTTAGGAATTATTTATGCATTCTGGCCATTGTCATTTATCAGAAAGATATTGAGTTGAGTAACACACAAAGTCAACGCAATATTGTATGATTCCATTCATAAAAAAAATGAGACTCCTGAGGATTTGAAGGTGAGAAAATACCAGTCACACCAGCAGTTTGTGTGGAGAATAATTTAATTTCACCATACAAGAGGCTGTATATTGGTATATTTGATTTTATTTAGAATTTTCCTAAAGGTGAATTCTGTCAAGCAGCTTTCCATGTTATTATTTGTCATCTAGATATCTTCTTTGATGAATTACCTGTTCAAAATTATCCATATTTCAGTGAGGTTGTCTTCTTAATACTGAGAGGTAGAAGAACTTTATACATTATAGACACAAATCACTTGCCAGCTATATGTTTTGCAAATGTTTTCTCCCAGTCTGGGGGATTGACTTTTCATTTTCAGATCCATGAGAGAATAAATGTCTGTTGTTTTAAGTCATTTAAATGGTGTTAACTTTTTACAGCAGGCCTAAGACACTATTAAAACAAATGAAAGAGCTGCAAGAAACAGACTCTCCAAAGAGGATCACTAAGGGAAGACCAAAGTCATGAACAAAGACAAAAATATGGCAGAGGATTTTGAAGTCATGGGAACTACTGATAAAACAAAAAATAACCACATACAACTCTTAGACAGATTGATACAAATCCTCACAATAAAGGCCCATTTACCTTAGTTCCTAATACTGGATAAATCAGGACTGGCTATCAATAACAAGAACTGCAACAAAAATACAAGGTACACAAAAAGGGAAGAGGAAACAATCTGAAGACACAAAGCAAGCAGAAGAATCAGACTCAGATATGATACAGATATTCAAATCATCAGAATGGGAATTTAAATAACTATGATTATTATGTTAAAAGCTGTAATGAAAAACTAGACAGAATACAAACATAGATGAGTAATATAAAGAGAGAGATGGGAATTCTAAGAAAAGAACAAAAGGAAATGCTAGACGTCAAAAGCAATATAACAGCTATGGAGAATATACGCAAGTCATGAGCCATAAACTGTGGGTACATAGTATCAGAATTAAGTTGAATTGTAGGATATACAGCTGATGTCGGAGAATTGCTTGGTGGTATTTGAAAAAAAAAAACAAAAAAAAAGGATATTGGTGCTTCCATCTTAGGAAACTAGGGGAAAAATTGTGACTTAAGTCTAAATTAATCAAAAAGTTAATAATACAAATTAGAACATAATTCATTGCATTTGAAATCAGGAAAACAGGACAGAAAATCAACACAGTCAAAAGCTAGTTCTTTAAAAATCAGTATACCTCTATCAAGGCTAACAAGGAAGAAAAAGGAGAAAAAAAAAAACTACTAATATCATACATGAAATAAGGAGTATCTCTACTGACATCACTGAAATAAAAAGAATGATAAAGAAGTTCTATGAACTATTATATGCCTACAGATTTGGTTTCTTAAATGAAATTGAAAAATTCCTTAAACACTAAATACCAATATTCACACAATGAGAAGTAGGTAACCTGAATAGATATATAATATATTAAAGAAATAGAATCAGTCATTAGTTAGCTTCCAAAAAAGAAAGCACCAGGCTCAGATGGTTTCCCCAATGAATTCTACTAAAGGTTAAAGGAAAAATTTATACCAATTCTCTATAATCTCTTCCCTAAAATATAAGAAGTAACATTTCTATAAGAACATATGAGACCAGCAATTACCCTAACATCAAAACTAGATAAAGATATTACTGAAAATAAAAATAACAAGCCAAAATCTCTCATTGAGCATAGATGCCAAAATCATCAACAAAATGTTAGCAAACTGAATCCAACAATTATAAAAAGAATTATATCCCACCACGACATCTGTGAGTCTGGTTAAAGTTTCAATTATTAATCAATGAATTCCAACACATCCTTAGACAGGCAAAGATGTTCTTCTCACTGCTGTTCTTCAACATCACACTAGAAATTGTATTTAATACAATAGTACAATAAAAGGAAATAAAATATGTGCAAGTGGAAAGGAAGAATTGTTTCTGGTTGCAGATGATATCATTGTCTGAATAGAAAATCACAAGTATATACTTAAAAATATAACAATAAATGGGAACAGCAAGGTCACATGATATGTAGTTATGTAAAAGTCAACTGCCTTTCTGTATACTAGAAATGAACTACTGAAATTAAAGGGAAAAACACTACCAATTGCAAATATACACTGCCAAAATTAAATAATTAGGTATATAAATCTAAAAAAACTGTACAGAACTTAACATGCATAAAATTATAAAATACTGAAAAAAGTCAATGAAGATCTAAATAAATGGAAAGATACTCTATGTCCATGAATCAGAAGACATACTATTGGTAAGACGTCAATTATTCCCAAATTGATTGATATATTTAAATGCAATCCTAGTCAAAATCTCAGTAATCTATTTTGTGTATGTTGACAGACAGATTCTAAATTTATATGAGAAAGCAAAGCCCTAGAATAATCAACACAATACTAAAGAATAAAATCAAAAGTGGAGGACTCACACTACCTCGTTTCAAGATTTTAATACTACCATAATCAATATATTGCTGTACCAGCAAAAGAATAGACACATATGTCAAATAAACTATACGTAACAGTCAACTGATCTTTGAAAAGAAATATACACAAGTCATTGAAAAGTGATAGCTTTTTAAATCAATGGTGCTGAAACAATTGGACATGAATTTGCAAAAAAAAAAAAAAAAAAGAAGGGCTTCCCTGGTGGCACAGTGGTTGAGAGTCCGCCTGCCGATGCAGGGGACACGGGTTCGTGCCCCGGTCTGGGAAGATCCCACATGCCGTGGAGTGGCTGGGTCCATGAGCCATGGCCACTGAGCCTGTGCATCCGGAGCCTGTGCTCCGCAACAGGGGGGGCCACAGCAGTGAGAGGCCTGCGTACCGCAAAAAAAAAAAAAAGAAAGAAAAAAGAAAAGCATCTAGACATAGGCCTTACAGTTTTCATAAAAATCAACTCTAAATGGCTTTTAGACCTAAATATAAAAGTATAAAATTTATTGAATAAATATAAGATGAATATATGTGACCTTTAGTTTGGTGATGAGTTTTAAGTGTAACACCAAGAGCATGATCCATCAAAAAAAAAAAAAAAAACAAAAAACAAAAAACACTGATGTTTGACTTTATTACAATTTAAAACTTCTCTGTAAAAGGCAGTATTAAGAGAATGAAAAAAGATAAAGAACAGACCAAAAGAAAATATCTGTAAAGGCATGTCTGAAATAAAAAAGAATACTTGTATCAAAAATGTAAAAAAAAAACAACATTAAGAAAACAAACAAATGAATTAAACAATGAACAAAGTATCTGAACAGACATCACTGGGGAAAATATATAGGTCACAAAAAGTCATATGAAAAGATGCTCACCATCATCTGTTATTAAAAATAATGCAAATTAAAGTCACAGTGAGATACCATTACATACCTATTAGAATGACTAAAATCCAATGGCTGACACTACCAAAATGTGACAATGATACAGAGCACAGGAACTCTCATTTTTTTACTAGAGGGAAGGCAAATGGTACAGCCACACTGAAACACATTTAAGCAATTTCTTATAAAACTAAATATAGTTTTACCATGTAATCCAGCAATAAAAGCTCAGAGGTATTTACTCAATTAAGTTGAATACTTATATCCAATAAAAAAGCTGAACACAGATGTTTATAGTAGCTTTATAGGTCTATAGTAAGTACTATAGACCATTACTATAATGGTCTAAACAATAGACCATTGTTTATTGGTCTATAAACAAAGCAAATTTCAGCTCAAAACTGAAAGTGATGAAGATATACACCAATAAGTGAACAGACTGTAGTCCATCTATACAGTGGATTATTATTTAGTGAAAAAAATAAAATGCTATCAAACCATGAAAAGACATAGATAAAATGCATATTGCTAAGTGAGAAAAACCAGTCTGAAAAGCTGCATAGTATATAACTTCAATTATATGCATTTCTGGAAAAAAACAAACTATGGAAAGAGTAAAAAGACAAGTGTTTTCTTCAGATTTAGAGGGAATGAAGTGAACAGCTGAAGCATAGGAAATTTTTAAGAAAGAGAAAAATATTTGTATGGTATTATAGTAACATCAAAATAGTAAGCATTTTCAAAACCTAAAGAACTTTATAGCCCAAAGAGCAACCTTAAGGGATAAAAATTTTAAAAAAATAATTTAGAGTTTGTAGATTTCAAGATTAAATAAAGAATGTGACAAAATAATCTAAATGCACTACAAATGAATAAAACAACTTAAGTGGGTAGGGAAATGAAAAAATAACTCAAACAACTTCGGAAATGAATGGAATGTATAAAAGTAAAAACGGGGAGAGGGATTGAACTGCACATAAGCACTTAATAGTGTTGTTTCCCATAGGGTATGGGTTACTTATTCTGTATCTACTGTACATATAGACTGGAATTGAACAAGTTAGTAAATTTATGGTGAGTGCCCTATGTTAGATTTCTCATTGTTGGAGTGACAGTTTACAGAAAAGAGGACAAAGATGCTAAAATTATCCATGCGTTAATGGATTCTAAACTATCAGAGACATCAGTATGAATTCATTTTAGCTTACTACAGACACAGATGGTTTTATGTAGAAATGTTTATAGCTAGATATACATGGCACTCTGTAGCAGTAGCATAGATAGCACTCAAATCTTGGTTTCTAATATCATTTTCCCATAAAAGGAACTAGCGATCCTTGGAACAACTGCTGAATCTAGGTCATGGGCAGAAAATACACAAGTTGATCTATGAAGTGTCTTGTAGTGCCAGAAAGTAACAGAAGGTTAAAAAAAGAAAAAGCCCACTGTGATAAAGGTCCATCAAAGGGTCCCAGAAAACAATTAAAAGAATTCCCAATGGCCCAACAGTTATATAAATAATTTAAGGGACTTCTATTTCTGGCTCCAAATGTAAGGATTCTGGAAGTCACCACTTTATCCTAACAACAGGTAAGAAGCTGAACAGAATGAAAAACCAAAACCAAAAATTTTCTTGGATCAGTAAGAGAAAGGAGGACATACATAGGGCAAACCTCTTCCCCCAGGACTAAAGAGGGAGGTGAATTCAGGGAGTCATGGCTTAGACCAGTACAGAGAAACTGTCCTGGGAACCAGAGAGTGAAACTGATGAATTGCTGTTGGCTCAATGTGGACAAGTCTGAAAGTTACAAACTCCAAATGGACCCAGGCATAGGGGGCCCCACATTATTTCAATATTTTTCTCCAGGTGTTCGACAAGTTTCCCACAATAAATAGCAGAGAAAAATCCCCTCCTGCTCCTACAGGGAGAGAGGAAAAGGGACAATTCTGAAATACCCCAGTGTACTCTATTCCTCTTAACAAGGCCTGCCCTCAGGGGAAACTAGTCAACCAGAGTCTAACCTCTTGGGGTATTATCAGAGCCTAACTGATTTAGGGGAAAGGAAATACTCAAATCCAGCTTGCTGTACTCATCCTGTCCTAACTAAATGGAGAGAAAAAGACTGAGAAACACTTGTGAAGTTCACAGTGCAGAAGCACAGACTCACAGAGACTGAGATCTAACCATGGGACTATACAACGCTTCTCCATCCTACACACTTCACCATCATGTTACTAAGGCCTACTTACAGTAGTTCCTTTTATCTAGTACACCATGTCCAGCCATCAAAAAAAAAAAAAAAAATTAAAAGACATACCACAAGACAAAAACACAGTTTGGAGAGAGAGAGAGAGCAAGCATCTGAAACAGGCATGGTAGAAATGTTGGAATTATCAGGCCACAGATTCAAGATAATTTACCAGGAGTCCATACTAACATAAATAAATCATGGAATGAATAAATAAATGGAATGCATTAGACAAATATTCTGTGCAGGAGAATTCCAAATGTTGAATGTAGATATTCTGTCCTTATAGAGGTAAAGCATAACTCCCTATTCCTTAAGTATGGGCTGCATAATCTGACTTCCATATAAAAAGTATTATATGGAAAGAGGATTGCATAACCTAACAATGCAGAAACTTGACAAGCTCTACCTCACCCAGGTGATCAAACTCAACATTAAAAGTGAAAGTAATGTTTATAGTAGGTACTCAATATTATGTAATAAGAATTACACTTTACTTCCCTGATCTTCCTTCCAATACCATCACAACAGACTAATCATTAGACAAAGATCAGAGAAATCCCAACTGAGAGGCATTCTGAAAAATATTTGACAGTATTACTCAAAACTGTCAATGTAGAAAATTGTGGGGCTGTTTGGGTTGGCAGAGCAGAGTCGGTGGAAACAACATGGGCTGACAGGTGAGTGGCTCCATGCTGGGGGGTATGGGAGACACTGCAGCAGGTTGGTCTGAGGGTCCACTGGGGCTCTCAGCAGGAAAAATGGTGGGCATATTGCATAGGCCCATGAGCAGCCTAACAGATGGCACAACTTTCAGCACAAGGAACGCATCATCAGGCACCACCAGATGAGCCATGTGGCTGACAGGGTCTTGGTGCTCTGGCTGGGTGTCTGGGCTGAACCCCTGAGGTGGCAGAGCTAAGTTCAGGACACTGGTCCAGCAGAGACCTCCTGGCTCCACATAATATCAAACAGTGAAAGCTTTCCTAGAGATCTCCATCTCAATGCTAAAACCCAGCTCCACTCAACGACCAGCAAGTTACAGTGTTGGACACCCTATGCCAAACAACTAGTAAGACAGGAACACAACTCCACCCATTAGTAGAGAGGCTGCTTAAAATCATATTAAGTTCACAGACACCCCAAAACAAACCACCAAACACAGTCCTGCCCACCAGAAATACAAGATATATCCTCATGCACCTGAACAGAGGCACTAGTCCCCTCTACCAGTAAGCCTACACAACCCACTGAACAATCCTTAACCACTGGGGACAGACACCAAAAATAATGGGAACTATGAAACTGCAGCCAGTGAAAAGGAGACACCAAAAACAGTAAGTTAAACAAAATTAGAAGACAGAGAAATATGCAGCAGATGAAGGAGCAAAGTAAAAACCCACCCGACCAAGCAAATGAAGAGGAAATAGGCAGTGTACCTGAAAAAGTATTCAGAGTAATGATAGTAAATATGATCCAAAATCTTGGAAATAGAATGGAGAAAATCAAAGAAACATTTAATAAGGGACTAGAAGAAATAAAGAGCAAACAAACAGCAAAGAACAACACAATAAATGAAATTAAAAATTCTCTAGAAGAAATCAATAGAAGAATAACTGAGGCAGAAGAACAGAGAAGTGACCTGGAAGATAAAATAGTGGAAATAATTACTGCAGGGCAAAATAAAGAAAAAAGAATGAAAAGAATGGAGGACAGTCTCACAGACCACTGGGGCAATATTAAATGCAACAACATTCGAATTATAGGGGTCTCAGAAGAAGAAGAGGAAAAGAAAGGGACTGAGAAAACATTTGAAGATATTAGAGTTGAAGACTTCCCTAATTTGTGAAAGTAAATAGTCAATCAAGTCCAGGAAGGGCTGAAAGTCCTACACTGGATAAATCCAAGGAGAAACACACCAAGACACATATTAATCAAACTATCAAAATTAAAGGCAAAGAAAAAATATTAAAAGCAGCAAGGGAAAAGCAACAAATAACATACAAGGGAATACCCATAAGGCTAACAGCTGATCTTTCAGCAGAAACTCTGCAAGCCAAAAGTGAGTGGTCCGACATATTTAAAGTGATTAAAGGGAAAAACCTACAACCAAGATTACACTACCCAGCAAGGATCTCATTCAGATTGGACAAAGAAATTAAACCTTACAGACAAGCAAAAGCTAAGAGAATTCAACACCAACAAACAAGCATTACAACACATGCTAAAGGAACTTCTTTAGACAGTAAACAAAAGAGATGGAAAAAACATACAATAGAAAACCCAAAACAATTAACAAAATGGTCATAGGAACATACATATTGATAACTACCTTAAATATAAATGGATTAAATGTTCCAACCAAAAGACATAGACTCGTAGAATGGATACAAAAACAAGACTGATATATATGCTGTCTACAAGAGACCCACTTCAGACCTAGGGACACATACAGACTGAAAGTGAGGGGATGGAAAAAGATATTCCATGCAAATGGAAATGAAAAGAAAGCTGGAGTAGCAATTCGCATATCAGACAAAATGGACTTTAAAATAAAGACTGTTACAAAAGACAAAGAAAGACACTACATAATGATCAAGGGATCAATCCAAGAAGAAGATACAACAATTGTAAATATTTATGCACCTAATATAGCAGCACCTAAATACATAAAGCAAATGCTAACAGTCATAAAAGGAGAAATTGACAGTAACACAATCATAGTAGGGGACATTAACATCCCACTTTCACAAATGGAGAGATCATCCAAAATGAAGATAAATAAGGAAACACAAGCTTTAAATGATACATTAAACAAGATGGACTTAATTGATATTTACAGGACATTCCATCAAAAAAAAAAAAAAAAACAGAATACACTTTCTTCTCAAGTGCCCATGGAACATTCTCCAGGATAGATCATATCTTGGGTCACAAATCAAGCCTTGGTAAATTTAAGAAAATGGAAATTGTGTCAAGTATCTATTCCAAACACAATGCTATGAGACTAGATATCAATTACAGGAAAAGATCTGTAAAAAATACAAACTCTTGGAGGCTAAACAATACACTACTAAATAACCAAGAGATCACTGAAGAATCAAAGAGGAAATCAAAAAATACCTAGAAACAAATGACAATGAAAACATGATGTCCCAAAACTTATGGGATGCAGCAAAAGCAGTTGTAAGAGGGAAGTTTATAGCAATACAATCCTACCTCAAGAAATAAGAAACATATCAAGTAAACAACCTAAACTTACACCTAAAACAAATAGAGAAATAAGAAAAAAACAAAACAAAACAAAACAAAAACAAAGTTAGCAGAAGAAAAGAAATCATATAGATCATATCAGAAATAAATGAAAAAGAAATAAAGGAAATGATAGCAAAGATCAATAAAACTGGAAGATGATTCTTTGAGAAGATAAACAAAATTGGTAAACTATTAGCCAGACTCATCAAGAGAAAAAGGGAAAAGACTCAAATCAACAGAATTAGAAATTAAAAAGAAGTAACAATTGACACTGCAGAAATACAAAGGATCATGAGAGATTACAACAATAAAATGGACAACCTGGAAGAAATGGACACATTCTTAGAAAAGCACAACCTTCAGAGACTGAACCATGAAGAAATAAATACAAACAGACCAAACACAAGCACTAAATTTGAAAGTGTGATTAAAAATCTTCCAACAAAAAAAGCCCAGGACCAGATGGCCTCACAGGCAAATTCGATCAAACATTTAGAGAAGAGTTTACACATATTTTTCTCAAACTCTTCCAAAATATAGCAGAGGGAGAATCCAACAGCACATTAAAAGGATCATACACCACGATCAAGTGGGGTTTATCCCAGGAATTCAAGGATTCTTCAATATAGGCAAATCAATTAATGTGATAAACCATATTAACAAACTGAAGGAAAATAACCATATGATTGTCTCTATAGATGCAGAGAAAGCTTTCAACAAAATTCAACACCCATTCATGATAAAAACCTACCAGAAAGTAGGCATAGAGGGAACATACCTCAACATAATAAAGTCCGTATATGACAACCCCACTGCCAACAACATTCTCAACAGTGAAAAACTGAAACCATTTCCACTAAGACCAAGAACAAGACAAGGTTGCCCACTCTCATCACTATTACTCGACCGAGTTTTGGAAGTTTTAGCCACAGCAATCAAAGAATAAAAAGAATTAAAGGAATCCAAATCAGAAAAGAAGAAGTAGAACTGTCACTGTTTGTAGATGACATGATACTATACGTAAAGAGTCCTAAAGATGCTACCAGAAAACTACTGGAGCTAATAAATGGATTTGCTAAGGTAGCAGGATACAAAATTAATGCACAGGAATCTCTTGCATTCCTGTACACTAATTTTGAAAAATCTAAAAGAGAAATTAGGGAAACACTTCCATCTACCGTTTCAACATAAAGTATACAATACCTAGGAATAAACCTACCTAAGGAGACAAAAGACCTGTATGCAGAAATCTATAAGACTTTAATGAAAGAAATTAAAGATGATACAAATAGATGGAGAAATATAACATGTTCTTAGATTGGAAGAATGTACACTGTGAAAATGACCATAGTACCCAAAGCAATCTACAGATTCAGTGCAATCTCTATCAAACTACCAATGGCATTTTTCACAGAACTAGAACAAAACATTCACAATTTGTATGGACACACAAAAGACCCCGAATAGCCAAAGCAATCTTGAGAAAGAACAACGGAGGTGGAGGAATCAGGCTCCCTGACTTCAGACTATACTCGAAAGCTACAATAATTAAGACAGTATGGTACTGACACAAAACAGAAATATGGATCAATGGAATAAGATAGAAAGTCCAGAGATAAACCCACGCATATATGGTCACCTTATCTTTGATAAAGGAGTCAAGAATATACAATGGAGAAATGACAGCCTCTTCAATAAGTGGTGTTGGAAAATATAGACACCTACATGTAAAAGAATGAAATTAGAACACTCCCTAACACATACAAATATTAAAGTCAAAATGGATTAAAGACCTAAATGTAAGGCCAGACAGTATAAAACTCTTAGAGGAAAATATAGGCAGAACACTATATGACATAAATCACAGCAAGATCCTTTTTGACCCAATTCCTAGAGAAATGGAAATAAAAACAAAAATAAACAAATGGGACCTAATGAAACTTAAAATCTTTTGCACAGCAAAATAAACCAGAAACAAGACAAAAAGACAACCGTCAGAATGGGAGAAAATATTTGCAAATGAAGCAACTGACAAAGGATTAGTCTCCAAAATATATAAGAAGCTCATGCAGCTGAATATGAAAAAAAACAAACAACCCAATCCAAAAATGGGTAGAAGTCCTAAATAGACATTTCTCCAAAGAACATACACAGATTGCCAACAAACACATGAAAGGATGCTCAACATCTCTAATCATTAGAGAAATGCAAGTCAAAACTACAACGACGTATCACCTCACACTGGTCAAAATGGCCATCATCAAAAAATCTACAAACAATAAATGTTGGAAAGGGTGTAGAGAAAAGGGAACCATCTTGCACTATTGGTGGGTATGTAAATTGATTCAGCTACTGTGGAGAACAGTATGGAGGTTCCTTAAAAAATTAAAAATAGAACTACCATACGACCCAGCAATCCCACTACTGGGAATATACCCTGAGAAAACCATAATTCAAAAAGAGTCATGCACCAAAATGTTGATTGCAGCTCTATTTACAATAGCCATGACATGGAAGCAACCTAAGTATTCATTGACGGATGCATGGATAAAGAAGATGTGGCACATATATACACTGGAATATTACTCAGCCATAAAAGTAAACAAAATTGAGTTACTTGTAATGAGTTGGATGGACCTAGAGTCTGTCATACAGAGTGAATTAAGTGAGAAAGAGAAAAACAAATACCATATGCCAACACATATATATGGAATATTAATAAAGAAAAAAATGTTCTGAAGAACCTATGGGCTGGACAGGAATAAAGATGTAGATGCAGAGAATGGACTTATGGACACGGGGTGGGGGAAGATAAACTGGGTCGAAGTGAGAGAGTGGCATGGACATATATACACTACCAAATATAAAATAGCTAGTGAGAAGCAGCCACATAGCACAGGAAGATCATCTCAGTGTTTTGTGATCACCTAGAGGGGTGGGAGGGAGATGCAAGAGGGAAGGGATATGCATATATATGTATAGGTATAGCTGATTCACTTTGCTTTACAACAGAAACTAACACACCATTGTAAAGCAATTATACTCCAATAAAGATGTTATAAAAAATTATTTCTACCATGTAATAATCTAATAAATCAAGAAGTTAAGAATAAAAAAAACCTGTTAATGTCATAAAATACAATGAACATCTGAGAAACTGTCAAAGCCAAGGGTAGCCTGAGGAAACCCAGTGACTAAATAAAATATTGTGTCCTGATGGGATCCTAGAACAAAAATAGGACATTAGGAAAAATGATAGAAAGCTGAATGAAGTATAGTTTTTTAATTAAAAATAGTATAACAATATTGGTTCATTAATTATGACAATACAGTATGCTAATATAAGATATTAATAATAGGAGAAACTGGGTGTGGGGTGTACAGGAAGTCTCTGAACTATTCAATATATTCTCAATAATTGTGTAAATCCCAAACTGTTATAAAATTAAAAGTTGATTGTTAATATATAAGTTGACTGTTTTTATTAAGGATAAAATGATATGAATGAATATTGTTTGTATACAAATGAGCTTTTTCAGTAACTTAACTCATTTCAGCATTTTCTGTCAAACAAATATTGTTGGTTCTCATAGTCTCCCTTAACCTTGAATTGTTGATGTTTTTTCTCTTTGTTTCTATTGCTTACTAAACAAACTTGACCTCTCTTTACTATATCTAATATATCCACAAAGTGCAGTAATTCAGTTATTAATCATACCCAACAATTTCTCTAAGAGTTAGATAAAACACTAAGTGAAAATAGATTTAGTAAGGACAGACAGTGATTCACAGTGTTCCACAGATGCCATTAAGATAACAAATAATGCATGTCTCTTTGAATAGAATAAAAGGAAGTTACTAAAAAAATAAATAACAGGCTATATTAGTTTTGGCTTTGAACATAGTTTAAACGACAGTATTTTTTTTTTTTACTTTCTCTAGATGCTTCATATTTATAACATTACTATTACTTTTAATCAGTTATGTTGCATCTCCCTTCCAAGTGATTAATACAGTAATTGGCACTTCTATATAATTACTTTTGAAAAGTCATTAAACTTTAATACTGGAGGTGAGGCATCTTTAGATATGCATATATATATATATATATATATATATATATATATATATATACGTCCATGAGATGACTGGGATATTTTATGTATTAAAAGAGATAAAAGTCATTTATGGAACTTATTGTACTGCAGTTTCATAATGCAGAAGTCCTTAAAATAATTAAACTTATTTTTGAGTTGTTTTCCCGATGTTTTAGGCCTATTGCATGTGAGAACATTCATTTATAAATTATACTGGTAATCCTCTGTTTATAATTTCTGAAAGAAATTATAAAATGAAAAGTAAAACTAAAAAGTATAAAGTTTAAATAGATGGAAACAAGTAGAAATATATAAGACAAATAAACATCATATGAGAGTTCCTGAATGGCATGGTCTTATGGAGGAGAAAGAGAACATTGAGTAGGTACTAGTGGACTGTAAGGCAAAGCACATGCACATTGTGCTCTTTCTTTGTACTTCACATTTTCTGCTCAGTTTTTTCCTGTTATACTGATTTCTATAAATGCTGGATATGTGTTTGTCCTTTATTCATTTGTTTGTTTTCTGACTCCCACATTCCTTTATTGATCAAATGTTATCTACATGTCTGCCAAGTATCAGCCATCCTTGTAAGCACACATCACCCCTGCCCTCATGTAAATTTCTACTGCTATCCACTGCTTAGAAGAATCATCTTTTTCTTCTTCTGCAAGGATTTTGGATGGGAACTTGAGGTCATTTCTGAGCCTTTTTGGCTTTTGGGTAGAACAGAATATACTTTCTAGTTTGAGTGGTAACTAGAAATGGTCCCCACTATCCTAGATTATCTCTATTTCTCAGTTAACTGCTTTTTCACAGGTTACTGACCTCTTCTGAAGATGTAGCAGCAGCTTTAATAAAGCTTGGCTATTTTGCAATTCACATTCATGTACTTTAAATAGTCACTTGGAGACAAAGCTCTATAGATCACTGTTTTCACCATTTAAGCATAAATCACAGATGTATTAATTATAAAAATAAAACTGGTAAACATTCATGTAAAAGGTCTGGGATATTAACATTTTGATAATGAAGGATGAGAAGTTAAAAAATTATTATTAATGGACAAAACTAAGAATTTTATGCTTTATTAATTAAATTGGATTGGGTATTACATCCAGACATTTTAATAACTATAACAAGGTAATTTATACAGATGTCACTATTTGTTTCTTCCTGCTGTAGGAATATAAAATAATGAGGTATTTATTTTTTTCTTCTTTGTTACCTAAAAAGGTGGCTAAGTGTAGATGTTTGGGTACAAGGACTTAGACTTAAGAGTTACTAATAGCTTTTGTGTTGCAGTAATTAAAAATTGAAAATTCTACAAATTGGGAAAATTTCCCCATCACCTAGTTTAGATTTTGAACCTGCATTCATTTGAAAAAGCTCTTGTGATGGACAGCTCTTACACTTACCAAAGCTTTCAGTGTCCAATATTTGTAAGGAAACTACCACAAAGGAAAAACAAAATTGACCATGATGAAGTCCCAGGAAACTCTCAAATTATCTACCTATTTCTTTCTTCTACATCTCTAGGAAAGGCCCAGAATAACACGACTAAGATTGACTTTCTCATTACCAGGCGAGTGATAATATTTTTATCAGGAAAAAAAAGGGTGAGTTGTAATAGCACTTGAATATGGATGCTATGAGGAACATTTATACCAGGTGGAGAACTGTTCATCTTATTTTAGTTACTTCTGAATTTGATAGATGCTCATAGCTGTATAAGTCCTTCATCTGTGGGCTTAATATATACCCAAGTCAGAATACAGTATATGTGGCTCAAATACTGAATATAACCTGTTCACTCATTTGGCCAATGTCTGTAGTGCACTAAGTATGTGATGGGTTTCTTCAAATCATTTAGGATACAACCATTTACAAAACAGAAAAATCGCTCTTCTCTTGGATACTACTATGTAGTTAACAAAGATAGTCACTGTATAAATTAAACAACTGGGTAAACAAGAAAATGCCAGCTATAATAATTGCTAGGTTAAGAGAATCAACTAACAGATACAGAGAGAACCGAGCACTACGCTATGTTGGATGGTCAGGGAAGGCCAATTGGAGAATGTGGCATTTAAGCAACTGTTAAAAGGAATTAGCTTTTTAAACAGAATAACTTCTCAGGTAGGAGAAATAGGATGAAGGCCCTAAAGTGACAAAAATATTCAGTACAATCACGGACCAGAAAGAAAGCCAATGTGGCTGGATTGTTTATCAAACTATGATTTTAGTGAGTTATAAAAAGTAAGCTCAGGGGCTTCCCTGGTGGCACAGTGGTTAAGAGTCTGCCTGCCAGTGCAGGGGACACGGGTTTGATCCCTGGCCCAGGAAGATCCCACATGCCGCAGAGCAACTAAGCCCGTGCACCACAACTACTGAGCCTGCGTGCCACAACTACTGAAGCCTGTGCGCCTAGAGCCCGTGCTCCACAACAGGAGAAGCCACGACAATGAGAAGCCCGTACACTGAAATGAAGAGTAGCCCCCGCTCACTGCAACTAGAAAAGCCTGTGCACAGCAACGAAGACACAACACAGCCAAAAATAATATATATATATATATTTAAAATTAAAAAAAAATAAAAATAAAAAGGAAGCTCAGAGATGTTTTCAGAGATGAAGTCTTGGGTCAGGCCATATTAGGTCTAATAGACTAGGTTGGAGAGTTTGGATTTTGTTATGAATGCATTTGAATCCATAATAATGGATAGTTTTGATTTGATTAAAAAAAACACAATATAATTTATGGTTTCAAATGTTCCTCTAACTTCTCTGTGAATAATGTGAATGCCAGGAGGATGATCAGCAGGCTACTGCATAACCTAGTTGGTTGTTAATGATAGCTTGTGCAAGAGCAAGTATAAGGGGAGAGAAAAGGAGTGAACATGTTCAGGATATATTTTGGTAGAGAGAGATGTGGGTACTGCTGATGTAGTAGATGGAGGGCATAAGAGAGAAAAAAAAAAGGAATAAATGCTAACTCCTATTTCTGTGGTTTAACAACTGCGAAAATCTGCAGAATTCTGAAATAAGAAATTTTGGAGGATGAAAAAGTTTATTGGTAGTGATTTGATTGTGGGCGTCCTTATGTGGAGCCATGTGGGGTATGGCTGAAATATGAGTGGAGAACATATGAACTGGGTGTTCTGTGAGGGCTGGAGATATAAATTTGGGACACAGTGACATATAGATTGTATGCAAAATCATGTCTACATGTGATTAAATTGAAGAGTAAATATAAGAAACATTAAGGCTGGGGCTTCCCTGGTGGCACAGTTGTTGAGAGTCCACCTGCCGATGCAGGGGACACAGGTTCGTGTACCGGTCCAGGAAGATCCCACATGCCGCGGAGCGGCTGGGCCCGTGAGCCATGGCCGCTGAGCCTGCGTGTCTGGAGCCTGTGCTCCGCAACGGGAGAGGCCACAACAGTAAGAGGCCCGTGTACCGCAAAAAAAAAAAAAAAAAAAAAAAAAAAGAAACATTAAGGCTGAGCACCAAACCTTTAGGAACTTTACAATCAAGATTTTATAATAAAGTAGAAGGTAGTACACATGATTTAGTATATATGGCTAGTGATATGGAGGGAAGAAACCAAGATACTGAAGTATTATGGTGTCAAAGAGAAGAAAATTATTAAAAAAAAAAAAAGGAGGGGTACCACAAGCAACTTTTGGTCAGATAAGTAGAACACAAAGAAGTGACCACTGAAATATGGAGGTCCTTGGTGACAAAGACCAGGAAATTTACTGGAATAATGAGGAAAAAGTGCTTGGCTTGATGATACAAAAAGGTGGGGAGGGAGAAAATATAAGCATTGATTATGGTCACCTTCCAGAGGAGGTTTTGCTGTGAAAAGACAAAGAAAGAGAGACAGTAGCTGAAGGGAATGTGGTACATATTTCTATGACTGTGAAAAGGTCGAAAGAGAAAGTAGTGATGGAAGATGTCTTTAAGAAGCAACTAATGGATGGTGAGAAGACTTGGGACACGAGAAGAGTTTGGACTTGAATAGTAGAAGGGATACTTGATTAACAATAACAAGAAGAGGCTGACAAGCGTGGATTCAGATTAAGGGGTTTGGGTAGATGTGGTAATAAAGAGATAAGGAGAATTATTTACCTGGGAATGTTCTGCAGACTGAAACTAACACGTAACTTTAAGGGCTGGCTTTGTCCTCAGCGTCCCTGGGTGGAGATGGGTTCTAATTCCAGATGTTTCCACCCAACTCTAAATTCTCTCCACCTGCCAGTGTGCACTGTCAAATCAATGTACTTATAATTGTCATTTGTAATGATTGTTAATTTTCTTTTCAAACCTTGTTAATTCAAATATGACATCACTTATATGTGGAATTTAAAAAAATGGTACAAATGAATTTACTTACAAAACAGAAATAGAGTCACAGAAGTAGAAAACAAATTTATGGTTACCAAGGGGAAAGGGGGGGGAGGGATAAATTGGGAGATTGGGATTGACATACATACACTACTGTATATAAAATAGTAGTAAGAACCTATTGTATAGCACAGGGAACTCTACTCAATACTGTGTAATGACCTATATGGGAAAAGAATCAGAAAAAGAGTGAATATATGTACAGGTATAACTGATTCATTTTGCTGTACCAGGAATTAACACAACATTGTAAATCAACTATACTCCAATAAAAATAATTTAAAAAAATAGAGATTAAAAACAGTTTTTTGAGAATTTGAGACCTTTTACTAAAATATTTAAATTGATGAACTCTGGCTTACATTTTTTGCTAATTGTATGGTTGAAATTGATACAAATTAAAGTAGAGGAAGATGGCAGCTGTGATGGAGGGTAGTGACAACTTTATCATGAAAAAAGTGAATACAATCTGAACATAATAGGGAGCTGTGTACTTTCTGTAGTGCATTTGCTGAAAAAATTATTACAGTATTTTCAAACTTCACTCCTTTCTTTTCACAAGGTCAAAGCTAACCGCATTTTTCTAGGAATGTTCAGGCAAAGAGTATGCACCTGGATGAATTATACTTCAGTGGAGGAATGGATCACTGATCTCCTCTAGCACTATATCTGTGTAGATTTACTCTTTTCTATTGAGAGGAGGAAATGAGAGAATGGGACTTAATATTTTGTCCATTTGCATTCTAGTCACTGAAATAATAATAGCTATATATTTTCCAGAGTAGAAAGGGCGCTTTAAAATAAGGGCATTCTCTCAAATCTTAATAGTTTCCACTATAAAAACTGAGGACAGTCCTTCCTAGATTCACTGTTTCAGAGAACTGTTATTAGTTGAGTCAAAACTTTAAATGGCTTTTGTTGTAAAATAAACAATTGGTATATGACATTCGATGAGAGGGATAGTCTGAGAATGGTTTACTGTGACAATGCAATCACTTTTAGGTATTACATTTCAGGATGAAAACTATAAATCATTCACCTTGCCAGCATGAAGTTTGACTTATTCCTGTGGTCAACATGGGTATGGACACCAAGGACAAATGAGTCAGAATAACTTGATGAAAAAAGCCCTTGAGCATTAGTCACATATATTTCACCTCTTGAATGAACAAATGTGTTATATGTTCTCTACTATCAATTCTTTAATTATATATTTGCCATAATCATCTTCCTGTCATGTGATATATGTTATTTTAGAATGTAATATGTACTGATATATGAATGAATAAAGGACATTGACATATGCCAAGATTATAATTGGTTATAAAAAGTATGTTTTGTTTTTATCATTTAAATCACTTTAATTGTATCTATAATTGATAAATGTACCAATTATAACTGTGCCCCTAATAACATGTCACTGATTTGTTTCTGTTTGCTTTTATAGGTATAACATATAGTTTAAGCCACATATGTTATGAAAACAATGGTATAAATAACTATATGGTTTATTTTTGAATGGAACTTCATATTTATTCAATTACAGGTCCCTCATAGTCTACAGAAAGTATTTCTCAACTAGTAATGTGCATATGGACCATATGGGATGCTGTTAAAAAGCAAATTCTGATTCCTTATGCAGGGAGAGGAGGGGAAGATATTTTTATTTCGAACTCCATGGTGATTCCAATGCTTCTATTATGCTGATCACAGTTTAAGTAGCAAATAATATAAGTATATGCTTTTGTATATCAACAGGTAAATGAAATATAAAATAAAATGTTTTCAGCACTAAGAGTGGTTATATTCCAACACAATTTTTGCCTAAATGAAAGGGACAAGAGCCAATAACAAATTCATTTTCTAATTCCCTTTTATCCGTGCCTTTTTTCTCCCACATTCTTTACTTCCATTTTAAATAAATCTCAACTACAAATACTTTTAGTAATGACTCATGCTGACTTCAAAATGAGCAGTGTGGCTCAAAAACAAGAGCACCTTTTACAAAAATGTTTTCTTCTGGGAAATGGTAACTTTTTTTTTTCTTTTTTTTTTTTGTGGTACATGGGCCTCTCACTGTTGTGGCCTCTCCCGTTGCAGAGCACAGACTCCAGATGCGCAGGCTCAGCGGCCATGGCTCACGGGCCCAGCTGCTCTGCAGCATGTGGGATCCTCCCAGACTGGGGCCCGAACCCGTGTCCCCTGCATCGGCAGGCGGACTCTCAAACACTGTGCCACCAGGGAAGCCTGGAAATGGTAACTTTTGTTGCCATTCTCTCAGGCCTTCTCACTCTCTTCTTCCTGCTTCTCACCAAGAATCTGACAGTGTACCCTCTTCAGCTTTGTTTGAAAACACGAGCAGTGGCAAAAGACCAGTGCCAAAGACCAGAAGACTTAATGATCTCTTAAAGACCTCTTCACTCTTTCACTTATTTTTTGGAAAGTATTAAAATATAAATATTCGCTGTCATTCAAGACTTTCTTTCAATCATTTCAAGGCTTCTAAAAAATTAGTTCAAAACTAACAGCTGAATAGCTGAATGTACTCCATTTGAGGGCTCTCAATAGGAAATTCAGGAATGCTGATTATGCTCTGTTAGTTTGCTGCTATACAGGGAGACTAAGAAAACTCCTTAAGGGAGAGACCTTCAAGATGGCAGAGGAGTAAGATATGGAGATCACCTTCCTCCCCACAAATACATCAGAAATACATCTACATGTGGAACATCTCCTACAGAACACCTACTGAACACTGACAGAAAGACCTCAGACCTCCCAAAAGGCAAGAAACTCCCCTGGTACCTGGGTAGGGCAAAAGAAAAAGAAAAAATCAAAGACAAAAGAATAGGGACGGGACCTGCACCTCTGGGAGGGAGGTGTGAAGGAGGAAAATTTCCACACACTAGGAGCCCCTTCACTGGCAGAGACGGGGGGTGGCTGGGTGGGGAAACTTCGGAGCCACCGAGGAGAGCACAGAACAAGGGTACATAGGGCAAAGCAGAGAGATTCCCACACAGAGGATCGGTGCCGACCAGCACTCACCAGCCCGAGAGGCTTGTCTGCTCCCCACCGGGGCGGGCGGGGGCTGGGAGCTGACTCGGGCTTCGGAGGTCAGACCCAAGGGAGAAGAATGGGGTTGGCTGTATGAACACAGCCTGAAGGGAGCTAGTGCGACACAGCTAGCTGGGAGGGAGTCTGGGAAAAAGTCTGGAACGCCTAAGAGACAAGAGACCATTGTTTCGGGGTGCGTAAGGAGAGGGGATTCAGAGCACCGCCTAAATGAGCTCAGATAAGGGCGCAATCCACAGCTATCAGAGAGGACACCAGAGACGGGCGTGAGATGCTAAGGCTGCTGCTGCAGACACCAAGAAGCCTGTGTTCAAGCACAGGTCACTATCCACACCTCCCCTCCTGGGAGTCTGTGCAGCTCACCACTGCCAGGGTCCCGTGATCCAGGGACAACTTCCCCTGGAGAACACATGGTGTGCCTCAGGCTGTTGCAATGTCAAGCCGGCCTCTGCCACCGCAGGCTCACCACTCATTTTGTACCCCTCCCTCTCCCTGGTTTGAGTGAGCCAGAGCCCCCTAATCAGCTGCTACATTAACCGTGTCTTGTCTGAGAGAAGAACAGATGCCCTCAGGTGACCTACATGCAGAGGTGGGGCCAAATCCAAAGCTGAAACCAAGGGGCTGTGAGAAGAAAGAAGAGAAAGGAAAATCTCTCCCAGCAGCCTGAGGAGCAGCACATTAAATCTCCACAATCAACCTGATGTGCCCTGCATCTGTGGAATACCTGAATAGACAACAAATCACCCCAAAATTGAGGCAGTGAACTTTGGGAGCAACTATAGACTTGGGGTTTACTTTCTGGATCTAATTTGTTCCTGGTTTTATATTTATCTTAGTTTAGTATTTAGAGTTTATTACCATTGGTACATTTTTTTTAATTGATTTGGTTGCTCTCTATTTTGTTAGTATAGTTTTTATCACTTGTTATCACTTGTAGATTTGTTTCTTGGTTTGGGTGCTCTCTTCTTTCTTTCTTTTTATTACTTTTTAATTTATTTTATTTTTAATATATTTTTATTTTAATAACTTTATATTATTTTATTGTTTTATTTCTTTCTTTTTTTCTCCCTTTTCTTCTGAGCCATGTGGCTGACAGGGTCTTGGTGCTCCAGCTGGGTGTCTGGCCTGTGCTTCTGAAATGGGAGAGCTGAGTTCAGGACATTTGTCCACCAGAGACCTTCCAGCTCGATGTAATATCAAACACTGAAAGCTCTCCAGGAGATCTCCATCTCAAAGCTAAGACTGAGCTCCACTCAATGACCATCAAGCTACAGTGCTAGACATCCTATGCCAAATATCTAGCAAGACAGGAACACAACCCCACCCATTAGCAGAGAGCCTACCTAGAATCATACTAAGTTCACAGACACCCTAAAACACACTATCGGACATGGTCCTGCCCACTAGAAAGACAAGATCAAGACTCATCCACCAGAACACAGGCACAGTCCCCTCCACCAGGAAGCCTACACAACCCACTGAACCAACCTAAGCCACTGAGGGCAGATACCAAAAACAACGGGAACTATGAACCTGCAGCCTGCAAAAAGGAGACCCCAACCACAGTAAGTTAAGCAAAATGAGAACACAGAGAAACACACAGGAGATGAAGGAGAAAGGCAAAAACCCACCAGACCAAACAAATGAAGAAGAAATAGGCAGTCTACACGAAAAAGAATTCAGCATAATGATAATAAAGATCTAAAATCTTGGAAATAGAATGGAGGAAATACAAGAAATGTTTAACAAGGAACTAGAAGAACTAAAGAGAAAACAAACAATAATAAACAACACAGTAAATGAAATGAGAAATAATCTGGAAGGAATCAATAGTAGAATAACTGAGGCAGAGCAACAGATAAGTGACCTGGAAGATAAAATAGTGGAAATAACTACAGCAGAGAAGAATAAAGAAAAAAGAATGAAAAGAATGGAAGACAGTCTCAAAGACCCCTGGCACAACATTAAATGCACCAACATTAGAATAATAGGGATCCCACAAGAAGAAGAGAAAAAGAAAGGGATTCAGAAAATATTTGAAGACATTATACTTTAAAACTTCCCTAATACGGGAAAGGAAATAGTCCATCAGTCCAGGAAGTACAGAGAGTCCCATACAGGCTAAATCCAAAGAGAAACATGCCAAGGCATTTAAACCAAACTATCAAAAATTAAATGCAAAGAAAAAATATTAAAAGCAGAAAGGGAAAAACAACAAATAACATACAATGGAATGGCCATAAGTTTAACAGGCTATTTTTCAGCAGAAACGCTGCATGACACAAGGGAGGGGCAGGACATATTTAAAGTGATGAAAGGGAAAAACCTACAACCAAGATTATCCTACCCAGCGAGAATCTCATTCAGATTCAAAAGAAAAATAAACGTTTACAGAAAAGCAAAAGCTAAGAGAATTCAGCACCACCAAACAAGCTTTACAACAAATGCTAAAGGAACTTCTCTAGGAAGGAAACACAAAAGGAAAACACCTACAATAACAAACCCAAAACAATTAAGAAATTGGTGATAGAAAGAAAAATATCAATAATTACATTAAATATAAATGGATTAAATGCTCCAACCAAAAGACATAACTGGCTGAATTGATACAAAAACATGACCAGTATAAATGATGTCTAAAAAAGACCCACTTCAGTCCTAGGGACACATAAATACTGAAAGTGAGAGGATGGAAAAAGATATTCCACGCAAAAGGAAATCAAAAGAAAGCTTGAGTAGCAATTCTCATATCAGACAAAATAGACTTTAAAATAAAGACTATTACAAGAGACAAAGAAGGACACTACATAATGATCAAGGGATCAATCCAAGAAGAAGATACAACAATTGTAAATATTTATGCACCCAACACAGGAGCACCTCAATACATAAGGCAAATGGTAACAGCCATAAAGGGGAAATCAACAGTACCACGATCATATTAGGGGACTTTAACACCCCACTTACACCAATGGACAGATCATCCAAAATGAAAATAAAAAAAGGAAACACAAGCTTTAAATGATACATTAAACAAGATGGACTTAATTGATATTTATAGGACATTCCATCCAAAAACAACAGAAAACACTTTCTTCTCAACTGCTCAAGGAACATTCCCCAGGAGAGATCACCTCTTGGGTCACAAATCAAGCCTTGGTAAATTTAAGAAAATTGAAATCATATCAAATATCCTTACTGACCACAGTGCTATAAGACTAGATATCAATTACAGGAAAAAATCTGTAAAAAATACAAACACATGGAGGCTAAATAATACACTACTTAATAACCAAGAAATCATTGAAGAAATCAGAGTGAATCAAAAATTACCTAGAAACAACTGACAATGAAAACACGATGACACAAAAACCAAGGGGGTGCAGCAAAAGCAGTTCTAAGAGAGAAGTTTACAGCAATACAATCCTACCTAAAGAAACAATAAATCAAATAAACAACCTAACGTTACACCTAAGCAATTAGAGAAGGAAGAAGAAAAAACACTCCAAGGTTAGCAGAAGGAAAGAATCATAAAGTTGAAATCAGAAATAAATGAAAAGGAAATGAAAGAAATGATAGCAAATATCAATAAAACAGAAAGGTGGTTCATGGAGAAGATAAACAAAACTGATAAACCATTAGCCAGACTCATCAAGAAAAAAAGAGAGAAGACTCAAATCAGTAGAATTAAAAATGAAAAAGGAGAAGTAACAACTGACACTGCAGAAATACAAAGGATCATGAGAGATTACTACAAGCAACTCTATGCCAATAAAATGGACAGCCTCGAAGAAATGGACACATTCTTAGAAAAGCACAACATTCCAAGATTGAACCAGGAAGAAATAGAAAATTAAAAGTAACCAATCACAAGCACTGAAATTGAAAGTGTGATTAAAAATCTTCCAACAGAGATGGATACAACCTAAGTGCCCATCATCGGATGAATGGATAAAGATGTGGCACATATATACTATGGAATATTACTCAGCCATAAAAAGAAACGAAATTGAGCTATTTGTAATGAGGTGGATAGACCTAGAGTCTGTCATACAGAGTGAAGTGAGTCAGAAAGAAAAAGACAAATACCGTATGCTAACACATATATATGGAATTTAAGAAAAAAAATGTCATGAAGAGCCTAGAGGTAAGACAGGAATAAAGACACAGACCTACTGGAGAACAGACTTGAGGATATGGGTAGGGGGAAAGGTGAGCTGTGACAGGGCGAGAGAGAGTCATGGACATATATACACTAACAAACATAAGGTAGATAGCTAGTGGGAAGCAGCCACATGGCACAGGGATATCGGCTCGGTGCTTTGTGATCACCTGGAGGGGTGGGATAGGGAGGGTGGGAGGGAGGGAGATGCAAGAGGGAAGAGATATGGGAACATATGTATATGTATAACTGATTCACTTTGTTATAAAGCAGAAACTAACACACCATTGTAAAGCAATTATACACCAATAAAGATGTTAAAAAAAAAAAAAAAACTTCCAACAAACAAAAGCCCAGGACCAGACGGCTTCACAGGTGAATTCTATCAAATATTTAGAGTGGAGCTAACACCTATACTTCTCAAGCTCTTCCAAAATACACCAGAGGAAGAAACACTCCCAAACTCATTCTATGAGACCACCATTACCCTAATACCAAAACTAGACTGAGATGTCTCAAAAAAAGAAAACTATAGGCCAATATCACTGATGAACATTATATGCAAAAATCCTCAACAAAATACAAGCAAACAGAATCCAGCAGAACATTAAAAGGATCATACACCACGATCAAGTGGGGTTTATACCAAGAATGCAAAGATTCTTCAATATATGCAAATCAATCAATGTGATACACCATATTAACAAATTGAAGGAGAAAAACCATATGATCATCTCAACTGATGCAGAAAAAGCCTTCAACAAAATTCATCACACATCTATCGTAAAATCTCTCCAGAAAGTAGGCATTGAGGGAACTTACCTCAACATAATACAGGCCATATATGACAACCCCACAGCCAACATCATTCTCATTGGTGAAAAACTGAAACCATTTCCACTAAGACTAAGAACAAGACAAGGTTGCCCACTCTCACTATTATTATTCAACCTAGTTTTCGAAGATTTACCCACAGCAATCAGAGAGGAAAAGGAAATAAAAGGAATCCAAATCAGAAAAGAAGAAGTAAAACTGTCACTGTTTGCAGATGACATGATACTATACATAGAGAATCCTAAAAGCACTATCAGAACACTATAAGAGCTAATCACTGAATTTGGTAAAGTAGCAGGATACAAATTTAATGCACATAAATCTCTTGCATTCCTATATGCTAATGATGAAAAATCAGAAGGAGAAATTAAGGAAACACTCCCATTTACCATCACAACAAAAAGAGTAAAATACCTAGGAATAAACCTACCTAAGGAGACAAAAGACCTGTATGCAGAAATGTATAAGACACTGATGAAAGAAATTAAAATACAAACAGATGGAGAGATATAACAGGTTCTTTGATGGGAAGAATCAACATTGTGAAAATGACTCTACTACCCAAAGCAATCTACAGATTCAAGCAATCCCTATCAAATTACCAATGACATTTTTCACAGAAAACAGAACAAAAAAATTCACACTTTGTATGAAACCACAAAAGATCTCGAATAGCCAAAGCAATCCTGAGAAAGAAAAACGGAGTTGGAGGAATAAGGCTCCCTGACTTCAGACTATTACACAAAGCTACAGTAATCAAGACAGTATGGTACTGGCACAAAAACAGAAATATAGATCAATGAAACAGGATAGAAAGCTTAGAGATAAACCCAGAAACATATGGTCACCTTATCTTTGATAAAGGAGTCAAAAATATACAATGGAGAAATGACAGCCTCTTCAATAAGTGGTGCTGGGAAAACTGGACAGCTACATGTAAAAGAATGAAGTCAAACACTCCCTAACACTGTATACAAAAATAAACTCAAAGTGGATTAAATACCTAAATGTAAGGCTAGACACTATAAAACTCTTAGAGGAAAACATAGGCAGAACACTCTATGACATAAATCACAGGAAGATCCTTTTTGACCCACCTCCTGGGGAATGGAAATAAAAATAAACAAATGGGACCTAATGAAACTTAAAAGCTTTTGCAAAGCAAAGGAAACCATAAAGAAGATGAAAAGACAATCCTCAGAATGGGAGAACATATTTTCAAATGAAGCAACTGACAAAGGAGTAATCTCCCAAATTTACAAGCAGCTCATGCAGCTCAGTATCAAAAATAACAAACAACCCAATCCAAAAATGGGCAGAAGACCTAAATAGACATTTCTCCAAAGAAGATATACAGATTGCCAACAAACATATGAACGGGTGCTCAACATCACTAATCATTAGAGAAATGCAAATCAAAACTGCAATGAGATATCACCTCACACCAGTCAGAATGACCATCATCAAAAAATCTACAAACAATAAATGCTGGAGAGGGTGTAGGGAAAACGGAACCCTCTTGCACTGTTGGTGGGAATGTAAATTGATACAGCCACTATTGGGTACAGAATGGATGTTCCTTAAGAAACTAAAAATAAAATTACCATACGACCCATCAATCCCACTACTGGGCATATACCCTGTGAAAACCATAATTCAAAAAGAGTCATGTGCCACAACGTTCATTGCAGCTCTATTTACAATAGCCAGGAGATGGAAGCAACCTAATTGTCCATGATTGGATGAATGAATAAAGAAGATGTGGCACATATATACAATGGAATATTACTCAGCCATATAAAGAAACGAAATTGAGTTATTTGTAGTGAGGTGGATGGAGCTAGAGTGTCTCTTACAGGGTGAAATAAGTCAGAAAGAGAAAAACAAATTCTGTATGCTAACACATATATATGGAATCTAAAAAAAAAAAAAAAAAATGGTTCTGAAGAACCTAGGGGCAGGACAGGAATATAGATGCAGATGTAGAGAATGGACTTGAGGACACACGGAGAGGGAAGGGTAAGCTGGGATGAAGTGAGAGAGTAGCACTGACATATATACACTACAAGTGTAAAATAGATAGCTAGTGGGAGGCAGCCGCACATCACAGAGTGATCATCTTGGTGCTTTGTGACCACCTAGAGGAGTGGGATAGGGAGGGTGGGAGGGAGACACAAGTGGGAGGAGATATGGTGATATATGTATATGTATGGCAGATTAACTTTGTTATAAAGCAGAAACTAACACACCATTGTAAAGCAATTATACCCTAATGAAGATGTTAAAAAAAGAAAAAAAAAAAAAACCCAACAAGGCTTGCCCAGTATCATATGATATCACTTCTATGTGGAATCTAAAAAAATGATACAAGCAAACTTACTTATAAAACTGAAACAGACTCACAGATTTAGTAAATAAACTTATGGTTACCAAAGGGGAAACCTAGGGTGGAGGGATAAATTGGGAGGTGGCAGTTAACATATACTCACTAGTATATATAAAATATTCAAGAAGGACCTGCTGTATCGCACAGGGACACTACTCAATACTCTGTAATAATGTATATGGGAAAAGAATCTGCAAAATAAGATATATGTGTATATATAATTGAATCACTTTGCTGTACACCTGAAAGTAATACAACATTGTAAATCACCTATGCTCCAATATAAAATAAAATTTATAAAACAAAAAAAATCTCCTTAAAAATTATATATATGTGTGTGTGTGTACCTGTACACATATACATATATGTATCTTAAAAATATAACTTACATATAAAATATATATTTTTATATAATTCTCATTTTTCTCTGAATTAATGTTTCTCTGAATTAATTTTTCTCTGAATTAATTTTTCTCTGAATTAATAACAACTACCACCTGCAGATCTCAAAGCAACGGAATTCCAGGTCAACAGCTGCAAAAACAACAGCAGCAGCTGTAACCTGGTTTTCAGATGAGCTAGAATCATGTTTCACAGGTACATTTAAATTTGGTGTAATTACACAGCTTGTCCTAGCTAGATTTCAACTTTTATAGAGGAGTCATAAATATAATAACATAACAAAGAATTATATTGAATTGAAAGCAGTATCTCTTTTGCTTTGTCATTGTCTTCAAGTATATTATGTAGGCTTGATTACATTTATAAAAACAACTGTTGCTATTAGAAACATAAAGTTTTGAAATCTAGGGAGGTGCACACTTAGAGTAATAAGGCCTATTAAAATAATATATATGGAGGGATTTTAATTGGAAACTGGTTTGTAAATTGATTTCTTTTTTAAGTGACAAATAGTGCTGCATCCTTTGCTTTTGAAGAGGTAACTTTAGGAGCTGCATGTGTGTGTGGGGGGGGTCACTTTTACTCTCAAATAACTTTCATATGTAAAAAAATTGTTCATAGAATCTTTATATGCAATCTGACGTTTTTTACAACTGTGTTAAGTGGACTTTTCAAAGCAATAAAAACTAGAGCTCAGAAAATACCGTTTTCATGAAAATATCATAGCAGTAAAATAAATGTAAGGAAAATGTATTATTCACCATAATTAGTGCAATCAACCATAATTAGTTCAAATATAATTGGAAAGCTCACAAATATACAAATCTCTTAATTCATAAGCTTTACTTGTGTAATATCACTTGTATCTTTTAAGTCCAAAAACTATCAACATTTTTTTCTCCCTGTTTTTGATTTTAATAATTTAGTCTTAAGTATGATTATTAGATAAAATGTATTGAAATAAATTTCCACATATTAAATTGTATTGGACCTATAAACAATTAGCAATAATGTACATTATTTTGGTTAGTAGTCAACTGTACAGCTAATTGAAATAACATTTTCTTTGAAATATCTTTTCTTTTAATTAATAAATTTATAAAATTTATTTTAAACTACAGAAAATCATTAAAATTAGGAAAACCTATACTTTTGCTCAATTTAATTTCCCTAATTGGGCAACTTTATTCTAATTAATTTCTTTCCTATGAACTAAAATTCATTCTTAAGCTACTATATTTTTTGTAACTGTTTGCCCGATAGATATCCTAATTTTCTGTATCCACAAAGTAATTAGTGTGTAGGCTCATCTCCTTTAAGTGATACATCCTGTAATGGAGTAAAAAGGGAAAACATTTTCTGATACTATCACAATTCGCAAAGGAAACATTCAGAGAGCAAATTATTATTATAAAGTGCTCATATCATGAAAACATGAATGTATGAGTATGAAAGTATTAGTGTGAGTAGTTAAGTATATTAAATGTTTCCATGGATTCATATTGGGGCTGCTGAAGACTAGCAGTTGTTAATTTTCATCCTGCAGAATATTTTTCACAGATATAAAAGAGCTTTTATTTTTCTTAACTACATCATCTGGCATTATTTTATATATATTGATTTTACAATTTCAATACATTTAGGTTTTATAATTTACTTTTCTTGCTACATGTTATATGAGAAAGAGTAACGCTTCACATGACAAATGAAACCAAAATATATATCAAACAAAACAGGCCATGAATGTCTTCTCCTTTTTATAAACCTTTAATTACATTTCAGAAAAAGGTAACTTTTTTTCCTATGTGATTTGAATTCATAAAAATTGGTACTACAGGAAAATTGCATACTTCCATGTTCTCAACCACAGTCAACAGAAGCAAACATACAGGGCATGTAACACAGGTATAAATGAAATCTATTTTTACGTTTTGGAGCATAGCAATTTACTTAAGGCTATTTAACCATGGCATAATATGCAAACTGTGCTAATAAATTAGTGGGTGAAGGAATGTGCTTCAGGTGTTAGTCTAAAATTTATGTTCCTAATAGACATTATTTTCTGCATTATTGAGCAGCAATTATTTTGCTTCACATATCACCTCAATATTTTAAAGTTTTACTTTCATCTGAAATGGCTTCTGGTTATCATGAGAACTACAAGTATGCTAAATTGTGTGGCATGTTGCATTTGTTAAGAAAACAGAAGCTGATCATTCCATTAATACAGAATTAGGTGAGTCTATACAGTTAGTTTCTGTGTTAGGAATATGAAGGTACAGAAATATTTGTATATTTATGTAATCATACAAATGCAGCCATTTGTATATTTATGTAAGGCATGCCACATTATTTTTGTCTTTTAAAAATATGAATAATCAGTGAAACTACATTTTGACTTGTCTGTATACTGTTAGTGCTTCTGTGGAACATTATGATTTCAACTTAGTTTTAAATGCATATCACATTTAATTACCTTTAAGTTGGATCTTACTAAAAATAAAATGTAATTAGGGAATACCACTAAAACACTTCTGTGGTTTTACTAGAAAATATCTTTATTATGTATACACATTTCTGTTTCCCTCTTTTTTTATTATTGATCAATCTATCATCTATCTATGACTAAGATGACTGGACTAATTAAATATGAATGAAATAAATGGAGAAATGAAAGATGACTTCTTGTCTCCCTTGAGTAACTATGTAGATGATATATTTAGAGTAATATTGTAGTTTGGGATGAAGTCCATTCAAGGGAGACCCGAAGTGTTCAATTTTAGATATGTTAAAATATTGAGATATCAGTCCAGTATCCAAACATGCCAACGGATTAATAAGATCTGTGACTCTAAATCTCTAGGCTTCAAGTGCAAGTCAGTCTTCATCTTCACAGAGAGTATTTTAAAGCCAAAAAGGTAGATGAGATAATGTAAAAAGAATACAGAAATTAAAAGAAGTACAGTACTGCCAATGAGGACAAATTTTGAAGAACAGACGTAGATGTAGGTAAAAACAAAAACTAACCAAAGAAAGAAGAGCCAGGATGGGATGGGGGTGGGAGGATTGTGGTGTAAGACCAGTTAAATAAAGGAAAAGTATGTCAAGAAAACAACAACAAAATATAGGTCAACTGTGAAGAATACTGATGAAGGGTCAAGTGAGATGAAGATTTGTCAATATGAGATTACTGGCCAATTTGACAGCTCACTGCAGATCTCTACTGAATGAGAAATAGTGAATATGGTATTTTTTTAGAAGATTCTTCTTGGGGTTTGGCTATGGGTAGGGCAGAAAATGGAACAGTAACTGGAGGCGAATGGTGGAAACACTTTCACTTTTAAAACCACTCCTGGTATTATAATTGACATACAGTGAAATTCACAGAATTAAAATGGACAATGACTTTTGATTATTATCATCATGGATATAAACAACCATCAAATTAAGTTATAGAATTATTGATCTAACCAATACCTAAATAAAGGTTACAGAAACCTCTTCTCATCTCTTTTTTAGTCCATTTCCTCAAAATCCCTACACAGAAACTACTTGTTCCAATTTCTTATTTCTATCGCAATAGAGCAGTGTTACAGTTCCTGGGACTTCATAAAAAACTGAACCATACATTTTTATACCAGGCTTTTTACCCCCTCAGACATATGGCTTTTGAAATTATTCATGAATATCACTATGGTCTTCATTAGTTTATTTTTTTTTTCATTGCTGAGCACTATTTCATTGTAGGAAAGTACCCATATAGTTAAACATTTTCCTGTTGATACATGTTTTCCTGTTGATGCACACATTTCTTTCCAGATTTGAGCAATTTTAAGTAACTGAGTGCAAGACTAATCTTATAACTCAAAAACAATTTTCAAATGATCTTATACTATTTCACATATCATACAGTGTAAGAAGTATCAAATGTTAAGCTGAATCTTGTGATTATGAATTTAGGGTGAAATTATCAGCCTTAGAATGGGCTTTTAACCAGCAAATTTCACTTGCTTAGGAAAATGCACGGAGAAAGTAAAGAAAATATTTTGGAATTGGGTTTTTTTAGTCTACTGTGGAGTTGATATTTAAAAGATGCTACAGTTATTGGCGAGGGTTAAGATCTAACATGTGACATTAATCCTAATGGTTAATGTGAACTGAAAGAAAACATCACTATATTTACAAAAGCAAAACAAACAGAAAAACAGACATCAAGTTTTTTTGTTTTCTATAACAATGTGAATTTGACGTCTTTGAGAAAAAATAATAGGAATTACTAAGACACCAAAGAATCATTACTTATTTCCCTTATTAGAAAGCTGTTTCTGAGGTGTTCTTGTGAAGGTGAAGTTAACATATTCATAGAATATATTTAAAACAGGAGCCATAACATTGCAAGCTCTTGATTTATGTTAGTTCTTTTAGTTATTGTTATCATTTGGCTTTTTACAAAGTGTGCTACTGTTATTGCTGCTGCTGAAGAAGACAAAGATGAAGATGACAATGACGAAGATGATAGTGATGAAGAACCATGGGGATAAGATCATGAGCCCCAAAGCCATACCTCTAGCTCAAAATTTGAATCACCACCTACAAAGCTTGGGAAAGTAACTTTGTCTATTTGTTTTAGCCTCAGCTCATGAAAAATGAGGATAATAGTGTCAAGTGCTTAAGGATTTTTCTAGGATGAAATGAGTTCATGTAAATATAGTACTGAGAACACTGGTCCTTACTAAGAGGATATAAATATTAACTAATAGTATTAATAATTAAATATTACTATTATTTACCACCTCTGCGTTAACAGAGAGGTATTTCTGAGGTTGTGGGGATTGTGCTGAGATACAGAGAGTAGAACTAAACTAGAAAAACAAATGGGGTAGAGCGCTGTTTAAAGACAAGAGGAATGCAGGTTGCAAAACATATTAGAAAAACTAAAGGAATTCCAGTGTGGATGAAACACAGAATGGACAGAACTTGAATAATTTGGAATGGAGATCAGATGGGGAAAAAACAAATTGGATGTGAGGTTTTACCCAGACAGAAATAGAAAGGCACTAAATTGTTTCAAGCAAGGAATTATTGCTCATTTATACAAGGGACTGCAAATTCAAATGTTTGTATAAGACAGGTGACTATCATAAATATGTGAGGTACCAGGGAAAAGACTCTGGAGCATAGTAAGAGCAGATATAAACTAATTCACACACAAAGGGATACATCTAAACTTGCATTTTCTAGATTCCAACTTAAGGCAGAATATATCACTTTAAATAAATAATTATTTAATAGACTTATTCTGTAAAGTAAATATTTCAAGAAAACTATTCATTCCTGAGCTTAAATAAAATCATGATGTATGTATGTGTGTATATATATATATATAAATGTATGTGTACATATATATTCCTGTATAAAACACAAAAACTCAACCTGTAATAGGGGGTTATTGATTTTCACTTATTGCTTAAAATTGAGATAACTAGTAGACATGAGAATGAAGGATACTTTTTTTTTAACATGGGTCAGCAAACTATATTCTGAAAGCCTTCATTCTGTGGCTTGGTTGTATATGACCTGAAAGCTAAGAATGTTTTTTATGTTAGCAAAGGGTTATAAAATATAAAACAAAACAAAACAAAGGAAAACATGTGACAGAGACCATATGTTCCATGATCTTAAAATATTTACTCTTTGGCCCTTTGCACAAAAAGCTTGCCAATTCCTGTCTTAGGTGATAATAAATATATTATTATTTAAACTTAAAAATGACAAAAATTTAAAGTTTAATCAACATAAATTTTAGTTTCATAGTAGACATACTATTCAGATTTAGACAATGAAGATAGTAAATTATCCAGAAATGTTGGTCCTTAACCTGATTGTCTGCCCATATATATGTTTAAATATGTCTATAGTAATCATGTATTACTATATTAAGCATGTATTTAATTTAAATGTATGAAAGAATAGTAACATGATATATTGCCATTTTGTAAAGATTGCCATTAAAACACACATATATCGAACAAAATGTTGCTACAATAGATGTTAATGGGGATTTTAAGGACAATAATTTATATAAAGTATAACTTAAATAAAATTAAAATAATTATCTTTGGTAGATTACTTTATTAATGATCCTCAAAAAAATCATGCCTCTCTGTATCTATCTATGTTTTAGTCCTCTCATACCTTGATTTGGGGCTTGGTCATGTGACTTATTTAGACCAATAGGATAATGCAGTGTGCTTGTGTCCCATTGTGACACAGCAGAAATGTTCTGCTTGTGTCCTATTGTGACACAAACAGAAAATGCAATCTTTGGGGCTTTTTTCCTTGGAATGCTGCCCTGAGACTGTCAGGTAGGAATAGAATAGCTTACTAGAGCAGGAAGAGGAAAAGTACAGCCTATCAACCAAACCTAGTTTGGTATATGTGTTTTTATAAATAAAGTTTTACTGGAACATATTCAATTTGTTCTCATATTTTCAATAGCTGTTTTCACACCACAATGGCAGAATTGAGATGTGGTGACAGAGAGACCCTATGGCCCACAAAACCTAAAATATTTACTACCTCAGCCTTCACAGAAAATGTTTGCTGAATTATGTAAAGAAGAATAAAGGTTATGTGTAAGAGAACAGAGGTACACCTGCTGGCAAGCAGCACAAGCTACAACAGATGTGAATGAAGCCACCTTGAAACTTTCATCCCAGTCACATGTCTGGGTCCAGGTAGAACCAACAGAGAATCACCCAGCTAGATCACAGAATCATGAGAAATAATAAACCACTTGTCTTTCTAAGTCCCTAAGACTTTGAGTTGCTTTATGATACAGCAATGGATAATTGAAATTTGTGCTGCTCTAAGAATAAAACATGTGTCAGTGACTTTGGGGTCATGTGGCAGGTGGAGTTGGAAAGGACAGCAAGTCAACCATAGTTACAGGCTGACAGAACACTAAGAAAGTTATTAACCAAGGCTAGATAAAAAGCAACACAAGCTACATAGTGGTCAAAAAAATTGGCAAAAATGTTTGCCTGAAGTAACTTGGAAAAACAGAAAATTTACCAAATTGACTGTGTACCTGGCTAAGGACAGTTCTGGAAGAATGAAGGAAGTGCCAGCTAGCTCCTCTTAATTGGAAGCAGGACCTATTGGGTTAAAAAATGAAACTGTTTGTGTTACCGGAGAGTAGGTTCTTATATAGTCACAGAAAGAATTCAGAGATGAGACACAGAGGTAAGGAAAGTAAAGCAAGGATTGATCAAACGATAATATACTCTCTAGGGGAGAGCAGGCAGACTCAGGTGAGTAGCTGTTGTGAGTTTGTTTGGCAAGCCAGCTACATGGGATGTAAAAATGAAAGGGTGGAATATTCATTGAAGAGGGAGGGGTTTTGGGTAGTATTCCCTGATTTTCATCCCAGCTGCACCTCCCTAAGGGGAGGAGGGATTTTTGTTCTTATTTAGTCTTCACAGGAAGTGTCATGGCCTTGGTGCATGATGGGTACTTCTTAGCTGCAAGGCTAATTTTATTATAATGAGAGAATAATGTACAAAAGGTCACATTCTGATGCCAGAGCTCTATCTTTTCCCACCTTTCTTTGTCTGCCTCCAGGACAGATGTTCCCCCAAAATGTGTGGTTTCCTGTTTGTCCAGTGTTCCTGTTTCTCTTTGCCCAAGAACCCTAGTTTATAAGATGTATTGTTTCCTGCAATTTGGACCATGTTCCTCTTTCTCTGCTCATATCTAGCTATCTTCATGCTCTAACATTTGTTCTTCGTAGTCTCTCTATAAGAATAAACAATCTCAAAGTAAGAGCTCGCCTCAGTGCAACAATTAAGGGTAACAATAAAATTCCTTGTTAAGATCTCCCTATTAAAGAATTATAGTGTTTCCTAGTATATCCTCTCAGCCAGATAATAGGAATTCTAGGAATCTTAAGTTTCTTGCCCCAAGTAGCCTCCCATATGGCCCAAAGTCTGCAGTGATTCAACAACTAGTTAGAAGGATGCGGTTGGGCATTCACATGCTGTAAATATTCCTAATTTGGCTTGCAAAATTCTTTAACATTTGAAAATTGGATCTTACCACTTGTAGGTTACTGCCAGCTGGCTCCTGCATTCCACTGTAAAGTAGATAGATTTAGGATGCTTAGAGAGTTTCAGATACCATTATTTTTGTGTGTATGGAGAAGAAACCTCACCTCTCAACTTCATTCGCTATGACATCTCAAAAGCTGTGCAAAAATAGAGCCATGGACCTGAGACTGACAAAAGGCAGTATCAGAGAAGGCTGAGATATTTGAAAATCTGACAACTTAGAAGGGCTAAACATGCTTTACAGAAGAGAAAATCTTTTGGAAAAAAAAATCACTCCCATGATAAAACGTAGATTTATGAGAGTGAAAATGGCAGAGATATTCCTAGAGGAAGTATGCATGAAATAAGACCTCTTACTAGTTCTCAGTTTTGCCTTTCCAGATTTGAGTGACTGGGGAGCAAAAGAAAGTGGAAGGCACTATAGAAAACTGCACACTGTGACACTGGGGGTCAAGGGGTTCAAAGGGTTTGAAAAATAAAGTAGAGGGAAAGTTTGCATAGTGTTATTGTGGTCTGCTGTTTGAGCTTTTATATGGGTAGGATTTTCAATTGGTGATTTAATAACCTTAGTTACAACTTAAGGGAGATAAGCATAAACAATGTGAAGTAATCTATTAAGACAATGAAATCAAATTAAATCCTTTAGAAAATACCATTTCAAGGCAAGGACCTATATCAGGGTATCAAAAGGAAAAGAGAAACCAATATTCATCATTATAGAATTTAAAATCTGGGTGGATAAATGTGGAAATATGCTCCAGGCAAGTTGAGATTAAGTAAGTGTGAAACTTCATCTCAATTAGTCAGACTGCAGTTTTTAGTCTGCCGATAAGACTACGATGGTACGGACAATGGTTTAACTGTTTTCTATTGAATGGTTACCTGAAAGAGATTATATTAATTCCACTGAAACCTATATCCTTATAATAACTGATGACAAATACTGTTACACTACTGTTTTCCGACATATTTCAAACTGATTCTGGACTGTACGATTTTCCAGATTGAAAACATTTTCCACTCATAGGCCTTTATGATCAACTGACTTCTGATAGGCATGGGGCAATTTAATCATAATAGTGTTGTCTCTTAGATTCAGATAGTAGTTATCAGCATGAGATATATAAAGCATAGGGCCACACATACAATATACTTAATGAATGTTATAAGGCTATCCAAATTGTTATAAATGACATTTCTCAGCACAGCTATAGTTGCACAAAAAGGATTCAGTGATTAAGATGGCTGGCATTTTAAAATGGGTAATGAATAATGTAAAGTATTATAATTAATTTTAAGTATTCTCATTGCCATTGATTTTAAATTTGGAAAGGAATATAGCTTGACCAAAAACAAATTAATTAAGATTGTTGCCACAAAATATGTTTCCTTGTTTGTGTTAAAATATGCCATTAAAACAAATAGGCTTTACACGCCCACTGAGCTGATAAATCCCATTACCGACTCACTTTTCCCTGAAGGATATTTTTTATGGCTGCTATTCTGACACTGTTAATAACTTGCATGATAATAATCAATTTTTTTTTCACATCTCTATTGTGCTAAACTTTCTATTTTTTGCAAGAAATTCAACAAGAAAACACTGAAAGAGAGTCTAATTTTAATAGCAACTTGATTCTCACTTTAAAGAATTTGCACTCCACAGAAACGGATAATGTTAACATGGCTTTGGGGTGGAAATACAGCTTCAAAGTTCTGAATACTATTTTTCTAACCTCATAAAGAAGTCTTGGGACACTACCAAAGAAAAGCCTGCTTAGAATGATAATGTTTGTGACATAAAAATAAATGAAAGCATAGAACATGTTATTGAGATGTCCATCACAAAATCATATACTTGTGAAAGTAAAAGCCCATGAAACTGCTAAGATTAAATTAAAAAAAAATAGCCCTGGTTCTTTATTTTATTATCTGGAATAGATACAGGCATACCTCAGAGATACAGTGATTTGGTTTCAGACCACAATAAAGCAAATATTGCAATAAAGCAAGTCACATGATTTTTTTGTTTTCCCAGTGCATATGAAAGTTATATTTACACTACACTGTAGTCTATGAAGTCTGCAACGGCATTATGTCTAAGAAAACAATGTACAAATCTTTTATTTTTTATAGTAGGTGCTTAATGAATATTTATTGAATGAATGCTAAATGCTTATTAAAATTTTAACCGAATAAACTACAAACAGGAAAACAGAAAATAAACACATGCTCCCTCTAAGCACAGAAATACATTTATAAGCCTGCAAAATCACTTGCAGTTTTTTTTTTTTTAACATCTTTACTGGAGTATAGCTACTCTACATTGTTGTGTTAGTTGCTGCTCTATAACAAAGTGAATCAACTATACGTATACACATATCCCCATACACCCTCCCTCTTGCATCTCCCTCCCACCCTTCCTATCCCACACCACTAGGTGGTCACACAGCACTGAGCTGATGTACCTGTACTATGCACCTGACTCCTACTTATTAGCTATTTTACATTTGGTAGTGTGTATATGTCAATGCCACTCTCTCACTTCATCTCAGCTTACCCTTCCCCCTCTCCGTGTCCTCAATCCATCCTCTACATCTGCACCTTTATTCCTGTCCTGCCCCTAGGTTCTTCACAACCATTTTTTTTTTTGAATTCCATATATATGTGTTAGCATACGGTATTTGTTTTTCTCTTCTGACATACTTCACTCTGTATGACAGACTCTAGGTCCATCCACCTCATTACAAATAACTCAGTTTCATTTTCTTGTTATGGTTGAGTAATATTCCATTATATACATGTGCCACATCTTCTTTACCCATTCATCTGTCGATGGACACTTAGGTTGCTTCCATGTCCTGGCTATTGTAAATAGTGCTGCAGTGAACATTGTGGTACATGACTCTTTTTGAATTATGGTTTTCTCAAGGTATATGCTCAGTAGTGGGATTGCTGGGTCATATGGTAGTTCTATTTTTAGTTTTTTTAAGGAACCTCCATACTGTTTTCCACAGTGGCTGTATCAATTTACATTCCCACCAACAGTGCAAGAGGGTACCCTTTTCTCCACACTCTCTCCAGCACTTATTGTTTGTAGATTTTTTGATGATGGCCATTCTGACTGCTGTGAGGTTACCTCATTGTAGTTTTAATTTGCATTTCTCTAATGATTAGTGATGTTGAGCATTCTTTCATGTGTTTGTTGGCAATCTGTATATCTTCTTAGGAGAAATGTCTATTTAGGACTTCTGCCCATTTTTGGATTGGGTTTTTTTTTTTTTTCTTTCATATTGAGCTGCATGAGCTGCTTGTATATTTTGGAGATTAACCATTTGTATGTTGCTTCATTTGCAAATATTTTCTCCCATTCTGAGGATTGTCTTTTCATCTTATTTATGGTTTCCTTTGTTGTTCAAAACCTTATAGTTTCATTAGGTCCCATTTGTATGTTTTTATTTCCATTTCTCTAGGAGGTGGGTCAAAAAGGATCTTGCTGTGATTTATGTCATAGAGTGTTCTGCCTATGTTTTTCTCTAAGAGTTTGATAGTGTCTGGCCTTACATTTAGGACTTTAATCCATTTTGAGTTTATTTTTGTGTATGGTGTTAGGGAGTGTTCTAATTTCATTCTTTTACAGGTAGCTGTCCAGTTTTCCCAGCACCACTTATTGAAGATGATGTCTTTTTTTCAATTGTATATTCTTGCCTCCTTTATCAAACATAAGGTGACCATACTGTCCTGATTACTGTACCATTGTAGTATAGTCTGAAATCCGGGAGCCTGATACCTCCAGCTACGTTTTTCTTTCTCAAGATTGCTTTGGCTATGCAGGTTCTTTCTGCTATATTTTGGAAGAGTTTGAGAAGGAGAGGTATTGGCTCCTCTCTAAATATTTGATAGAATTATGCTGTGAAGCCATCTAGTCCTGGGCTTTGGTTTATTACAAGAAGAAAACTGGAAAAAATCACAAATATGTGGAGATTAAACAACACCTAATGAACAGCAAATGAGTCAATGAAGAAATCAAAGGAGAAATCAAAAAGTACCTTGAGGTAAATGAAAATAGAAATATAACATATCAAAATCTATGGGATATAGCAAAAGAATTTCTAAGAGGGAAATTCACAATGATATGGGCCTACCTCAAGAAAGAAACCAAAAAGTTCAAATAAACCATCTAACTTACACCTAACTGAACCAGAAAAAGAAAGACAAATAAAGGCCAGTTTACTAGAAGGAATAAAATAAAAATCAGAGTGCAAATAAAACAAAAAGAGACTAAAAAGGAAAATAGAAAAGATCAATGAAACTAATGGCTGGTTCTTGGAAAAGAGAAACAAAATTGAAAAATGCTTAGCTAGAATTACCAAGAAAAATAGAGAAAGGGCTTTTATAAATAAAATCAAAAGTAAAAGAGAAGTTGCAACTGATACCACAGAATATAAAGGATCATAAAAAACTACTATGGACAATTATACACCAACAACATAGTCAACTTAGAAGAAATGAATAGATTTCTAGAAACATACAATCTTCAAAAACTGAATCATGAAAATGTAGTAAATTTGAATAGAGTGATTACTAGTTAGGAGATTGAATCAGTAATCAAAACTTCCCAACAAACAAACACTCAAGACAAAACAGCTTCACTGGTGACTTCTACCAAACATTCAAAGAAGATTTAATGCCTATCCTTCCCAAACTCCTTGCAAAATATTGAAGAGGAGGGAATACTTCCAAACTCACTTTACAATGGATAGCATTATCCTGATACCAAAATCAGACAAGGATACCTCACAAAAAAAAGAAAATTATAGGCTAACATCACTAATAAACATAGATGCAAAAATCCTCAAAAAATACTGACAAATTGAATTCAACAATACATTAAAAGGATCAAACATCAAAATCAAGCAGGATTTATTCCAGGATGCAAACATTTTTCAACATCTGCAGATCAATCAACATGATACACTACATTTAAAAAATGAAGGATAAAAATTATTTGTCTCAATGGATGCATAAAAAGCATTTGGCAAAATTAAACATTCGTTTATAATAAAAAAATCTTAACAAAGTGGGTATAGAGAGAATGTATCTCAACATAAAGGCTACATATGACAAGGCTACAACTAACATCATACTCAGTGGTGAAAAGCAGAAAGCTTTTCTTCTAAGATCAGGAATAAGACAAGGATGCCTACTCTCACCTCTTTTAATCAACACAGTATTGGAAGTCCTAGCCAGAGAAGTTAGGCAAGAAAATAAATAGAAGACATCTAAATTGTAAAGGAAGATGTAAAACTGTAACTCTATGTGAATGATATGATTATATATATATATGTGTGTGTGTGTGTGTGTGTGTGTGTGTGTATACACAAACCCTAAAGATTCCATCAACTAACTTTTAACACTAATAAATGAATTCATTAAACTTACAGGGTACAAAATCAATACACAAAAATCTGTTGTATTAATTTACACTAACAGAAAACTATCAAAAACAAATTAAGAAAACAGTCCCATTTACAACTGTTTCAAAAAAAAAAAAAAAAAACTGGGAATAAACTTAACCAAGCATGTGAAAGACCTGTACACTGAAAACTGTAAGATACTGATGAAAGAAAATAAAGACATAAAACAAACAAACAAACAAAAAAACCAGAAAGATATTTCATGCTCATAGATTGGAAGAACTAATACTGTTAAAACATTCATACTATCCAATGCAACCTACAGATTTCATGTATCCTGTATAAAAAGTTCAATGGCATTTTTCACAGAAATGGAAAAAAAAAATCTTTAAAATTTGTATGAACACATGAAAGATCCTGAATAGCTGAAACAACCTTGAGCAGCAAAAGCAAAACTGGAGGCATCACACTACCTGATTTCAAACTATATTACAAAGCTACAGTAACCAAAAGAGTATGATATTGGCATAAAAATAGACACATAGGTCAATGGAACAGAATAGGGATCTCAGAAATAAACCCACATATATATTGTCAAATAATTTACAACCAGGGAGGCAACAATCTATAATGGGGAAAGGACAGTTTCTTCAATAAATGGGGTTGGGAAAATTGGACAACCACATGTAAAAGAAAATAGATTACTATCTTACACCATTCACAAAAAACTCAACATAGATTAAAGACTTGAATGTAAGACATGAAACCATAAATCTCCTAGAATAAAACATGGACAATTAGTTCCTTGACATCTGTCCTGGTGATGATTTTTTTCTATCTGACTCCAAAATCAAAGGCAACAAAAGCAAAGCCAAACAAATGGAAGTACATCAAAGTATACATCTGTATAACAAAGGAAACTGTCAACAAAATGAAAAGGCAATCTCCTGAGTGGGAAAAATATTCATAAACCGGGTATCTGATAAGGGGTTAATGTCCAAAATATATAAAGAACTCATACAACTCAATAGCAAAAAGAAAAAAAAAAAAACTGCCTGTTCAAAACTGGGCAGAGGATCTGAATAGACATTTTTTCAAGGAAGACATACTAATGGCCAACAAGCACATGAAAATATTCTCAACCTCACTAATTATCAGGGAAATGCAGATCAAAACCACAATGAGATAACACCTCACAAGTGTTTGAATGGGTATGACCAAAAGGACAAGAAATATCAAGTCTTAGTAAAGATATGCAGAAAAGGGGACCCTCATGCACAATTTTTATTGGTGGGTAAACAAATTGGTGAGGTCACTATGGAAAACAGTATGAAGTTTCCTCAAAAAATTAAAAATAAAACTATTATATGATTCAGCACTTCTACTCCTAGGTACTTATCTGAAGAAAAGGAAAACACTAATTCAAAAAGATGTACGCATTTCTGTGTTTACTGCAGCACTATTTACAACAGCCAAGATATTAAACAGCCTAAGTGTTCACTGAAAGATGAGTCAATAAAGAAGATGTGGTATACATATGCAATGGAATAGTATTAGCCATAAAAAAGAAAGAAATCTTGTCATTTGCTACAAAGTGGGAAGGACCTTGAGGAAATTATGTTAAGTGAAGTAAGTCAGAGAGAAAAAGACAAAATACTGTATGATTTCACCTATATGTGGAATCTATAAAACAAAATAAAAAACAAAAATCAGAGATACAGAAAACAGGATTGTGGTTGCTGGGGGTAGGATGAGGTTGCGTGAAATGGGTGAAGGGAGTCAAGAGGTTCAAACTTCCAATTATAAAATAAGTAAGGCATGGGGATGCAATGTACAGCAAGGTGACTGTGGTCAGTAATATTGTAGAGCATACAAAGTTTCCAAGAGAGCAAATACTTAAATTTCTCATCACAAGAAAAATAATATAATTTTGTATGGGAAAGGATACGTAGACCTACTGAGGTGATCATTTCACAGTGTATACAAATACTGAATTATTATATTTTATATCTGTGACTAATATAATGTTATATATCAATTATACCTCAATTTAAAAAAAAAACAGCTTGAAGTTAGTATCCAATATATAACTAGAAAATACCTATGATTTGGTAAGTTAAGAAAATAACTTATTAAATAAACCTTTATGGAAAAGTCGTAATTGAAACTATAGAATATTTAAGTGAATTATAAGCAAAGGAATATGTATGAACACTTGTGCATTGCTATAAAAAGACATTATATAATCTTAGAAGCAAATATTAGTAAGAAAAAATAGTTTTAATTTCATGAAATTTCATCCATATTAAGAAGTTGGGAAAACATTAGATGAAAGAAAATAAAAAGATAAAAACAGAAATTAATGAAATAAACTATACTAGAGAAGATAATTTCAAATGTTTACTTTTAAAGGCTTTTAAAAGACTAAAATGATATAGGCATGAAAAAATAATAAAGATAAAGATATCAAGTACCTTCACTTTGATTCAATATTGAACTAAAGTTTCTAGGCAGTAATGCAAGAAAAAGAAATGATGTTATAAAAATCAGAAAGGAAGAAATAAAGCTCCCATTTTCCATGAAGATGTGGAACACACAACAGACTGAAGATAAATTTAGGGATTTAAAACTGGGTTTAGAAATCTTACAGAATACAAGAAGAAAGAAAATTCTATTGAGTTTCTATAAAATTACACACACTTGGGTATGTAAATGCATATATATTCTTATTTTAGGAATATATAAAAAACACCCAGAAAGTATCCAACAAAATGTGCAAGACACATACAAAGAAAATTATAAAAGACTAATGAGGAAATTAAGAAAAAGATAACTAGTTAACAGCAAAGATATATCATGTATATGGTTTGGAAGACTCAATATTAGAATGAAGCTCACTGTCGCAAAATTATTCTGATTTGACTCAATCTAAACAAAAAATCTAACAAGTAGACTCTAAAGCACATATGGGGAAAAGGGAAAAAGAACAGTCAAAATATTCTTTAAAAATGGAAAACAGAAAATAATGGTTTTCCCAGACATCAGGAATTATTATAAATCTGAAGTAATTAAGACAGTGTAGATTGGGACATAAGATAATTTTTTTAAAATGTTGAATATAGCAGTAGACAGAATATTTTTCAATAAATAGTACTGGAACCATTGAATATCCATATATATATGAAAATAAAATCTGATTCCTTCTGTCTGCACAAAATTCTAAATAAATTATATGTCTAAGTTCAGATCTTAATTGTATATCATAATGTGAAAATACCTTCTTGGCTTGTACATAATATTTTTAAACAATACACAAAAATTCACAACAAATGTAATGATTAAAAACTAAATTATATTCTTATTAAAAACATAATCAAAAGAAAAAAAGAAAGTAAAATGAATATCCTTTGAAAATATATGTAGCTTAACTAAAATATTGTTAATAAAATATACAGGTATCTAACTGTACGAGGAAAATATTAAACAAAATCAGCAAGAGATCTTATCAACCACTTTTAAAAAGAGAATATTCCAAGTTCTAATATGAAAAAGTTCTTAACATCATTATTTATAAGGAAAATTAAAATTAAAAAACAAAACGCTGCAAACCTACCCTGATTACTGAAATTCCAAAGATTTAAAATATAAAGAATTCATAAGGATATGGATCAATGGATCTTTTGGTGAAAGAGTAAACTGGCACAACTGCTTTGTAAAAATCTCTACTGAAGTTCAGAAGTATCTATTGAATTTGAACACATGTATTCAGACATATATCAGCATTTGCACTGAGAAATATGGACAAGAAATTTCTGCAAACCTTAACCATAGTAGCTAAATCCTGGAAACAACACGAATGTCAATCAATCTATAATGTAAAAGTAAATTAAGATATATTAATGAAATGAACTTCTATTTAGTAATAAAAAATAATGAACTCCTTCAAGCTATTTAAAAGATAAATCTTACAGATGTAATGCAATCAATGAAGCCAGACACAAAGAAATAAACTTCATGCTTCCCTTGATGCAACAAGCATCAAGCATTCTTTCCTTTATCAACAAGCAAACCTAAACTGTAATTTTAGGTGTAAATACATAGGTGAGAAAACCCTAAAGAAAAGCTAATTAATTACACTGAAGGAAAAGTGAAATTGGCAAGAGGTATGTGGAATGCTTTGGGTTCCTAATAATGTTTTCTTTCTTTTTCCATGTGGTAATTACATGTATTTAATTGATAATAAATACAGTAAGTTGTACTTTCTTTCACCATAAAAAAGTGAAAATTCATTTGCACTTAAAACAGAGAGAGAATGGAAGTAAGAAACTTGAAATAGTGAGTATGAAAAGAAATATTAAAGAAATACTCAGTTCACTAAAGAAAGAGAAATGGTGGTAGGGGTGATGTGACTAAAGTTTTTTGTTTTTTGTTTGTTTCTCAAAATTATGGGAGGCATTACAACACGGATATATAATAATCAATGTATTAGTAGATAGACTTTCTTATAAATTTATAACAGAATGATTAGTTATAATTAGGACAACAGAACCAGAAAGTTTACCAGTTTAAATAATAGAATAGAAAGTCATAGAAAAATATTTAGTATTACTATAGTAAAAAAAGATTAAGAACAATATTGAATGTCAAATATATTTTAACATACCAGATTTGCAAAAATAAAAAAATATATACAGTGTGTATACTGGAGGAAAAGTGCATATTTTGAGGAGACACAAGCATTCTGATACAGTTATTTATAGTAAAATACTGTTAAATATTCCAGAAGAATACCTGATAAAACTCATCAAAAACTTTATACTTTTTTTTACATAGAAATTCCACTTTTAGGTATTTAAAAACAACAATTTCTTTCTCTATAATAATTATATACAATATTTTATTGCAACATTGTTAACAATTGCTGAAATATAAAATAAACATTTATGGGAAATTGACAAAATTTATTATATTTATGGATACATGAAAAGTCACCTGACATAGCTATTCTTAATTATAAAAGACACTTGCAAGAAAGCATTCTCAGTGTTACCCTATTTTGGGGAGAGAGAGTACCTCATATATTTTTTAGTTATCTACCTATCTTCCCACATATTTTCATAAAGAATTAAAAATAATAATGATAATGGAATACATTCATGTACTGCTTAATTCGGGTCAAACACAGTTTGGAAATCTTAACATTTATGCTTGTATTTAACCTTTACAAGTGCCCTATGATAAAGATATTATTCCAATATAATCTGTGTCTTTTCCGATTCAAAAATGTATGACACAAAAGGTTAATTAACTTGCCCCAAACAATCCCTAAGTGTTAGAGTTTGAATTTTAATTCAGACGTTTGCTTCAGCATTTATGGTCTTAAACACTACACTGAACTGTCATCACCACAAAGTATTCTATTAAAGCAATCAGGAAACAAACCATTATCTTGATAGTTTATTTTTTCTTATCTTGTCAGCTTTTAAATTTCACAGGTACCTCTTATCTGGAGAACTGTCCTCTGCTAAATGGAGCTGCCTCACCAGGGTAGTTCCACTCCCAACAGCAGCCTTCAGTCAATGCCTGCCTGACCTGTGGTTACAAAAGCTAGATGGGACCTTTAGAGGCTTAGCCTTGTGATGCAACTGATGCTCCAAGGGAGTCCCTCTGTGGGTAAGGCCAAGGCTAGGCTTTACCTGAAACCAAATCCTTGTTCAGCTCTCTCCTAGATTCCTGTTCTGCTTCACTTCTTCCCTTGTATGCATTCCATGAAAAATCCTCTCCCAACAAATCATATGCACTTGGATCCTTGTCTCAGGCTCTGCTTTTATAGAACCTGGCCTAAAACATTTAACCTTCTCACGCCACATTTTCAAAATGCAAATACATGGAAAACTGAGACACTAATGAAAATAAATGAAGTTGACTGCAGATAATGAACTACAGAACTGAGGACCTCTTAGAGAGGCAGCAGTTACAGGGGAATGCAGCCAGGTGTAAATTCAGCATCCAGGCTCAATTTTCCCAGATGTCTATTTTTAAAAAGATTCAGAAAATATTTAATTTGGGTGAAGCATGTGATGGCTAAATTTGACAAATTCTTCAATTAAAAAGTTATATTATGTGAGATAAAATATTTACAAGATAATATGGCATGCAGGCTCCACTGTTAAATTTCTGTATTTCCTTTTTATAATCAGAAAATAAATTATAAAGTCCAGATGATATTTTAAATTTATAGTCTTATCTGATTAGGTTGGATTTTACCTAGCAACTAATGTTTATTGAATCCCCTAAGAATTTTATAACTACACACTTATAGGATCATTAGAACATGATTAATACTTATTAATTATTAAAATCATTATCATTTAGACAAGCAAACTGAAAATAGATGCATTAACTAACTTAACTCTCTGTATGACAATGGTCAACTGGTAGATCAGAGTGTCAAAGATAGATCAGAGTGTCAAAGATTATGTTTTAAACACCATGCTATCTTGCTTCTGACCAACAAAGCTGTTGTTGTTTAGTTCCACTCTGAAATGAAATAAAGCGTATGAAAGAAAGTATCAATTAGACAATGTCCCTAAAGGATGGTGAACTGCAGTAGGACAGATTATACATTCATAGAATTAATCAGTTCTTCATAGGACCACATAATCAACTTTACTGACTGTTAGATTGAACTGACCAATTTAAATAGTCGACTTGTCTTCGAAAAATACGCCTTTGAAGAACAGTCACAAAGCCCAGATTTAAGGGGAGAGGATGAAAGAATATTAGTGCCAGATTTGAAAATGGTCCTATATACACAGAAGTACGCATACACACAATTTCCAACCTGAGTTTTCTGTTTTTTTCTCTTATGCTTAAATTTTTTTCATCACGAATCATTTTAAAATTTATTATTAACATGAGTTTCATATTTTTGAATGCCTACAATCTGTCTTATAAAAATAACTGGTTGATAATGAAAAGATTTATCAGAGGCCATTAGGCTTGGGCAAATAAGCTGAGAAAATCTTGAAGAATTAGTGACAGGTAGTGAGTCTACATTAGAAAAGAAAAATAAAATATAAAGTCTGCTGAAAATGTAAACTGATCCATTAAATACATATTTGCAAAGAAGGAGAAACCAGTGAAGTATTAAAATAAAGAGAGAGCAGCTGTTCCCAGGTATGGTCCATAAACCGGTAGCATGGACATTATCTGGGAACTTGTTAGAAATCCAAATTCTTATATCCTATCCCAAACCTATGGAAATTCAATCTGAGGGTGAGGCCCAGAAATCTATTTTAATGATTCTTGCAAGTGACCCTAATCTACTCAAGAGTTTAAAAATCACTGATATATAGAATATAATTTTTTGTGCATATTCAGCATGCCACTCAGCAAATTTTGCAGGTTAGACAGGCTCTTATTTGTTGTTCATTTGTTGTTTATTTTAACTTAAATTATATCTTAACAGAGATCATCAGAATTAAGAATAATTGTCTCTGCTAAGCAATCTCAAAAGAACTGATGCATTAATCAAAAGGCAACTATTAATTTCCTAAAATAGATGATTGATATGTAAATCCAGGTTTTGTATGAGAACAGAAAACACTGCAGGCATTTTATTGAAATGAAATTTACAGAAGAAATGTGTTGCCCTCAAAACCATTGCAAATGGATGGAGAACAGCTATCATGAGGACCAACAGGAGGGAATCTGGTGGTATAGAAGTCATGGGCAGCTACCTCCAGTGGTCTAGCTGCCTGCATCACATAAGGTGATTAACTGTAGATGTCAGGGAAGCCACTGCCAACATCATTTCTTCTAACTGCCCAAGCAGTTAGCCATTTCTGCAGGTGTAGCATAATAGCTTATGCTTTTCTTCTAATTTCTAAACCTCACATATGTGCTTTTAATTTGGAATCCTGCAGTCAAGGGAGTCTGGGAAATGTAGTTGCTAGGTTTCCAGCCGTTGCTACACAGCAAAATGTTAGATGGGTAATGGTAGTTTTTTGGGGTTTTGGGGTTTTTTTTTTTTGTTCCTTTTTTTGCGGTACACGGGCCTCTCACTGTTGTGGCCTCTCCCGTTGTGGAGCACAGGCTCCGGACGCGCAGGCTCAGCGGCCATGGCTCACGGGCCCAGCCGCTCCACGGCATGCGGGATCCTCCCGGACTGGGGCAGGAACCCGTGTCCCCTGCATCGGCAGGCGGACTCTCAACCACTGCGCCACCAGGGAAGCCCTATGGTAGTTTTTAATACAAAAATAAAACAGCCCACACAATCTGTCCCTTTGGATACTCAACTTTCAAATACACCCTTCTATACAAATTAAAGTACGGAAACAATAATAACCAAAAACATGTTTCCACACTGTATGGTGGTAAATATTGTACAAATGAACAGATGGTCATCCTTTTCCCCCATAGGGAAGGCACAAAATCCATCAATCACTGGAGCCATTCCTGGGTGCCCTATAGAATCTTCTGTCTTCCAAATATATACCCCTTACCCGATAGCAGTCTCATTTCTTCTTGATCATGATAATAAAGATCAATTACCACAGTCACTGGTGATGCTTCTGTAGCATATGTCTCAGAACCCAAAATGGCCAGATGGCATGAAGAAATCAAAATGGAAAGGCGATAGTATCAAACTCTAGTTCAGTGGAACCATTACTGTTTCATGGTAGAGACACTACTACTAAATTAGGTAGAAACAATACCTCTAAATCACAAGAGGGTAAAATTGGGGAAATAAGAACTAAGGATAACTGAGAACGTAATTAGGAGTAGTAGTGAGAGAGTATTCGGCCTTGCATCTCTTGGTTCTTATAAGTGAGTTCTGGTTTGCAATAAAGTACTCTATTTTAGATGCAGATTTCAGGTGCATGGTATGTTTTTATAGATAGTATCTAAACATGTAAGCTCTTATTACCTAGATGGCAGTGTAAATGATATTTCAATATTCTGTTACAAATCTTTCCAAATGTCATGTATGTAGTAAGACTGCAAACTTCCTTGAGGTGTTGCTCGTTGCCTCTTTTGTTATACAATTACTGACTTGTCAAAAGCAATGTTGTGTGAAGTGGCAGGGAAGAAGATGAGTAAATCAACATATGAAAATGTGGACAGAAGCCTCAGAAGCAAGGAAGGTAAATCAATATTAAGATAAATTCACTTATCTAATAAAGAAAAAATACTTGCACTGTTAATTTTGGGAAAAAAAACAAAAACCTCAGTGTAATCAATTTGCTACCAGGTAGCTAGCTTGTTCTCTTATGGAAAAGTAGCATATTGGTAACTCACACTGGTCTCTACCTTTGACAGAAGTGGTACTCAGAAACATGTCATGGTTAGTTATGACAATGAACAAGTATAGTATGGCTGAGAAAGCAAGCTGACAATCATATAAACAACTAGCTACGTGGTTCCTTTCATTATCAAGATGTTCCACTATGATGGTGAAATTTGGTGTACATACAAATAGGACACAAAATATGCTTGAAATACCAATTCTTAAACCTGTCACAGATCTTCAAGTAAACAAGTCCATGATCATACACCAAACCATTACTTAACTGTGTATAAATCAATGTATATTTTATCCCTGGTCATATTATATACCAAGGAAGGTAAGCAGCAAGATCCATTTTTGACATTCTAATCAATGGGAGGATTTTTTCTCCATTTTCTTACATAATCACATAAGTATAGGGTTATAATTCAGGAAGGGCATTGTCAACTCTTACCAGAATCTTCTAAAAACCAAGATTGAGGTTTGCTTGTTTGTTTGTTTTCTCAGACAAAATTTCTTTGGAAACCGCTATGAGACCAGAAGAGAGGGTTGATGGAGAGATCTAAATACATCATAAATAGCTGCCCAGCAGATGAAGTCAGTGTCAAGAACTGTATAGGGTCTGAGATTTTAAACTAGTTGCAAGCTAACAAGTTAGGCTGCCACGGTTTCAAGGATGTTGGTAGTTGACAGGAAATTCCTGAGTCAGAAATGAAGAGAAGTTTATTCCTCATGAAAATAGCTGTACGTAGAATATCAGCATTTTTTTAACCTACTTCCCAAGTCCAAATTCCCACAGGGAAATGGTAAAGTGAGTCAGATGATTACCAGCGCCCACATGGAGTAGCATTATAGGAGAGGAACACTGAGCTTAGGGAATCTGAATCTTTTACAATGGACACTAAACATGCCGTCCCTTTGCTCTTGAGGAATACATTTATTATACGAGATAATAAACATACCTGCCTTTTGCTGTAGAGAGAGTAACTGAAGTATGTATGTGTAATAAATAATTTGTATCAAAAATATAAAAACACCTTATGGCTCAGTAATAAGTAGACAAGCAACTCAAATATGGGCATATGTTTTGAACAGACATATCACTAAATATGGAGAAATATAAGCACATAAAAGTATGCTCATTGCCTTTCATCTTCAGGAAAATGACAGTTAAATTTCAGGAAGATTCCACTACACCCAACAGGATATATAATATTCAAAAGACTGAAAATACCTATTTTTTGTAAGGATAGGAAACAATGTTTTATCTTATACATGGCTGGTGGAATTGTAAAAATATACAACAATTTTGGAAAGACATATGAGAGTCTCTTATGAATATAAATATTTTTAATAAACAAATCACCAATGTCACTCTCTGATATTTATGTTATTCCTTACTTATTTATTGCCTTTACCCTGTTACCAGAATATAAGCAGTGTAACAAATATTCAAATAAACCTCTAAATCAGAGGTTCCCAATTTTGGCTAATTAATATCTAGTAATTTAACTATATATTTATAGTTATAACTATATAATTAAACTATATTAGTAACTGTATACTGTATATTACATAAAATTTATGTCCTGTTATATACAATTTAATATGTATATATAATATGTATTATTAAGTATGTAACTAACTATCTGGAATTTTTAAAAATACCTATACCATTTATCACCACACACACACACAAACCACCCACCCGATGTGTAAGTCTCACTCCAAACAAACTGAATCAGAATTTCTGGGAGTGGGCCTGGGCATAATTTTAGTAGATAAAACAAAACATAGGATGTCAGAACTATGTCAGCCATGTCACAAGAGTCAGGATTCCCATTTGCTTTACATGTGTGAAAGAACAATTAAATAGCAATCCAAAAATCTGTGAGGCATATTTTGCATCTATTTTTTCACAATAGATTTATTTTATTATTTCCCTATGTCCAGCCCTGCCAGTTTATACCTAGAATCTGCATAGCCAGCTTTCTTTCCCCTATACATATAAGACAAACATTTGAACATGCTTTGATTGTCATTTTCAGTTTCTTACAAACTCAGATACACTCCTACACTTGTCTAGTTGCTTCCGAACATCAGGTAGAATGACTGTTCTCTGCTGTCTTACTTAGAATCATTTGGGTCTTGGAATTAAAATTTACAACGTTTCCCCTCCATACAGCAGTGTCAAACAATGACACCTAATTTCCTATGTCTGTGTTCTTTGTCACTAATTATCTTGTAAAACTGAAATATTTAAAGAAACATTTCTGATATGACTGTACACTATTACTCTGTTAAAGTACCTATTGCAGGTACGCATGCATTATGTTAATGCAGATCTTTGGGATTTTTCAGACTTGAAAAACACCACTTCTTTTTACTTCATACAAAATTTTTGTTAACCTGAAGCCGTTTTATCTCTCCTATCTAACGTGATTGAGACTAATTCGTAGGAATCAATAGTTGTTAAGGGATGTCATAAGCTCTGAGGCAGAAGAAATTATTTTATCATGTCCTCCTCCTTGGATATTCAGTTTAAAGGAATGTAGCGGCTTTAAACCTAGGCAAGAGACAGCCCTGCATCTTGCCCCAAGTATATGGGAACCCCTGTCTTAGCTGCATTACCCCTGGAATGAATTTTGTCTAGATTTGAAAAGTTTTATTCTTGGAGAGCAGAATACTAGAGCATAATTCTTGACTCTAATATACTGGCTGACAAGTGTTGGGTGAGGCATTTAATTCTCTGAGCTTCAATTTTCCTCAAGTGTAATGTGGGGGATGATTTCCATCCCAAAGGAGTGTTTATTGACTAAGAAAACTCATGTAAAATCTGGTGCTGGCAAACAGAGAAGTCGAAATCCAGAAGTCATTACTATTCAGAGACTTATCAGGAGGGTCTGTGCAGAGGTCCTCCCAGTTGGAATTTACACCAGCAGAGGACAGGGGGAGGTTTAGAGATTATTGTCCAAGGGGTGACTCTTGCTGAAGTGTGGTGTCCATCACACGGGCTGTACTGTAGCCCAAGCCTTGGGACTTCTGCCTTAGTCTCAAGAGGAGCAGTGCAATAAGAACAAGTCAAAAGTGGAACCAGGGGCACTAAGATGCTGCAAGCAGAAGTCAGGATTGTGTTGCAGCCCGTGTATCACATGTGGCACAAGGAGCTGTAGGGCACTGTTCACACTTGGTCTGAGTGATGGCACAAATCATGGGGTTGATGATGAACTGGGAGAGGCTTTGAGGGACACCTCACTTGAGGAGCTTTGAGGCCCAGTCACAGCAGACATCCCACTGCTGCTTGAGTGGGAGGAAATAGGTATGACTCATGCATGGACTCATCAGAAGGACACATACTCAGAGCCACTGTGGAGGCAATGCTCAAGTATCCAACAAGAAATGGGGGAGGGTGGAGCCAAAAAGTATTTGCTCTTTCCAGGCTGCTGTGGCTATGGGACCCGGGTTATTTCTGCATTCTCAGTGATATCTCAAGGAGCTCTTCATTCTAGATATCAAGTTCTAGTTCCTCTCTAGTTGGCTTGCCATTTATTTTTTTCCTCCTCTATATTTGTCTATGTATCATTTATGCCATTCTTGGAATACGAATAACCACATGTCATTTCTTTGGATTTATTATTAGTTGGATTTTGCACAACCTTTGTAGTTTATAGAATGTGGAATATGGTTTTCACAATTGAAGTTGTTTTCATTCCTATTCCTCAGACTTGTTCCTTGAACCTCTCTATCCAGATAATCTTGGTTCTCCCTTATTTCTAATCTGATTTTTATGATTTCTTACCTTCTGCTAACTGGGGATTTTTGTTCTTCTTTCTCTAATTGTGTTAGGTGCAAGGTTAGGTGGCTTATTTGAGATGTTTCCCGTTTCTTAAGGTAGGACTGTATTGCTATAAACTTCCCTCTTAGAACTGCTTTTGCTGCATCCTATAGGTTTTGGGTTGTCGTGTCTCCATTGTCATTTGTTTCTAGGTATTTTTTAATTTCCTCTTTGATTTCTTCAGTGATCCCTTGGATATTAAGTAGTGTATTGTTTAGCCTCCATGTGTTTGTATTTTTTACAGATTTTTTCCTGTAATTGATATCTAGTCTCATAGCATTGTGGTCAGAAAAAATATTTGATATGATTTCAACTTTCTTAAATTTACCAAGGCTTGATTTGTGACCCAAGATATGATCTATCCTGGAGAATGTTCCATGAGCACTTGAGAAGAAAGGGTATTCTGTTGTTTTTGGATGAAATGTCCTATAAATATCAATTAAGTCTATCTTGTTTAATGTATCATTTAAAGCTTGTGTTTCCTTATTTACTTTCATTTTGGATGATCTGTCCATTGGTGAAAGTGGGATGTTAAAGTCCCCTACTATGATTGTGTTAATTTTGATTTCCCCTTTTATGGCTGTTAGTATTTGCCTTATGTATTGAGGTGCTCCTATGTTGGGTGCATAAATATTTACAATTATTATATCTTCTTCTTGGATTGATCCCTTGATCATTATGTAGTGTCCTTCTTTGTCTCTTATAATAGTCTTTGTTTTAAAGTCTATTTTTTCTGATATGAGAATTGCTACTCCAGCTGTCTTTTGATTTCCTTTTGCATGGAATATCATTTTCCATCCCCTCACTTTCAGTCTGTATGTGTCCCTATTTCTGAAGTGGGTCTCTTGTAGGCAGCAAATATATGGGTCTTCTTTTTGTATCCATTCAGCCAGGCTATGTCTTTTGGTTGGAGCATTTAATCCATTTACATTTAAGGTAGTTATCGATATATATGTTCCTATTCCCATTTTCTTAATTGTTTTGGGTTTGTTATTGTAGGTCTTTTTCTTCTCTTGTGTTTCCTGCCTACACAATTTCCATTGTTTCAAATGGCAAAGAAAGAAAGAACCACATATAAAGAGAGGGAGGAATGGATGAAGGAAAAGTGGAAGGAGGGAGACAAGATACAATTGAAGCAGGAAGAGGTCCATGCTACAGTGCGTATCAGTTGTCAGACCCTTTTGTTGGTTGTGACATGCATGAGACAAGGGGCTTTGACTGTGCTGATTTTAAAAGGACTTTAGTGCTGCAGTGAACATGGAGGTGCCTGTATATTTTTGAATTATGTTTTTCTCTGGTTATATGCCCTGCACTATTTATAACAGCCAGGACATGGAAGCAACCTAAATGTCCATTAACAGATGAATGGATAAAGAAGAATGTGGTACATATATACAGTGGAATATTACTCAGCCATAAAAAAAAACTAATGCCATTTGCAGCAACATGGATGGATGACCTACAGATTTTCATAATGAGTGAAGTAAGTCAGACAGAGAAAGACAAATGTCATATATCGCTTACACGTGGATTAAAAAAAAATGGTACAAATGAACTTACTTATAAAACAGAAATAAAGTCACAGATGTAGAAAACAAACTAATGGTTACCAAGGGGGAAAGGGGGAGAAGGGATAAATTGGGAGATTGAGATTGACATATACATGCTACTATGTACAAAAATGATAACTAATAAGAACCTACTCATAGCACAGGGAACTCTACTCAATACTTTGTAATGACCTATATGGGAAAAGAATCTAAAAGAGAGTGAAATATGTGTATGTATAACTGATTCACTTTGCTGTACAGCAGAAACTAACACAACATTGTAAATCAACTATACTCCAAATAAATTAATTTAAAAAAATAAATTAAAAGACTCCAGGAAATAATAAGTATGCAGAATTGTAAGGGTCATGTGCTTCCAATTTGCATATTTTAGATAACATGAAAAGATAACATTTTATTATGTAGTCTACATTTGCCACAATACAAGTTTAATATTTGACCCTTATAATGTATGGATTTCAAAAAATAAAAATAAGCACTACTTAGTATAGACTATACACATTTTTTTCCTGTCTTAATATCAAAATTAGCTCATTGTATCAAAAGAAATCAATCACTGAGACTTTGGAAATAATAAAACACAAATCAGTAAATCAATGTCTACATATAGAAATGACTTCATTTGGAGATATGTAGCCTCTTTAAAGTGCATGCTGAGCAATTACCCCATTAATGTGATCAATGTTGACAGTAATTTGTGATGATTTAAGTTTTGAAGTTCTCTTTTATTTTTCTCTTAGATGCAGAGGGTTTGTTTTACTTTAATTATTTAGGTCATTGCCTTAATTCCCCATTTCACATTACTAGTAAAAAGATGTTCCCATTTCTAAAACGTGGCCTTTTCAATGAAGTTCTTTCTACTACTGACCTTAACCTTTAAGCTCCCCATGTTATGGCACTATATGTAAATGACCACCTTAATAATGACATTTGGCACGGCTCTGGAAAGAGTAGTAACAGGAAAGCAGTGAACTTGAGCTTTTTTCCCTTCAATTTTAAATATATTGGACTGAATCATCATTTCTCTTGGAACTGAAAAATAATTATTCTTGGATATTTTTCTTTTAATTTCCTTTTTCCTCTCTTTCTCTTTCAACCCCTTTCACTCCCTTACTCTCTCCTGTTATATTTTAGAGTGCAGATTTTATAGAGACTAAATTATATACAAAACTTGGACTTTTATTTGCACAAGTTTTAATATTATTTCCTGAGAAATGTCTCAATAATTACACATATTAGTTCATAAATTGATATTGTTTAAAATTTAAGTGTACTTCTTTATTAAATGTGTTTAAAATATGACATTGAATTTTTGTTTGTTATAAACTAAAACACCTCTATAAATGCATTTTCAAGATTGACTGAAAAACAATGAGTTTAGTAATTTAATGAAATGTGAGTTTTGAGGTCAAGTTAATATTCCCCCCAAAAGACAATGTTGCTTTATGTTCAGTTTTGTTATATCATGGCATACTTATGTGCCATTATTCTTTAACCCTATTCAGTTTAAAACTTTTGTCTTAGAAAAGTTTTATTGCTCTTTTTTGCCTTTATGATTGATAGATGTTCATGCCTTGAGGATGAAAATAACAAATTAATTTTTATATTTAATTCTAATATAATTACCAATGATAAATTGACAAAAGAATGAGGTAGTCACACCTAAGCTGAATTTTAGTTTTAATTTAGCTAAATTTCGATTTTCCATCTTATTGTGAGATAGAACAGAAGGATAATTTTCTTTAAAGTCATTAAGCAAGATTTTGCAATATCTAGGGTGATGTTTATACTTTAAAGGTCCATGTTGATCACTCTGGTTTATTTTTATAAGGGGCTTGGGAACCTTCTGGGAGGAAATTCACTCTAAGCAAAATAGAAACAAAGAAATCTACATAGGATACAGTTTCAGAGATTATGCATTCTCAAATCCTTGAATTTATCTTCAAATATATTTTCCTCTTGTCTACCCAACCACTATGTCATGCTGGAATCCTAGATCTTATCATTATCCGTAATAACACCTTCCAGAGTATCCAAGTGTCCCAAACTTCAGGCTGCACTCATGACTTTCCAGTATTCTAACCCTGTAGTATTTCAACTCCAGAGGTTTTTGGATAAAAATGTAGTCACACTCAAACACATGAAAGTACAATAATTCTTAGCTGTGCTTCCTCCCCACTTAATTGAATGATGAAGCATCTGTTGTCCTGTGTAAGGAGAGGTGCTCTTGTGTACAGGATACAGTGTATATTTGATTATTTGATCATATTACATATGCAATTGTTCCTTTGTACTTTTTCATGATTGACTATTTCAGCTTTATTGAATTAGTCGTGTCAATGGACAAGCCAGAACATGAAAAGAAGAAAAAGCAAATCCTTCCAATGATCCTATATCTCATTCAACTATGACTCATTTCTCTGCTCATTTTTACAGCTATAATATTCTATTCTTTCTTGAATCCAAGAAAGGATTTTGTCACCACCATTCCTCTCAAGCAGCTATTAACCTCTAAATGTTGAATCCAATCATCATATCTCAGAAGTCATCTTACTTAGACTGTGAGCAACATTTGAAACAACTGATTCTCCCAGTTAAGGGAATGCAACCATTTATAACAAGATGTCTGTGTTCAAAGCTGCCTTGTGGTTCAAGATATTCCTGTTCAATTACCACTGCATTGTGGCACAAGATTTATTTTCCAAATTATCTTTCCAAGTCCTCTTATGGCATGAGATCTAATTTTGTTCTATGGCACAAAGTAACTCTGCCCACAAGCTCACCGGTATCAAAAGAAACCTCTCCCCAGACAGTAAATAAGACCCATCAAACTACAATGAAGTGTAATCTTGTAAAGATACCCTTCATTAATTCCTCATAACCACTGTGTCAGAGACTGCCAAGTATTTCTTGGTTACTTGGTATTCATGAGCAGATAGGATAAAAAATTTTCTCAGCTTTTCTGTGTAATTAGTTCAGTGCCAGGTGACTGCATTTTGGTCAGGATTGTGTGGGAAGAAGTAGAGTTGACCCTTGAATAACATGGGCTTGAACTGTGTGGGTCCACTCTTAAGCTGATTTTTTTCAATAAATGTATATATTACTACACTATGCGAGGTTGGTTGAATCTGTGAATGTGGAATGACAGGTACAGAGAGCCAACAATGGGACTTATATATCTGAGAATTTTAGATGTGGGGAGGTCCTAGAGGTACCACTGCAGGTACTGAGAAAGAGTGTATTTGGAACCCTTCAGTCCTGGGCATAAAGACTCCTACATGCTATTCTGTAATGGCTCTCCTTCTGTGAAGGCTACATAGGTCATTTGTCTAAATGACAGCAAAACAGAATGACAGGAGATAAGAGCACAGTGCCATTTCTTGGGGAGTCATGCAACATGTACTGAACTGTGATCTAAGAAAAAAATATTGTAAGACACAGAGATATGGGATTTAATTCAGTAGCCAAATATAAATATATATAAAATTTCATACTTTTCTCCCATGTTGACACACATATCTATCATCCGAAATCCTGCTCTTGGAATCCTGATTAACAGCTGCAAATTGAAATAACTAAAACTTAATTCTTGATTTTCACTTTTCCCAAATAATAGGTTGTTCCCACAGTGTTGCCTCATTTTATGTGCAGTTTAGGCCAAAAATCTTGAGTCGGTCTTGACTCTTTTCTTGTACTCGCATGCTATATCTAGCATAACCGATTTCTTTGGGCTAAAACTTACAATATTTATAATCTCTATCCAAACACTTTTCCTTCCCATTGTTAACACCCTAACCATATTACCTCTTATCTAGAACATCTCAGTGACCTTCTAACTGATGTTTGTTTTGAATGTATCATACTTCTGACTAGATCTCTAGAGTGAATTTTCATCTTTTCAGACAAGCCAAACCATGTACTACAATGTTCACTGCAGCTCTATTTACAATAGCCAGGACATGGAAGCAACCTAAGTGTCCATCAACAGATGAATGGATAAAGAAGATGTGGCACATATATACAATGGAATATTACTCATCCATAAAAGGAAACAAAATTGAGTTATTTGTAGTGAGGTGGATGGACCTAGAGACTCATAAAAAGTGAAGTAAGTCAGAAAGAGAAAAACAAATACTGTATGTTAACACATATATATGAAATCTAAAAAAGAAAAAAAATGGTTCTGAAGAACCTAGGGGCAAGACAGGAATAAAAATGCAGACATAGCAAATGAACTTGAGGACACGGGGAAGGGGAAGGGTGAGCTGGGTTGAAGTGAGAGAGTGGCATGGACGTATATTTACCAGCAAATGTAAAATGGATAGCTAGTGGGAAGCAGCCACATAGCAAAGGGAGATCAGCCTGGTGCTTTGTGTCCACCTAGAAAGCTGAGATAGGGAGGGTGGGAGCGAGATGAAAGAGGGAGGAGATATGGAGATGTATGTTTATGTATAGCTGATTCACTTTATTATACAGCAGAAACTAACATACCATTGTAAAGCAATTATACTCCAATAAAGATGTTAAAAACAAAACAAACAAACAAAAAAAAACGGTCTATGCTGGATTTGGCTCTAATCTCATATGGAAATTTCGGTAGGAATCATAGGAAAAGATTTTTGACCTAAGAATCAGCACCTACTTGTATCAGGTGGTAGAAGTTGGCTTAAGAAAGATGGCTAGAAGCAGGCAGCATGGATTCTTTCACTCTTAGAGATTCTGTATGAATGTGAATTTCCCCTTGCTTCTGAATAGAAAGCTCTTACAAACATATAATAAAGAATATTGGAGATTCTAGTGCAAGTTCTTAAATAACCCTATTTGTAACAAGTTAGTGTATTCCAGGTATTGTCTATGATATCAAAGGACCATGGTTAATTATGGCAGAGGCCACAAAAATATCAATTATCATGAAGCAAAGATATTTTGGAGATGCATAGCTAAGAAGGGAAATCATGTATATCCTTGCATGTGAGTCTATGGCTATAAAAATATCTTAAAATCAAAAAGCAATATATTTTATGAAGATAATTTTGTCAGTTGGTCAGTGAGATAAATTGAAAGATCTAAGACTAATGATGAGAAAAGAGTTAGCAAGATACTGGAGGAATCCAGATAAGAAATAATGAGGATTCAAATCTCTGTACAGCAGTGGTGTTGTAGAGGGAGTGATTGACAATAATGAAGGAAAATTATAAGAATTTTGTGATTTGGGGAATGATCGAACATTGGACATAAAGAAAGGAAAGGGCTACAATATATAACAATACCAGCTTTTGGAAATTGGTGACTTGTGCAATCATCATCTGATACAGAGTTTATAAGAAGTGAAGTTTAGTTTCCCACTTACATATTACCAAGGATCATTTTAACATAGATTGCAAAAATCAACTTGAAAATTTAATTGCTGCTCCTAATCTAAATTTCAGTAGTGGCAAACGGAAGTTGATAATACGTGTGGTCTGAAAAACATTTAACCATTAAAATGGATTTTTTTTCCTACTGTTCTAACCACACGAATGAACACCTTAATGTACCAAAAAAAGAAGAACACAATATTGAAAGAAACATCATCAGGTCCCTGATGCTAATAAGAACTGGATAGTTGTTTTGTCTATAGATTTTAAATTAAAAACCTAAATCTTTTCATCTACAATTAAGTGCAACTTCTTGGTATAATTGACCATAGTGATATAATTACTGATTTGGGGCATTCACACAGACACACACACACAATCACTCTTACATTTCAGAAGGTATTTAGACTTACACCTGGAAATCACATATAAAAGATGTAATTCAGGCCTCTGTCATATAGCTGGAAACAACTGTGAAATAAAAATTCTCTAAATACAACATACTATCAGGGAAAAAGACTGAAACTAAAATTTTCATTTTGTAAGATCAGGACAACACATGGTTACTGTGACTTTGTTAATACATATAAATAATTTGTACCTTCATTCATTAGTTCCTCCTCAATTCTCTCAACTGGCTAAAGGGTCTCATTACTCTCTCAGGCTGTATTATCATTTTATTTAAAAAAAGTCAGAATTCCCCGGCAGTTCAGTGGTTAGGACTCTGCACTTTCAATGCTGAGGGCCCAGGTTCAGTATCTGATAGGGGAACTAAGATCCTGCAAGACATGCAGCACAGCAATAAATAAATATTAATTAAAAAAATAAAAATATCAAGGCAAAATCAATTGAATTGCTCTTGGGAAATATATCTGCTGGAAGAATCAGAATTAAAAATAAAATAAGGGCTTTCCTGGTGGCACAGTGGTTGAGAGTCCACCTGCCGATGCAGGGGACACAGGTTCGTGCCCCGGTCCGGGAAGATCCCACATGCCGTGGAGCGGCTAGGCCCGTGAGCCATGGCCACTGAGCCTGCACGTCCGGAGCCTGTGCTCTGCAATGGGAGAGGCCACAGCAAAGAGAGGCCTGCGTACCACAAAATAATAATAATAATAAATAAATAAAATAAAATAAACCTTATAACAGTGGATACATTACATCATACTTTATCTTGATGTTGGAAGAAAGATAATAATAAAAGTAATAGAAATATTCTACTAATACAATAATAGGTTTGTAAGATTTAATAAGCAGAAACCTCAATTAAATACATGTGGGAAACTAGAGGGAGGAGCTGTCACACCTTGCAGTGATAGCAGAAGCCAATAGGAAGAAGAGAGACTCCTCTTCTTTCCTGGAAAGGACTCAGCCAATCAAAAGCTATGTTTGTTTACTGTAGCCCTCCCACTTTCCTTTCTCCCTCTATAAAAGACCTCTCCATGCCTGATGAGCCAGGACTTACATGTGGCTCTCCATGTTGGCAGACCCCAAATTGCCACTCTCTACTGATCCTGAATAAACCCATCCCTGCTGAAGAAATATCTGGCAGTCTAAGTTTGCAGCCAACAAGTATTAATATTAGTATTAAAAACTATCTAAATGCCAAGTACTCTTTTACTTACTTAATGTTTATTATATGACAATTATCAGAACATCCTTCAGAGGTAAAGTTTTACATGAGGAATGGAATTTGTAATTAATTTTAAGGAAAAACGGTCAGTGGTGGTGCTACATTTCAAACCCAATTATAATATACTGGTTTCCTTTATTTGAAATATTCCTAATATTTTAGTGATAGAAATCATTTCTGATTTTGGCACTGTGGCATTTTGTATTAATGATTTTAAGATTTTCTTGTGGGTGTGCTTCAAGATGGCAGAGGAGTAAGACGTGCAGATCACCTTTCTCCCCACAAATATATCAGAAATACATCTACATGTGGAACAACTCCTACAGAACACCTACTGAACACTGGCAGAAGACCTCAGATTTCCCAAAAGACAAGAAACACCCCGTGTACCTGGGTAGGAAAAAGAAAAAAGAAAAAACAGAGGCAAAAGAACAGGGATGGACCTGCACATCTGGGAGGGAGCTATGAAGGAGGAAAAGTTTCCACACACTAGGACGCCTCTTTACTGGCAGAGACGGGGGGTAGGCATGGGGAAGCTTCGGAGTCATGGAGGAGAGCGCAGCAACAGGGGTGGAGAGGGCAAAGCAGAGAGAGTCCCGCACAGAGGACTGTGCTGATCAGCACTCACCAGCCTGAGAGGCTTGTCTGCTCACCCGACGGGGTGGGCAGGGGCTGGGAGCTGAGGCTCAGGCTTCAGAGGTCAGATCCCAGGGAGAGGACTGGGGTTGGCTGCATGAACACAGCCTAAAGGGGGCTAGTGCACCATAGCTAGCTGGAAGGGAGTCCGGAAAAAATTCTGGAACTGCCTAAGAGGCAAGACACCATTGTTTTGTGGTGTGTGAGGAGAGGGGATTCAGAGCACCGTCTAAATGAGCTCCAGAGATGGGCACGAGCCACGGCTGTCAGTGCAGGCACCAGATGGGCATGAAATGCTAAGGCTGTTGCTGCAGCCACCAAGAAGCCTGTGTGCAAGCACAGGTCACTATCCACACCTTCCCTCCTGGGAACCTGTGCAGCCTGTCACTGCCAGGGTCTCGTGATCCAGGGAAACTTCTGCAGGAGAACACACAACAGGCCTCAGACTGTTGCAACCTCACGCTGGCCTCTGCTGGAGCAGGTTCGCTCTGCATTCCATACCCCTCCCTCCCTCTGGCCTGAGTGAGCCAGAGCCCCCTAATCAGCTGCTACTTTAACCCCGTACTCTCTGAGGGAAGAGCAGATGCCCTCAGGCGACCTACACGCAGAGGTGGGGCCAAATACAAAGCTGAGCTCCTGGGAGCTGTGAGAACAAAGAAGAGAAAGGGAAATCTCTCCCAGCAACCTCAGGAGCAGCAGATTAAATCTCCACAATCAACTTGATGTACGCTGCAACTCTGGAATTCCTGAATAGACAACGAATCATCCCAAAATTGAGGTGGTGGACTTTGGGAGCAGCTGTAGACTTCCGGTTTGCTTTCTGCATCTAATTTGTTTCTGGTTTTATGTATATCTTAGTTTGGAATTTAGAGCTTATTATCATTGGTAGATTTGTTTATTGATGTGATTGCTCTCTTCCTTTTTTTTATTATATATATAGATTATATTTTTCTTTTTCTCTTTTTGTGAGGGTGTATATGTGTGCTTCTTTGTGTGATTTTTCCTGTATAGCATTGCTTTTATCATTTGTTCTAGGGTTCTGTCCTTTTATTATTATTTCTTTTTCTTTGTATAGTATTTAGCGCTTGCTGTCATTGGTGGATTTGTTTTTTGGCTTGGTTGCTCTCTTGTTTCTTTCTCTTTTTTTATTACTTTTTAGTTGTTTTAATTTTTACTAATTTTTTAAAAAAATATTCTAATAACTTTATTTCATTTATTAATTTTTCTTTCTTTTTATCTCCCTTTACTTCAGAGCCATGTAGCTGACAGGGTCTTGGTGCTCTGACCAAGGGTCAGGCCTGTGCCTCTGAGGAGGAAGAGCTGAGTTCAGGACATTGGTCCACCAGAGACCTCCCGGCTCCACATAATATCAAACAGTGAAAGCCCTCCAAGAGATCTCTATCTCAATGCTAAGACCCACCTCCATTCAACAACCAACAAGCTACAGTGCTGGACACCTTATGCCAAACAACTAGCAAGACAGGAACACAACACCAGTCATTAGCAGAGAGGCTGACTAAAATCATAATAAGGTCACAGACACCCCAAAACACACCACTGGACACAGACTTGCCCAACAGAAAGACAAGATCCAGCCTCATCCACCAGAACACAGGCACTAGTTCCCTCTACCAGGAAGCCTACACAACCCACTGAACCAACCTCACCTACTGAGAGCAGACACCAAAAACAACATAAGCTACAAACCTGCAGCCTGAGAAAAGGAGACCCCAAAAACAGTAAGTTAAGCAAAATGATAAGACAGAGAAATATGCAGCAGATGAAAGAGCAAGATAAAAATCCACCAGACCAAACAAATGAAGAGGAAATAGACAGTCTACCTGAAAAAGTATTCAGAGTAATGACAGGAAAAATGATACAAAATCTTGGAAATAGAACGGAGAAAATACAAGAAACGTTTAATAAGGCTATAGAAGAACTAAATAACAACCAAAAAAAATGAAGAACAACACAATAAATGAAATTAAAAATTCTCTAGAAGGAATCAATAGCAGAATAACTGAAGGAGAAGACCAGATAAGTGACCTGGAAGATAAAATAGTGGAAATAACTACCACAGAACAGAATAAAGAAAAAAGAAGGAAAATAATTGAGGACAGTCTCACAGACATCTGGGACAATATTAAATGCACCTACATTCAAATTACAGGGGTCCCAGAATAAGAAGAGAAAAAGAAAGAGACTGAAAAAAAATATTTGAAGAGATTGGAGTTGAAAACTTGCCTAATATGGGAAAGGAAATAGTCAATCAAGTCCAGGAAGTGCAGAGAGTCCCATACAGGATAAATTCAAGGAGAAACATGCCAAGACACATATTAATCAAACTCAAAAATTAAATGAAAAGAAAAAAAAATATTAAAAGCAAGGGAAAAGCAACAAATAACATACAAGGGAATCCCCATAAGGTTAACAGTGGATCTTTCAGCAAAAACTCTGTAAGCCAGAAGGGAGTGGCAGGACATATTTAAAGTGATGAAAGAGAAAATCCTACAACTAAGATTACTCTACCAGCAAGGATCTCATTCAGGTTCCATGTAGAAATTAAAACCTTTACACACAAGCAAGAGCTAAGAGAAGTCAACACCACCCAACCAGCTTTACAACAAATGCTAAAGGAACTTCTCTAGGCAGAAATCACAAGAGAAGGAAAAGAACTACAATAACAAATCCAAAACAATTAAGGAAATGGTAATAGGGACATACATATTGATAACTACCTTAAATGTAAATGGATTAAATGCTCCAACCAAAAGACACAGACTGGCTGAAAGGATACAAAAACAAGACCCAAATATATGCTGTCTACAAGAGAGCCACTTCAGACCTATCGACATATACAGACTGAAAGGGAGGGGATGGAAAAAGATAAAAGAATCCTAAAAATCATATCAGAAAACTACCAGAGGTAATCAATGAATTTGGTAAAGTATCAGGATACAAAATTAATGCACAGAAATCTCTTGCATTCGTATACACTGATGATGAAAAATCTGAAAGAGAAATTAAGGAAACACTCTCATTTACCATTTCAACAAAAATAATAAAATACCTAGGAATAAACCTACCGAAGGAAACAAAAGACCTGTATGTAGAAAACTATAAGACACTGATGAAAAATTAAAGACACAAACAGATGGAGAGATATAACATATCTCTTTGTTTGGAAGAGATTGGAAGAATCAACATTGTGAAAATGACTCTACTACCCAAAGCAACCTACAGATTCAATGCAATCCCTATCAAACTATGAATGGCATTTTTCTCAGAACTAGAACAAAAAATTTCACAATTTGTATGGAAACACAAAAGACCCCGAATAGCCAAAGCAATCTTGAGAAAGACGAACAGAGCTGGAGGAATCAGGCTCCCATACTTCAGACTATACTGCAAAGGTACACTAATAAAGACAGTATGGTACTGGCACAAAAACAGGAATACAGATCAATGGAATAGGTTAGAAAGCCCAGATATAAACCCATGCACATGTGGCCACCTTACCTTTGATAAAGGAGGCAAGAATATACAATGAAGAAAAGACAGCCTCTTCAATAAGTGCTGCTGGGAAAACTGGACAGCTACATCTAAAAGAATGAAATTAGAACACTCCCTAACATCATATACAAAAAGAAACTCAAAATGGATTAAAGACCTAAATGTAAGGCCAGACACTATAAGACTCTTTGAGGAAAACCTAGGCAGAACACTCTATAACATAAATCACAGCAAGATCCTTTTTGAGCCACCTCTAGAGAAATGGAAATAAAAACAAAAGTAAACAAATGGAAGCTAATGAAACTTAAAAGCCTTTGCACAGCAAAGGAAACCATAAACAAGATGAAAAGACAACACTCATTATGGGAGAAAATATTTTCAAATGAAGCCACTGACAAAGGATTAATCTCCAAAATTTATAAGCAGCCTATGCAGCTCAATAACAAAAAAAAAACAAACTACCCAATCCATAAATGGGCAGAAGACCTAAATAGACATTTCTCCAAAGAAGATATACAGATTGGCAACAAACACATGAAAGAATGCTCAACATCACTAATCATTAGAGAAATGCAAATCAAAACTACAATGAGATATCATCTCACACCACTCAGAATGGCCATCATCAAAAAATCTGGAAACAATACATGCTGGAGAGGGTGTGGAGACAAGGAAACACTCTCACACTGTTGGTGGGAATGGAAATTGATACAGCCACTATGGAGAATAGTA